>NC_138053.1:54051594-54651594 GCF_964194185.1 Rhinolophus hipposideros
CAAAATGCACAAAAACTTATGTAAAAGCTTGCTCGGTGCAGAATTGCATGTAACCGTAAAAGAATGGAAACTTCCTAAGTGCCCATTGATAGGAGGCTGGTTAAAGTGATCACGGTACATCTACACCGTGATATAGGAGACCAGTGTAAAAAAGAATGAAGCTGAGCTATAGAGAATCTAATAAGCGATTAGATGGAAAACTGAAAGGCAGAACAGCACTAACAACTGCAGCACCCAGGGAGGTTCTGTTAAGGGGAATAGTACTTTCAGCCCCGCAGGCGGGCCAGCTCAGTGCTGAGACAAAGAGGAATTCAAGCTTCGGGCGTCCAGTGAATCCACTACTGCAACTGACTCAGTGGTAAATGAGAATACCAACCCTGGATGGTTGTGGTGACAATCAAATGTAGAGAACCCTTGTCACACATTACACATTTGATGGCAACTAGACAGAAATTCTAGACAGCATTTCAACTAACTTTTATTAGTACATGAATTATCACATACTTATGAAGTTAATTTTTTAAAAAGCTTTTAAATGTAAAATTTAAGTAAATTAACTCTTCTCAACATGAACAGTTTCTGACTTGACTAATCTTATACATACTCAGGGAAGCAAACTCCTGGTTTCTTACAAGCCATGGTGCTACGATTACTTAAATCAATTCACGAAAGGGAAAGTAGACCCTTTTTGAGCATATGCCCTTACCAGAACACAGAAATGTTTTTTTCTGCTTTAAAAAAAAACATGAATTCACAGAACTAAAATTTTAAGAGATTTCCATAACAAAATCTTCCTTTAACCCTTCCTTTAAGGGTTCTACTAGCCCGAGGCGTATTTCCTTAGACATAATTAACTACTTGACGTGGGACAGGATTGGGGGAAAGATGTGAGAGGTAGCAAGCGTGAAATCAGTGTGCTAGGGTCACCAGCCAGTGACTACCCATCAGGAATTGATACATCTCAGAAAACCAAAAAGAAAATAAGAATCTCTTTATTTAAAAATATGATTTATACCAAACTTTTTAAAAAATACAACTATTTTCCAAAGCAAGCTACTCTGGGCCTGAAGTTCTAAACACAAGATGATTGGGAATAGAGAAAAAAATCTAAATAGACCTGAGAAAGGTTCTCAGAGGGGTAAGTACCTACAAGATAAGTTCTAAGCATATGTATAAAAGGCTGAAAGACTATTTATTACAAGAGAAATGACAAATTTTATCATTCCCATGACCTGAAGCAAGCTGAAAACTTGGAGGAAGGCTGTGTTTTGAAGGGAAGAAAGAGAAAAAAAAACACATGGTCCAATAATGTCTCTCTGTAGGCCTTGTTCTGATACGGACAGTCAAGATTAAAAAAAGAAAAAGAAAACCTGGCGTGGCGAGCACAAGTTTTAGGTATCACATCTGCCTTATCACTCTCTGAATACATGTCTAACTAGTGTCAATTACTTAAAGTTGACCAGTGATTTGTCATACTTGAAACAGATACAGTCCTATTACCAGCTGAAGCAAAACATGTGACCTAGGACAAGTGACGATGTCAAAGAGAAGGCCAGCAAGCTCAACGGGGGCCTGAAAATCTCAAGGGCACTGATCAAAGAAATTATTTGCTGTTGCCATTTGTTATGTTGCTTTTTTTCCAGGATAGAAAAAACAAAGCCTTGTTCCTTTGGCAGGATTCCCAGGTGAAACCCTCCCCAGAGTTCTGAATGCCGACCCAAATGTTGATACTGAGCTTCACTGTATTAAAATTCATATCAACTCATCCAAGGTGAACGTGAATTATGACCAAGACAATTGAGATCTTCTAGCCAAAGACACCATGGAATAACTCGAAATAGAACATGGAAAACCATGTCTTAAAACAGGTACTTATTATCCAATCATTGTCACTCCAGTCTCTTCCATAAAACTGCTTCTGTAAATAGGTGTTTTTTTTCATGTGCCAAAGAGATTCTCTTTCCAATAGTTAATAGAATCAAATCTGCCCCAGATTAGGAGTTCCTATGTGTTTTATAAGCAGGCACTAGGACTCTGTCTTCTTGCTCTCTAGAAATCCATCAGAGGTATGCTGCAACACAGAAGTGCTTTCTTTCCTTGTCATGGTAGCAAAAAGCATATCCATCATCCCCAAGGTTTCTAGAAGTTCTCTTTGGTAATCAATCTCTTTTTCTACAAGTCCTTGAAGTAACAAAAACTTTTTGTCTACTACAGGTGACTGACCAATCACAGGCTGATATATATCTAGAAAGAGAGAAAACACATTAACTAGAAATATCTTTCTAAAGAATAAATAAACAGCAATATTTAGAAAAAATGTAAAAATATTAAACATAAAAACATTGACAAATCTGTACTTATAATTTATGATTTACAGAAAGTAAACAATCCATCTGAATAAATGTATTTCAAAAAAAATATTTCCAAAAAGTACAGCATGGAGATTCTGACATTAAAAAAGTCGTGATCACTGTAGATGTTTAAGAAAGAAAATTTTTTAACTATAATTACTCTAGTCCCAGCAATTCGAAGTCAAACCACTGTAGACATTTTATTTCACTTAAAAATGCATTGATTTACTGTTGTTTGTTTTCTCCATAAAAATCTGTACTAGAGAACTGATAAAAACAAGATATTTTGATTTGATTTCCAAATTTAATTTCGTATTTTGACATCTCACTTTTGCAAGGATGCTAGGATTTTTCAAGTTTTAAGTACTTACCAATAATTATTTCAGCAGCATTGATCAAAACAGAAGCAAATCTTGGCTGAGACAGATTCCTACAAAGCAAACATTGTTTACTGAAACTTGCAAACTGTTTTTACAAATTTTAATAGATTTACTGAGTTGTTCCATCAGTTCTTTACAAAGATCAAACTAAAAGTAAATGTCTCTCATTTGGAGATAAAGGATTTTAGACGCAAAAAGATGTGTGTTTCATGGACATAAAACATACCTTATCAAAAAATTAAGAACACGACTGATTTCCTTTTCATCCCGACCCGCAAGGGCATTTGCCAGGACTCCTCTTCGATTTAGCTCCTTTATGATGGAAACTGTAACCTCAGGTGTCTTTATTGTACAACTGGGCTAGAGAAATTTTCAGCAGCAACGTGAGCAGACAAGACAGCACAAGAAAAAAAATCAGTCTTGGAACTTACTAACAATTACCAAATCTAAATGGGTTTTTATCTTCAGTTTTGAGTCATGGTAATGCACAAGGCAAATAATATAAATGATTCTTTTAAAAATACACTCCTTGTAGGTTCATCAATTGTAACAAATGTACCACACTTGTATGTGGGCAGGCAGAGGGTATGTGGGAAATCTCTACAACTTCCCCTCAATTTTGCTGTGAACCTAAAACTACTCTAAAAAATAAAATCTTAATTAAAAATATGTATTTTAAACACACACACACACACTCACTCCTCACTCACCTCAAGGACCCTGTCAAGTGCTTTGGAGATCCGGAAATTCTTCAGATCCCTGTCATATAATTCTAGATGTTTTTTTGACGGCCTATTGATCAAAATGTCATCCTGCATTGAAAAGTAAATTTACAGAGAAAAATCAACATCTGTATAGAGTTTCCTTCAAAATAAACTTTTTCATAATGGTATTTTTTTGTATCAGGGTACTCTTGAAATATTCATGAATAATGGTCATATGCCCATAATATAGATTAAATGAAAATGGAATAATTTGCCACATCAATGTGTTCTTACTCGGATTTTAACTTGTAATACACAGACAATACCTGAATTCTGAACAAACATTACTCATTTCAATTCTCTTTACATGTTAGGCAATGTGATTTAGTAAAAAGAAAAAACAAGAATCAGAGAAATTGTGACCTAGTCAACAATTCTGGTTACCAGTAATAAAATTCTGGATCAATTACAACTTTCTATCTCCATCCTCTCAGATGCCAAATGGGGACATCATTGACTCTACTGCTTTTCAGGGTCGATTAGAAGATCTAATGAGACAGCATGTGAAAGACACTGTCTTGAATGTGGTCAAGCACTACAACACTGTTATGATTCAGCGTATGAAAGTCATCCTTATTCCCCATTACTTTAGTAATGTCCCCAATCTAGCAATCTGGAAATAAATCTGATGTAGAGAACAGAAAAATAAAGTTAAATGCCATGTAAACTATACTTTCCAGTAATGTGCAGGAAAGGAGTTATCTACTCTGAGAAATTTCACCTTTAAAAAACATGTAAGAAGTATATAAATACCCGTTGTTTCATGTAATTTTTTCCTTTAATAAAAGTTCGATATGCAGGCCTTCTTCTTCTGGGAAGAGAATCTTTCTTGGTTTCAGATTTCCGATGTTTAACACTCAGTATTCCATTGGTCATTCCTACAACTATTGTCTCATCTTCATGCTAACAGCAATTAGAAAAATAAGTTAGTCTATTCCTAACTCATAATTTATCTTACTTTTTCTTCAAAATACCATTTATAACAAGTCTGTTGCTTACCTACACTTTCACCAAGAGTTCCTACCAAGAGTATCTACATTTAGATGTAGATACTCTCCTAACAATAATCTATGCAAAAAGTTAGAGCAACATGATATTTTCCTCCAGGATACTATTATACTGACTGAACTATTATACTGACTGAACTTATTATACCTATTATAAATTATCACTGGCAGGTTTTATAATAATACAGTTAATGACACCTTGGGAAACTCTAAAATCAATTTTCTGCATCCTCTTACTAGAAAAAGGATTATGTGGAGGCATGATTTTCTCCAACCTGCCAAGAAAACATTGGTAATAAGATTTTCCTCTTCAATTCAGATTTTTATATGATGTATTCAAATATCTTGCTCCTCAACAGCTTATGAAACTTGACAGTGGACATTCCAGAAAGAGTAGTCAACAATGAGAAGGAGATACTTCATTTTGTTGCCCCCTTTTCTCATCCCCCACCATTTTTTTTCTCAGAAAGCCAAATTGACTTAACCCTTGAGTTAAGTGTTTTGAAGAGTGATTTATCAACTTCGCAGATCCTGCCCTTAGAATTAACAATGCCTGTACTTGGTTTAACAAAGCACTGCACTTGGTTTGAAGCTATGCATAAAGCTATGCAGTTAGCAGGACCCAAATGTGAATGCATGCTAACTTACTGAAAAAAATCATGTATTTTAGCAATTGTCTTAACTCAATTCTTTCATGTGGCAAGAAGAAAATAAAACATTCAAATATAAAGATAAGCCCTAATATTTCAGTTTAGTGTCATTTAATAGGCAAGGTAAGTGAAAGCTTTAAAAGAAGCTAAAAGTACTTACTGCAAGTCCAAGACTCAAAATTGAAGCTGCATAATCAAAACTGTGAACGACTTTGTAGGAGGTTGTGCTATATACTTTCACCTTCCTAACAAAAAAGAAAGCTTTGTCACGTATCATTTTGGAAATGAGTATAAAAAAATGCAAACTTTGTTTTTTGAAAATTAAATATACAAAATATCAAAATTTACACAATAATGAGGAAAACCAATGGTTAGTGATATTAATTACAAACTAATTCATCACTGAAATCTCTTTTAAAAATGAACTATTTATTAGCACTAAGCAAATGTTTTCATAAAGATTTTGAGGAGCCACCAGAAGTATAGAACATATGAAACACTGTTGCCTGAAGGTAAAACTTAAGTTAAATGAAAAGAATCAATGAAAAGACATTGGAAGTCAAAAGCGCAGGTTTCTCAATCTCAGCATTAGTGAAATTTTGATCTGGATAATTCTTTGTTGGGGGGCTGTTCTACGCCTTGTAGGAAACTGTTTAGCAGCAGCCTTGGCCTCTACAAACTGTATGCCAGGAGCACTCCACCCCAAAGTTGAGACAACAACCAAAATATCTCCAGTTATTGCCAAATGTCCCCTGGGGGACAAAAAAAAATCACTCTGAGTTGAGAACTACTGCAAATAGAGCAAATTTACACTTAGCTTTTGAGACACATCTACAAATCAAGTCCCAAATTGCCTAGTAACACCATTACAGAAAATATGCTATTTATTTACATAATAAATTCCTTTGTATTAGAAATATTTGTAGCTTTAAAATGTATATACTTTTTAATAAACAGGTTGAAAAACAAGGCTTCACCTAACAGGGGTAAAAAGGAAAAATGGAAATAAAATGACCAACAACAGATGAATATAAGTAAATTCTAGAACTGTGACATAGTTCTAGCCATATGCGGCTACTGAGCACTTGAAATGTGGCTAATGAAAATGAAGAACTGAATTTTTCATTTTACTTAATTTTAATTAACTTATATTTAAATTTTAAAACTGAGGCAGTCTAAAAATATTTTCCTATTAAACACAAGTATATTTCACTTTTTTCATTGTAAAATATTATTATTGTATCATAGGGCATGAATTAGATGCTTAAATTGTTTCTTGTCTCTCATTAATAATATTTACATTGATTATATATTGAAATAATATTTTAGATACATTGGACTAAAATCAATTTTATCTAGTTATATTAATTTTACCTACTTCTTTTTCCTTTTTAATGTGGCTACTAAAACATTTTAAATGACATGTATTGTAGCTCACATTATATTTCTATTGGACAGCACTGTTCTAGAACTAATGGAATACTAACACCTATTTAAAATAGTAATTGGGCCACATTAAAATGTTTACATGAAGTTTTAAATTTTAAAGAATATAAACATATACATAAATATTTCAAAATATGCAAATATACAATAATGATTTTATAAGAAACTATAGAATATAGATTATTTTAAAAGATTAATGTTTGAATGGTTGAATAAAATTCCTTAAGTACGTAAGTCAAAGCAATAAACTATATCAAGGGAGAAAATAAGTTTGCTATATGTAAATAAAAGGCCAAAACTATTTTCAACTCAATGGATATTTTTCATGGAAATCATTTGGAAGAATATTTATTTTATCACAAATACCGCAGACATAACTCATTTGCTTAAGCAGTAAACACCTGCACACTCATAATGATGAAGAAAATTAAAATGCTAACCTATCCAGTGAACCAGAGAGTAACCTCTGTCCAGAGCTGCTCAGGCATAAACACGTCACAGTTTTATGATGATTTTTCAAAGACACTAGCAACTGTCCTCCTTTTAGCATGTCCCAGACTTTAACATAACGACCTCCTATGAAAAGAAACAACCATTAGTCTGATATTTTGCCGATAGATTCAAAATTTTTTAGATCTAAAAAGCATTCTTCACTAGACCTTCCACAGCGTGGAGGTTAAGTGAGGGATTCCAGAAGCAGACTGCTTGGTTTCAACGCTGACTCTACCATTTATTGGGTGTGTAATTCATAACAGCTGCTACCTCACAGAACTGTTACAACAACTCAATAATTTCGTATTCGTCAAGTACACAGAACTGCCCGGGAAAATAAAAAGTACAGCCAAAAAATATTTTAAGAAAATTATAATAAAATTATTCTTCAAAAGAAATTTTGTATAACTATGGAAATAAATAATGTAGATTTCATTTCCTAAAAATTTTGTGACTCCCAACAAAACTGAAAAGCTTCCCTACAATTTTTTTTTTATTCTAAGAGTTGGAAGGATCCTTCAAGGCAATTTAATCCAATGGTTTAAAAAGAATTTTTAATATAGCATCTTTTCTTCCAATGAAATATTAAGCAGAAGTCTAATAGGTAAAGTAGAAAAAGATGTTGGAGAAGAGAGCAAATTTCTTACCTATCCCTGACTGGGAAACAGGGCCTGGAAGCCAATTCACAGTCCCACTATCCCCTCATGTGGCAGTTCATGAGAGAGATCAGTTTGAAACCAATAATCCAGCCCAACCTCTCATTTTCAAGTTGTACAAAAGTCAAGGGATTGCCCAAGGTCACACAATGAGCTAGTGACACAGTGGAGATTAGCACAGAGCTATCTTATTCTCCCTGTTCACCTTGAACTTATTTCCATTTCTCAAAATAACAGCAAGAAAAACTGATACATCTGACAATGTTATCAACTTATTTTGAAATCAAATAGGTACTGGGAAAAAGAATATAAAACAAGATAATTTCAGAATTAAGCAAAAAAAAAATGGCTACACAGAACCATATATATATATATGTGTATATATATATATATGTGTATATATATACACACACACATATATATGTATATATATGCTATAAAGTATACACACTACCTATGTATTCTTCTAATGTCAACACATTAATTTTGACTTGAGAAATGAAAACTGCCCATTTATTTCTTCATTGCAATTTTGAAAATACACTGTGATCAACCTAACAAAAAACACCTTAGTTCCAACGAGATGAAAACTGTATCAAGGCCCCTTCCAACCTCACATTATCTCCTCCTCCAGCAGTATCAGCTATTTGCTGGGTAAGGCCATTTCAATCAAGAGTCACATGAAAAGAGACAAGCCTGATTCTAGACCTGAAAGAAACTGTGTTTTCAAAAGCTGCCGCGGATCTCTTAGCAGTAAGAAAAATAGGAGTATGACTTTGATTTCTAGGTTAGGAACATAAAGCACGCTCTCAAATTCTAGGATTGCAGATCTGCCACTGACCACCTTGTCTTGGACAAATTAATTAAAACTTGTATTTATTCCCTTAGTTGCAAAACAGGGAGAAAACTTCCTTGTAGGTTCATCTAGGGCAGGGGTGTCCAAACTGCGGTCCACGGGCCAACTGCGGCCTGCAATCCATTTTTTATTGGCCCGCAGCAAATTCCAAAAATATATTTAGTTTACTTAAATAAACCAGGTGAGGCAATACGTACTTCACCTCGAGTGAGTGGCCCGGCTGTTTGTGTATTTCACTGCATGTGGCCCTTGGTGAAAAACGCTGAAAAAAGTCTGGACAGCCCTGATCTAGGGCATCAGAGATAATATAAATAGCACAATGCTTGGCTCACATGAGGTACTCAATAAATAATGGCCTGCCTGTCCCATTAATCAATAGTTTGAAGAAACACCTAGGTAGGTAATTCAAGTGCATACAGATAAGTTATAAAAAGTAACTGATAAATTATCAAGATTCAAGACCAACAATCCTGACGAAAGGAATTTTTAAAAGAAATACCTGCTGATACCAGAAGACCTCCAGAGGGGAAAAGCAGGACACTCTCCACTGGCTGTCCGTGCTCAACAGAGATAACGCTCTTGTTTGTTCGTGTATCAAACATCTTCACAGTATGATCGTATGACCCTACAATGTCAATTTTCATATTATGTTGAGTTTTACTACTCAATACAACAAAAACTATATATGTGTATGTGTGTGCACGTGTATTCCAACATAAATTTTAAAAGGAGAAAAGCTTAGATGAAATTTTTAATAAGACACACATGTATGTATATTCATAAAGATACGACAGCTCCAAAGTCTGGTGCCACTGACTATTTCTGAAGAAGCGCTATATTATAGAACACAGAATCTCAAACTATTCCTATCTTCAGGCTTCTGTCACTATTGAATCGTCTGGGAATCTTTGCACAAGCACCCACCAAGACTGAACCGTACTGCCTTTCTTTCTTAGCTGCCGGAGGTTCTAAAATCAGAGTATTAAACCCATTAGAATTCTTACAGTCTTGTGCTTTCAAGGCAGCCTGACGTTTCCAAGCACATTTGCAGGATAGTAAAAACAATCACCAAAAGAAGAAAAAGAAAACAATTGGATAAACAGAAAAATGTTTCTTTATAACATTTTTTTAAACTCTATATCCCAAAAGAGTTCCAAAGCATGTTAAAGTGAACACAATGAAGATGTCAACTTTAGGAGGGGAAAAATAAAAAAGCAAGCGTGTACCAACCTGTTACAAAGAGATCTGGGTTCAGTTTGCTGGCACATCCACACCTCACATAATCAGAATGTTCTTTAAATGTGAGAATTTCTTTGGAGTTTGGAATATCCCATAATTTCACTGTATAATCATCAGCCCCAGAGACCACATGATATTTGTCAGCTGTAAAATCTACTGTGTGAACTGCTCTGAAAGATCAAGAATCAGTATATTAAAAAGGAAGGATCAGTATATTAAAAAATTGTATTTCTGGCACCTTCTAACATAAAACACTCCTTTACCCCAAATAACAAAAAAAGCAGCTCAGTTTTAGGGAGTGATTACAGGGAAATCATGAGAGAAAAAGAAAACCTTTAAAACAGGTATTTGTCTTCACGCCAATTTAAAAATTTAAATATCCATCACTATGGAGTTAAAAAGAATATTAAATAATAACCTTAAAATTATATTTTCTAATATATTTTCTAACAATTCTACGTAGTTGCTCAATGACAGTAAATATTCTAAATGTTGGTGCACAGATACTTTTCTTTAATTTAAAACATTTCAAAATGGATAGTTCTTTAGAAAGTCTAAAATCTGCCACTACTGAGGATCATGTTAAGTGAATTTCTGTCATATTTTAAATGTTTCACTGACAGGGTAAAACCATCCTGAAAATACACTATAAAAAAACACTTGAGATTTTAAATCAATAGCAAATTTGAGCCATGACATCGGTAATCCCAAAACAAAGTTATAATGTCAAATTGCCCTGGTCATTCAATTCATCAAGGGGCAAAACACTAAATACAAGAAGAAAGAAAATCCACCTTCTAACGTGACCTCCAGATGAAAACCTCTAATTACAGTCCAGGCCTATAGAGTTCTCATTAACAGCTGTAAGGCTGACTTCAGATCAGTGGTTTATAACCCCAGTAGGGTCACAGAACTCATTGAGAAGTTAATGAACGCTATATGGTAGTATCTCTCTAGATAAACATACATTTCCTAAACTGGCACACACAATTCTGGGGAATACATGAGCCCCATCAAACTGACCATAGTATTGAACCATGGTCTAGAACAAGCAGGAAATAAAGCACATATAGGTACATAATCTTCATAGAACTGCTGTTTTTCAGTCAAAGACGAGAAAACTAACAGCACTTACAAAACAAAACAAAAAAAGAACACATAAAAATCAACTTTCTGTATTTATATGGTGACAGATAATAGACTTACAGTGGTGATCATTTCCCAATATATACAGACAGTTGGTTTTTATGTGTTTTTATATGGTTTTTATGTGATATTTTCCCAAATATTAAATCACTATGTTGTACACCTGAAACTAATATAATGATGTTAATTATACCTCCATTAAGAAAGTCTCTTACTTAGTATGGCCTTCAAACAGCCTGAGGGGAGCCCTCCCACTTATGTCAAAAAGCTGAACTCCTCCATCTTCACTGCCAGCCACAAGCAGTCTACCATCCTGCCGAAAAGTAGCACAGTACGCTGTATCTTTAAATCGAGAAAAGGTTTTTATAGGTTCTTGAGAGTATCGGCCATAAATGTGAATCTACAACAAGACAAAAAAACACAGTATGTCAACAGATGGCTCGAGATCAGTAGTAAACATAAACTATACAAAAGAAAAATAAATTTAATGTTATATTTACCCTTGAAGAAGCTGTGACAGCGTAATTATAAGGAGGCTGCGGAGAAAAGTCTACTTTTGATACCGCACCAAACTCCTTGATCTGAACAGGAGTCTTAGTAAAAAAATAAAAAGAGTATTAACAGATTTAAAACGAGTAATTCCTTCTTAAGTATTATATAATTTCTTACTGACCATTTTTTTTTGTCTTAGTAACATTAGGTTGTATTTAACACAGAAGTATGAAGAGAACAAAAAGGTCCAAATCCCATCACCCAGACTATCCTATCCCTGTTGCCATTAAAGTAAGTAAGTATATGATTGGAAAGCCACACCCCACTCTTTCTCTCCAGGTGTGGAGTTTTCTGTGATTGTTACTGGGGAAAAAATAAAAGCTATGCCTATACCAGCATACATTTAACCATCTATTTTTTAAACTGACACAAAGGTCATACCATGCAGGTTGTTCTGCACCTTGCGTTTTTTACACTTAATAACACAACTTTTCTCATGAGCAATAGATTTATTATCCATTTAGGATACTTCATTAATTTACCAGTCCAGTACTAATGGACAGAGGTTTCTTCCAAGATTTCTAAAATTACAAACAATACTTCAATGAACATTTTTATACATATCTCTTAGCAAATTTTGAGGAGTATACTCATTAAGTTCCAACCTGTGGAACTTACAACGCCAAAACGCATTTTTATCTTGATAGATAATGCCAAATTGCCCTTGAGAAAGTTTGTATCAACTTCCATCCCTGAAGTAGTAAAGATGATCAAAATTTTTCATTTTTGCTAATATAACAGATAAAAAACAGTATCCAAATTACTGATTTAATTTGCATTGCTTCAATTATGAATGAAGCCGAGGCCATTCATTTTAATATATTTATTGTCCATTTACATTTTTTCCATTAACCCCTCAATCCCAATCTTTTTCCATTTTTCTATTTAGTTGTTCATCTTTTTAAAAAAATCATTTGTAAGCCTTTATAGTCTAGAAGAATTTTGCATCACTTTCTCCTTAGATTAAGATATGCAAAAAGAAAATTTTTTTGCACATGAGATTCAATTTCTGAAATTTAATTCATTTGGCATTAAGTGTCTATGCTAGACACTTGTATGTTTTAAACTGATTATGCCGCATAGACTTTCATATAAAATTCCAAGAAAAAATATCAGCTATCAAATTTTCTGCCCAAACTATAAGCTGCTGATTATTTTTAGTTATTAGTTCTCTACTAGCGTATTCAAAGTATAAGACATGCTGGAGAAAATGGTATAAATACTTACTTTATAGTTGTTCCAGTACAGGGTATCTTGGGTGATTTTTTCACCAAGTATAGGATATGCCTGAATAGCTACAGGCTTATACCCAGCCATAATTTCATATATTTGGACTGTTATCCAAAAGTAAGTCGTTTGAAACTGATGTTACAAATAATTATAGTGACTCTGCCTTCTGTCTGAAAAAGAAAATATTTTATACACGTTATTCATAAAACATATATAGTTATGGTTTTCACTCTGCATCCTTTCAAAAGGCTGTGCAGTAGTTTACAGATCAGTGACCATAAACCATTTAATTATAACACAGAAGAAACAATCTCAAGGAAGCAGGAAGACTAAAGGCAGGGCTACTATATTGTATCATCTACTCAGCTGTACACAGAGGCTATACACAAATATTCTCACACCTAACTGACCAATTTACAACGCCTGGGAATAAAAGTGGCTTAGTAACCCAGGAGCAAAAGCAGAGAGAAGCACAATGGCTTAGGATGTTCATTGATTGAAAGTGATACTGCAAATACAAAAGTTTCCTGAAACTAAAGAGGACATTTAATCTTTAAAAACAGAGTTGAGGGACCTGACTTCCTGAAAACCTAAAAATGCCAAGAAGGAGGGAAAACAAAGCTAATGTTCTAATGCAGAAGCTTAAAATTAAATTTAAAAGCTTAAAATTAAATTAGGAGCTGTGATATAGAAGCTTAAAATTAAGTTAATTTTAAAAGGTTTAAACAATAACAAAACCATAAAACAATTCTGAAATTAAATTCTAAATAAGTGAAATAGGATAAAAATGAATTAAAACTTTTAACTGACACGTAATTAGGCCAAAATGTCTTTCCAGAACTATTCAATTGCAAAAAAGATTCAATTTTATCAGATGACTGATTCCAGTGGTACAATTCATCACCTATCCCAGAAAGCGTGAAAATAGTGCATCAGTAACACCAAATAGGTGCAACATATTTAAAAGGCTGTTTCGATGAATATGGTAATCAGTAATTAAAAGGAGAAAAACCTTTCTGTTCATTTAAGTACCTACAACATGAAGGCTACTGTCCTAGGCACTACGGATACAGTAAGTGAAAGGGATGGCCTGTGCCTTCACATACTCCAATGTTCTCCATTTCAACTGGTGATTGGCACCAGCTAAGAATCTGGAATCAACCTTGACTTGTCCTTTCTCTTCACTTCTAATATCCAAAAAGTTAAAAGATCCTCTGCTTTTACCTCCCAAATCTTTCTAAACTTCATCATGTCCAATCTACCTACCGTGTTTCCCCAAAAATAAGGCCTAGCCGGAGCATCAACTCTAATGCATCTTTTGGAGCAAAAATTAATATAAGACCAGTCCTATATTATGTAAGACCCAGTCTATATTATATTATATTACATTTAGTATTATATTATATATTATATTATATTACATTATAAGACCGGGTCTTATATGATATAATGTAGATTATACATTATATTATACATAATATACATAATAATGTATAATATAATGTATAATATTATATAAGACCCGGTCTTATAATATATTAAAATAATAACGGGTCTTACATTAATTTTTGCTCCAAAAGACATTAGAGCTGATGGTCCGGCTAGGTCTTATTTTCGAGGAAACACAGTAGTCCCACTGCCCTAATTCAGATCTTCTCATTACTGAAATAGTGCAATGTAAGGTCTCCCTGACTCCCTCATTCATCTTCTAAATACCCATCAGAGTTATGTAACTACGGAGCAAACTTGCTACAAAGCCCAACAATGCCCAGAAAGGAAGGTCCAAGCTCCTTAACATGGCATGTAAGGCTCTTTGTGATCTAGCCCTTAACTTTCCAGCTTCACCTCTTGTATTCCCTTAACACACCATGCTCTTTCTTGTCTCAGTCTTTGCTCATTTGTGCTTTCTGCCATGAATGACCTCTTTCTGCCTACGTCCTATTTATCATTTAAAGCTCAACTCAAAGATCACATCCCTCAGGAAACCTTTTCTGACCTCCTACACTGGGTCAGGGGCCTGTCTTCTATAATCCTACTTGACTGCATATTTCTGCCAATGCATATAACCACATGGCATTGTAATGTTCTCTTTTTTCCCATTAAACTGAACATTTCGTGTCTGGAAAACTTTTTTAAAAAGTGCTCGAAGAATGTTTGTGGAAGGAAAGGAAGCATTGTGCTGGGTTCTATGGGAAAACACAAAACTAAAATCACAAATATCTGTAATGTGAACATTGCTAAAGAACAGGAGTCCACAAACTTTGTAAGGGCCAGATGATAAATATTTTACGCTTTGCAGGCCAACAGGCAAAAAAAAGGATATTATGTAGTTATATAGCAAGAAAGAAAATTTCCAATTTTTTACTAATGAAACCCCTAAAATAGTTATGAGTACAATTTTTTTATTTATGAATGAAAATAATATGATTTTTTGGAGAAGAATGGCACTTCAGTTATTTCATGTTTAAAGTTAGTGTTTACTGGCACCCAGTCGGGACTCCCTCTCGTTCAAGAGCTGCTCCTCTTTACTTTTAATAAACTATCCTCTTTTGCAAAAAAATAAATAAACATATAAAATTAGTGTTTACTATAATCAAAGAGACTGCAAATGTTCATCCATAAAAATGATTCTTGGCTCACTGGCTACCCAAAACCAGGCACCAGGCCAGATCCAGCCTGTAGGACTTTGCCCCTTAGTTATGCAAAGGAGCACATAACTCTTGCCTTGAGAGAAATAGGGGTGGGGGCCAAAAAAATGTATATAAGTAGACACTTTGGTCAAGGTTGCTCAAGCAGTAATTCACAGTAATCAAAGTGTCTGGATGCTGATAGTAACCACTTTGAGCTCCTCTTGTAGTTGCAGAAGTCAAACGTGACTTGTATTCATCGTTGGTTACCAGTATATATTGAGTATTACAATATTAATAGTTTTCCTTTCTTAAAAAATGTATACATTTTGTGGCACCCTCTACAGTTTAAAGTTTTAGAAGGAAGTGAGGAGCAGTAGTAGTGGTTTGCCAGGAGAACAGCACTGGAGGCGGACGAGGGGAAGCACAACACAGTGCAACCGCATGGAGGCAAGAAGTGATGTGAAAAGGAAAAGGACATGATGGGGAAGAGGTCAGAGCCTGAGAAACTGGGTCTGAAAGAATAACAGGTACTACAATACAATGCAGAATATCAAATGGATTCCATAAGTAACGTAGAGTACGGGGAGCTCAGAAGGGAATTTTAATTCCAACCGGGCAGCTCCCAGAAAGATTCAAAGTGTGCGTTTCGGGTGGCCTTAAAGTGTATTATTAAAACTGACCATTCAGAAGGCGGGGGCGGAGGAGGGAGCTTTCGAAACTGAGGGGACGTCATAAGCAAAGACAGAGATGCAAATTTGCCCATTACCTTGCAGGGGTGCGGATTACTCCGGGGACTAGTAATAGTGCACTGAACGAGAGGATGTGATCGTAAAGCAGGAAAATCTAGGTAGAAACGAAATTGCGGGGATGCCATGCGGCTGGTCCAGGAGTTTAGCCATTCTGCAAGGACTGTGACGCCCCAGAGAAGCACACGAGATGCCAAGGAAGGCCCGACGTGAGTCTCGGCTCCCCCACTGGGAGCCGCCTTCACCTACCTCCGATGGGCCCCGAGGGTGCGCCGAGACACCCCAGCTCCCAGGAGAACCTCTTCAACTCCGCCAGCTTCCACGCTGGACTGTCCAGGATCACTTCAGGACGATCACGTGCAACCTCCTGGGAGCCGCGGAGACACCCGGCGAGTAGACCGCCCGCGGCCGTCGCACAGAGATAACGTAACGGCGCAGGCGCACGAGACATTCGCAGCCCTGGGGTCGCAGGGGCGGGTCAGGTGGGCGGGGCGATGGGGAGGAGGAGGCGTGACCGGAGGGTGAGGCTTGGGCCTTGCTCTAGCCGCTCGGCGCGGGCCACTGAAGTGACCCTGGCTCGGTAGTCCCGGGTACTGAGGACGCGGCAGTAAGGACCGCGCCGCGCAGCGGTGGGAAAGGACCTGGAAGTCTTCTTGGCTGCAGTGATGCGGGGCGTTATTTGTCCAGACGGCGACAGAAGAAACCGGAAGTGACGTCGCGGTCAAAACAAGTCGTGGCTCGAGGGCCTGTAGGGAACCTGTGGCCGCGGATGGAAAAGCCCGACTGGCTGTTTGCTGTCTAAGGTGGTCGCGAAGCCCTGCTCTCGCACCCGGGCGGCGTGCGGCCCCTGTCCCCGGGACCCGCCTGTCGCGGGTGAGCCAGAGTTTCCGCCTGCTGTACCTGAGCCGCGCTGGGACGTTTCGGGCGGAGCTGGCGGGTGGCGACAGAGCGACTTCCCTCTAGTGCCTGTCCTGGGACGCCGGGACACCTGTCGCCTGTGAGGCATCGTTCATTTTCATAGCACCTTCCTTTCCGTGTAGGACAATTCCAGGACTAGGAAGAACCGGGGTACACCTGTTGTTGGCATCCACTGGGGACTTGCGCGGTTGCCCACTTCATCTCGTTAGGGTCTCTTCCTTCATCCCTGTGCTCTGCTAGGTGGAGGGGATCCTAGCCATCCTTGGTCTTAGTTACCTCTTTATCTCACTGCCTCGTCTTGCCGATCATCTTTTTCCCCGCCTCCTCTCCTTCAAAAATGTGTCTTCCCCAGCCAGCTTTGCTTCTCCTCTCTACCGTGGAGCCGTGCCCAGATAAGCGTGGTCTCCGCTCCTTCCTCCCCCAGTTGCTCTTCTCCCTTCGAAGACCCATAGTCCCATCTGTAGACCCCGATTTATAACATGGAAGGTGTTTGGAGCTGGAAAGGATATGAGAGGTGCCTATATCAACCATCTTTATTTCATAGATGGATGAAATGAGTCTCGGAATACTTAACGTGATTTGTCTGTCCAGGGTTGCACAGCTAGTCAGTCGTGATTTGGGGAAGGGAAAGCCCGAGCTAATCAGCAAATTTTTGTTGAGCATCGGACAGGGTGGTTTGAGGATAGAAGAAAACATGCAACGATGTTAGAGTGCAGATCAGCAACCATTTATGGGGCACCTGATAGGACCAAGCACTGTTTTGTGTGCAAAGATTAGTAAGAGGGGTTCCCATCCTAGAGGAGTTTTCGGTTTACTGGGAGTTAAAATAGAAATTTTCAAGAGAATGATAAATGCTAAAAATAGAGATATATACAGCGTGCTGAGAGAGCTCGGGAGTTGCACTTAGGCCACCTCTGTAGAAGTCTGTGGGGCTGGCTCTTACCTGGGGAAACACAGCTCATGTCTTGCCATACCCTTTTAAAGACCTCTGCATTGTACCTCCATCTGCATTTGAATCACAACTCATTTTCTGCTCTGGTTCCCTTTCCTTCTGCTAAAGTATATTGACTTTTGTTACTTGTTACTTTATTTTTTTTTTAATATTACCGTTTGTTATTTCCCCAACTCTTTCTCCTTTGGAAGTTTTGGATTACTTTAGTACTGTTTATTTGAATGGACAAGGTGATGGAGTCAGAAGAGCTGGTCCCTCATAACTTAGGAGCTGCCATTTTCTCTGTGGTGGACATAATGATTACCTGCCCTGACAAAGGATTGCTGTAATGATCAATCTTGGAAAATGTTTTAAAACTGTATAAACAATTGTTATCTGTAAATGTATGGTTTGCCAACCTCTGCTGCACTGTGATCCTAATGCATTCTTCTCTTTTAATTTCATTTAATTCCAGTTTTAAACACCCTGTACTCTCAAAATTTCTAAGAGGCAGTAAACCCTAATATGAAAAAATTAACTGGATGCTATTAATTGTCTTCCTGTCTCAGTGATTATATATCTAGGATAATTATGTATCTTGGCGTTCTTCGTTTTTTTTTAAACCAATTTTAGGTACAAAAGTGAAATTTCTCTTGAAATTATATTAAGGTCCATAGAGAAGTGCCAGTGATCACTGAAAACTCATTTTGAAACAATAGTAAGTGATTCAGTAACAGGTACGCTTATAATCTATGCTTTGAGAGTTAGCATTCATTGAGTTCATGTCTTGACAATGTATTTGAAAAAAATCAACAATTCTTAATACTTATTACAGAGATTGAGATTCAAAAGTTCTACTTTGATCCTAATGTCCTAGAGATGCTAACGCAAAGTAAGCCAGTCTATAATCTATTTATAATTTACACATTTTGTTTTTCATGATTAAGTTGGTAACACTTAATCTTTTGGTAACACTTACCAACATATATTAAGTTGGTAACACTTGATCTAAATAAAGACTGATAAATATGTCTTCAGGTCATCATAACCAAAGCTTTGTAAAGCCTTTCACTATCCAGTTATCACGAGTGTTGTTGATGCCAATAGACTTGAGTACAACTTGAATTCTCTCATTAAATTCAAACTGAGAGCCATTTACACACACAGCATGTTAAAAAATGAACCTCAGGTCAGAGGTAAAGTTTATTGTGAGCCTAATCTTTTATCCATTTAGCAATATGCAGGAATAGGAAAGGTGAGAAAAGGGTAACAAATTTATTGGAACCCAGTGATGGAGGTGAAAATGTTACTGTATTTCATTTGGTCCTTACCAAGATCCTGCGGTGCTAATGGTGATATATCCCCATTTTACAAGCGTGGCTGAAGCTGAGACAGGTTGAGTAACTTGTACAGGTTCACACAGCTAATAAATGGTGAAACTTGGATTTACATCCAGTGTTCTCTACCTCTGGACATTTTATGCTTTCTATTATTAATAAGTGCTTTTAAGAGCACTGTCTGCATACTTGATTGAATGATTATTTTGTGTACTTTTACCTAAGATGATATAATACTTTTAATTTTTTTCTTTCAGATATTTTTGATATCCAAATTCCAAGAATACACTGGATACCACTCTTATAAAACCAAGAGGAAATTATGAAGAAATGTTTTAATTATTGAAACTATAGGTGAAATCATGGCTACATCAGCAAATCTGGATATTGGAGCCCAGCTGATAGTGGAAGAGTGTCCCAGCAGTTACAGTCTAACCGGCATGCCTGACATTAAAATAGAACATCAGCTGGACTCAAATGCAGAAGAAGGATCAGCTCAGGGTGTTGCCATGGAAATGAAATTCATATTGCCCAACCGATTTGATATGAATGTGTGTTCTCGATTTGTGAAGTCCTTAAATGAAGAGGATAGTAAAAATATTCAAGATCAGGTTAACTCTGACCTGGAGGTGGCATCTGTCCTATTTAAAGGTTGAAAGTTATGGTATAAATATCTGCATTTGTTTTGTTTTTATTTGGTGGTTTTTTGTGTGGTTTTTTTTTCCTTTCTGATCATGAAATTTTGAGTCTAGTAAGAGTTCAGAAGTCATCTTTCAATATGCTTTACTAGAAGCTCACAGAAACCAAGATTAAATAATTTCATATTATATAATGTGCATTAAGTACATGATGATTTTTTTAATTTCCTGCTTAATGTTTGTTTATTTACAGATTCTCTGTAAATTTCCTTGTTGTACCTTTTTAAATCATAGGGAAAGAAATTATTGTGCCTCATAGAAATGAATTAGCTTAATCCCTATTCCATGAATATTTGATTGGCATTAGTTTCCCATGCTTTAATGCAGTGAAGTCTGTCGTCATATTGTAGATTTACTTTTATAACAATCTATGGAATAAAAAGAAAACTAACCCCAGAATAAAATTGTTCAACGTTAATACAGATTTTTTTTCTGTAACTCTCCCTATGGTAGTACAGATTTTTTATGACAAAAATAATTTAACATTACTTGAGAGGCAGTTGAAGATGTTATACCTACTGTGCTTTGTGACTAAAATATTGTTTTAATGTGTTTAAATTCATTTTACTTAGCTGAATGCAATATTCACACATCTCCTTCTCCGGGAATTCAAGTAAGGCATGTCTACACTCCCTCTACAACAAAGCACTTCTCACCTATAAAACAGTCAACCACTTTAACCAACAAACACAGAGGAAATGAGGTCTCAACCACACCTCTGTTAGCAAATTGTAAGTATTTTCCACTGATGTATTAAAATATTCTTATCACTAATATAATGGTTCCAAGAGTTTGACTTTGAAACATTATTCCATTTTAGAAACTGAAATGATGTCATAAAGTTTTAGTAATTGAAAACTTTTTCACATATTACTGCTTATTCAAATATTTTATAGTTTATGTTTCTCTGGTGAGAACAAATACAAATTGAAATATTAATTCTTAGAACCATGTAGTTTTACTATAAAAACAATGAATTCTGAACTTTGTGCAAAGGAAGACTGAGTGTTTTGGCACTATTTTAGTGCAAGGCTTCACATTTTACTTATAAATGAGATCAGTGATCCACAAGTGATTCATAGTAAAAGTTGAGTGATTTATACTGCAGTTTTGAATTTGAATATAATACTATGCATGTGAAGCCACCTTTTTAAGAATTTTGAATCCACAATTTTAAAAATGTATAATGATTCTAGAAAAAATAAAATGAAGTTTTTCTATATAAACTAGAAAATATTCTATATTTTCTATATGGGATGGGTATGTTAATGAGAGAAAAGCACTTGGCAATTTGATGTTAGGAGCTATATTTAAGAATATAATGTAAATGCATCTATATACTAATGCATGGTGAAATATATAGCTTTACTTTGGAAACACTGTATCCCTCCTGATTTTGAATCCTGTGGTGTAGCAGTTAAGCCATGAAGAGCCTATGATTCTTACTCTACCTATTGGCCATTCTGTTTTCCTTATACATATAAATTTGCATGTGCCTCACAACTGCTTTCCTTTCTGTATTAAGACCACACGGTCATATCACTGCAGTCAAGGATCAAGTGATACTAATTTTTAAGATGAACTCTCATAGAACAGTACCTGTTTGGCTTTGTTTGAATTAAAGAGACTGTCTTAAAATATTCCAACCATAGAATTCCAACCATAGAACCACCTAGAGAGCAGGTGGTTCACATCCCTCATGTTACAGACAAAAATGTTTGTAAGTTATCTAAGGACACATACCTAATTAGCCACAACTAGGTCTACACTCAAGAATTTACTCTCAAAGCCAGTTTTCCATTTACTACCTCATTCCTCTGAAAGTTAAGAAAAACATATGGAGTTTTGCAATAATGGTATTCAGGACTTCAGTAGATTTAGTCAATGAAAAGACAAAATGTATGTCTTTGTGTCTTTTAGATCCAACTTCCTTATAAGTTTGGATACAGAGATGGCATTTTAAAATTAAGTACCTAAGCCGTTTCTTTGGTAAGATCAGTAACCATTTGCATTGTTAGTAATTGATCAGAACAATTTGCATATTCATTGATAATAACACTTTGCAGGAGTCAGAATTACCTTAAACATATAAGAGTCAATTCTCAGATACAGAATGACTATTCTTAATGTTAGGATATATTTTAAGTTAGATTTTTTTTAAACAACAAAATGATAGTTTTTGTTTTGGAAAAGAAAATTGCTGCCCAAATATGAACAATGAGATGATGGAAGTATACCCTACAGATATACATGAAGCTTTTTATGATATTGTTTCAGCTTTATCTGTTCACCAGTTGGCTGCTCAGGGAGAGATGCTCTACCTGGCTACTCGTATTGAACAAGGTAATAATCTATTTTGAAAAATGTATTTAAAACAAATTTAAAATTCAAAGAAAAAATTATTAAGAATTTCAGAATGGCTACAGCAGAGCATTAAATCAAGCTCAGGGCCCTTCAGAACTTAGATTTGGTATTGTTTTCTTTGAATTCAGGAACGTATAAAGACCAAAAAAAAATAGTTGTATCATCTCACCAGGCAGATAACCTGATAGTTAAAAGAAAAAAAAAGTACCCTAAAAGGTGGTATAAAAGTACCACCTTAGCTTTTTCCCCAAAAGCAATCATTATAAATTTCTTATCTTTTCAGAAAAATTTTCTAGAAAACATTCCTGTTTATATTTAGAATTGTATATGAGAATACGTACATGATTTTTGTTATTTACACAAGAGAGAAAATATTGCACTTTATTAAATGAAAAAACTTAATATTTTGGAGATCTTTCCATATAAACACATAAGGATCTATTTCATTCTTTTTAATAGGTCCATGATTTTGCATTGTATTGCATATACATATACTTTGTTTTTTATTTTTTTAACCAGTCCCCCTGGTGGTGGTTGATTCTAGTTTTGTTGCTATTAAATAACAATATTGTTGCCATTCTTTTTGAGTACATCCATAGGGTAAATTCCTTCAAGAATATTTGCTGGGTCAAAAGGTATATGAATTTTTATTTATATATGTATATTGCCTGATGTTTGTCCTGCCCTCACTTCAGAGTTAGAGTTTCTATTTCCCCATACCCTCACTGACACAGGATGTTATCAGACTTTAATCTTTGCTAATCTCATGGGTGAAAAGTAGTGTCTCATACTGGTTTTGTTCACATTTTTTAAATTATGGTCTGTTTGAGTTTCTTTTTGTGTAAACTCCCTGTTACATGTTGATTTCTAGGAACTTTTATCAAAATTAAAGAAATTTGCTTTTTGTTGTTTATGTTGCATATATTTTTCCCAGTTTGTCTTTTTTCCTTTGACTTTATGATGTTTTCTAACAAAGGCTTAATATTTTTAATCAGTAAATTTACTTTTTTCCTTTTGACGTCTGAGTTTTATGTCCTTGCTTAGAAAGGATTTCCTACTCTAAGATTATAAATAAATTCACTCATGCCTTATTCTAGAACTTCTGTGGTTTCCTTTTTACAATTTAATCTTTGAGATGTGTTTTGGTGTAATGAGATAAAGATCAAGCTTCACTTTTATTTTCATTTTTCAAAAACTTAGTTGCCCCAGCTTTATGGAGTGAATGCAGAATGAATGCATGATAAAATTTATATTTTTAATCATGTCATTCTTTTACAAGAATTCTTTTACTTCATCATTATAGTTCTGTTTGTTTATAAATATTTGAAGTTTTCATTTTTAGACTAAATAAATTTAGGGGAAGAACTGTTTACTTTATAACTAGCAGACTGAATCTGGGGGACAAAATGGGGTTCAAGGTGGAATTGTGTGGTACTGTCTTTCAAATTATTCAATCTTCATTCACATGATATTGTGTTAGAAACCACCAAGAATGAAGAAATGCAAAGGCAGCAATGTTAGCTATAGAGTAGAAGATAGCTTTGATAAGATTTCGGAGTTTTATAATAATACATATTTATGTAATGCTAAGGGTTATCACATACGCTCATTTTTATTGTGATCCTCTGTCGAGATAAGCAAGGTATTATTCTGTGTATTGGAGAAACTGAGTGACATGCCCAGAATCAGACTTCTAGAAAGTGGCAAAGCCAGGATTCAAACTCTGGTCTGAGTCTGAGTCCAGTGTTCTGTGGAGTGCCTTATGCCGAGCATTATGTTGTATCTGGTGGTTTATACTTTAAATACGCTATTTGAACTCAGCTGTGTACATTGGGCCACACTTTAATACATTCAGACTACAAATTGCAACCACACATAACAGGACTTCAGTGAACAAAAGTCAGCACAGAGTGAACCTCATGGAGTAATAAAATCAACTTATTAGAATGCCAATATTTTCATAGTGATATTAATATGTGGTTTATTAAATTAGATCACAAAAAATTGCTTTTCTTTTAAATAGAAAATGTTATCAATCACACGGATGAAGAAGGATTTACTCCTCTGATGTGGGCTGCAGCACACGGGCAAATAGCTGTGGTAGAGTTTCTACTTCAGAATGTAAGGAAAATGCTTCAGAAAATGTATATGTGCAGATACTTAAGTACAGTTGAGCCTTTAGTAAAGTTTTTGTATCTCCAGCCAACTAGATGTAATGGTAAAAGATCCAAAAATATTTTAAATGCTTTTCATTTTTTTATGGAACTTGGATCTACATGGGCAGGCAAGACTAAGCATACATGCAGTAGTGAGAGATCATTTAATGCCCAGCCCCCTTAAGTGCAATGGGAACAAAAGTACTGTCAGCCTTCTAGGACAAGCCTCGTAGAGGAGGAGATGTAATTTGACTCGAGACTGAAGGGATAGTTAGCCTTGCGATAGAGGGAGGAAGGAAGCATCCAGACAACCTTGATAACAAGAGCAGCCATGAGTAGAAGTTGCACTGTTTCTTTATTAACTCCAGAACATTACATGACCTAAGTGTTGAACTATAATTATTATTGACAGAGATAACAATATTCTTGTTTACATGAATTGAGAAGTCATGTATCTCTACTTCCCACTCCAGGGTGCTGATCCCCAGCTTCTAGGAAAAGGCCGAGAGAGTGCACTGTCTTTGGCCTGCAGCAAAGGCTACACAGATATTGTCAAAATGCTGCTTGATTGTGGAGTTGATGTAAACGAATACGATTGGGTGAGTCTATGACACAGATTTTTAAATTACTGCAACAAACCTAGGATTTATTTGGTTTGGGCAGACATAATGAATTTTATTAAGCACTTGGAAGACTAATTAATTAATTTGGTTAATTAAACACCTGGAAGAAAAAGTGAATGTCATAAACTCAGTTATTAATTCTGATTTAAGGATTTTTCACAAAATGTTGAAATTACCTTAAACTACTTTTACTTGCTCAATTCTTAGTAAAACTTCTCACAGCAGCATTAAATTCTTGCTCACCTTGAAAGACTAACTCACCATTTCCTTTTGCAGAATGGAGGCACACCTCTGCTGTATGCTGTACATGGAAATCATGTGAAGTGTGTCCAAATGCTCTTAGGTAAGCAGATGAAAATGAAACTATTTAGAAAATGCCATTTGAGGACTTTAGTTTTTACAAGCTGGCCTCCCTGGTATGTCAGGAGACTCGTTAACTATTGTTAAATGTGTGAATCCTTCTGCTAGGCACGGCTGGAGCACCTGCTACCGGAGAGTTGCCCATTTGAGAAGCAGCTCCATCACACAGGCCCTGAAGTTGGAGCATTTGTCCTTGTTGCTTTCTTTTGGGGATCACGTGTGAATCCAGTTACTTTCTCTGTCCACAGTATCTTTGTGCAGAAGTTCTGTCTAGTTGTTTAAGAGTTTCAGCTGCTCTAGAGGATGCCCGTTTGCTTGAAGTGTCTTCCCTTCCACCCATGAAAGGAAATTCTGTGCATTCCGTGTCCTCTGTACTTTGTCAGATCATCCTGCAGATACCCACCAAATCTGCTAAAAATATGCCCTGCTGTTTGCACATGAGTCAGTAATAGACAAACATATCTACATTTCTATTTTATTTATGTAGATTTTTCTATTTTGGTATAGAAAATGGAGCTGACCCAACAATTGAAACCGACTCTGGATATAATTCTATGGATTTAGCTGTAGCTCTGGGCTATAGAAGTGGTAAGTATTTGGGGACTGTAGGTTTCATTTTAGTAAAGCTCTGTAAATAGTACAAACTAGAGATCCAAACCATTTTCATCCCTGCAAGCATAGAACATTGCATGTTATCCTAACTCCTGACATTACTTTTAACTGTGGAAAAAAATCAATAAATTCCTACAATGTCTGGAAATGAGTTTGTTACTATTACTTTTCACAAACCCAAATAATTAGTTACTGGAAGATAAGTACACACCTATTTACAAGATGTGTCTAACATTTTCGTGACAAACGATTTATAAAATGCTTTTATAGCTATCCTTTCTCTGGTCCTTAGAACAACCGTGTACTCTTGACTCTCCTTCAGTTTCAAAATTTAGAATCACAAACAGAAAATCCAATAACTTGGGCAGTTACTAAGTCAGTGACAGACAGACTACATTTTAAGTGTATTTAAGTATTGTGTTGCCATCTTCTCACCCACGACTCTGAGTTTATCCTACTTAGAAATAACTTTACGTTAGGAAAAAGTTGGGATTTAAGTTGAATTTGACTGTTCTTTTTAAAAATGTTTAATCCACATGCTGTGGTCTTGATCACGTATCTGTTCTAGTTCAACAGGTTATTGAGTCACACTTACTGAAGCTGCTTCAGAATATCAAGGAGTAGACAAGAGCATCAGAAAGTGTCGTCTGCCTTTCTGTTTACTTTTTGGCCCTTCTAAATGATAGTTTTGTTTACTTATAAGTTTTTACCTCAGTTGCAATATTTACTGATTTTTAGTAAGTTTTAATAACTATTCCTCTGAGTAATTCACTGGTTTCTACTAAAATTAGTGTTGATGCTTTTTATATAAAACTGTTTTATGGCATATTTAAAATTATAAATTAATGTTTTGTGGCATGTACATTTTTATGGTACAGATAGTTAACTGTCTTTGTATCAAGTCCTATAATTTAACATTTTTCAGAAATTATTCTACTCTATTCATCTTCACTCTTGTATTAACTCACTGACTTTATATAGGGTTTGCTATAAATCCATAGAAAAAAATTGTTATTGAATTAAAAATGCACAGTGTGATTGTTTACAAAATGATGTTATAAATAAATAAAGTAATTTTCTGTCAGCTTGCATTCTAGTTTTTTGTTATTTGTTTTTTAATTATATGAGGTTATTAAGGGATTCCTGTAGGACTTTTAGTTTAACCCTCTGTCCTGCCAGGAAACTCCATTAGATCGAACAATATAATTAAATTGAATATAAGTCAGTCAACAAAGATTTATTGATTGTCATTTCTAGGAGTGTATTTAGAATATTTTTCTCTCGTAAATAAGCTTCCTAGTAGGAAAAGTCCTCTGAGAAAAAGAATTCAATTCTTCAATAAAAGTCAGATGCTTTTTAATTCTACTAAAGTAACACTATAAACTTATGTTACATCAAAATCTAGACGAGCGCCATGGGCTAAAAGTTGACTTGACCTCCAGATGTGGGACTTGGGTTAAATCACTTCATGGAAAATGAATGTTATATCAGTTGATATTTGACTGTAAGTGATATAAACTATCTAGCTACTTTAAACAAAGGATAATTAATGGAAAGATACAAAATAATGGAAAAAAAGCAGAAGAAACAGGCAATACCAAGAAATGAAAGTAGGCCAGGGATCTCAATCCAGAAATAAATCATGGCCCATTATTTCAGATGCTGCTGTCGTAATGTTTAACTTAAATCCCCTTTTTTATCATTCTGCTCAGGATTTAAATTTCCAGGAGACAGAAATTTGTTTACCCTGGGATATAAATGTATAGCTATATGGAGTTAAGGATAGAAGGGGATGACTGGTTAGCAATCCACCGATGCCCCCAGACAACCTGGAATGCAGGAGACAAAGGTGCCTAAAGGAAAACCACAGGGAGAGAAAAACAACATGTTCACTCCAGAGGCAATCTAAATAATATATGAAAATAGTACTAGTGTTTCACCCATTGTCAATTAGGCATCCACTTCACTTCTGATGGCTTTAACCTAAAACCATTCACCCTTTCATTTGGTTCCTTTTCTTATTAATGGCATATATCCATGAAGTGCTAGTTCCTGCTCATATTACAAGGTAACAAAATCCAGTGATCCATTTGGACGCCTCACTGAGTATTGCTTGCATATGCTTTCTGCAACTGAAGAGCAACCAAACAACCTATGTTGAGATTGTCTCTGAAATAACCACTTCACTCCTAGTCCTGATGACCAACAGATCTCAGAGAATATCTTGAAGAAAATTTTCCTTTCCAATTCTATCAACTTTTCACCTCAAGATCCCTGATTACAAACCCCAGAAAAATCCCATAAGAAGTGGACACTAATACAAGTTAATTAAAACAACAGGAATGATACTTAAGGGCCAGTTGTAAAATTCCTCTTTTAAAAATCAAATACCTTTTAGGTAGTGTTTCCTGATTGCACAAATACTTATTCAGAGCGTACATACCAGATGCTGTGCTTAATGCTTGGATAACGTAGTGAGCAAAAACAGACAGTTTCCCATCAAGGCACTCACCTAGTGTTAGGATATGAAATACATTGAATATAATTTTCAAAAGGTTAAGAACTATTATCCTCATGTAACTACAAAATGAATACCTGTCAAAGATTTTCTTCAACTCATTAATTAATAAAGAAATCAGAAAGATGTTAAAACTAATTCCAAGAACTAGATATTTTAAGTAATGTCAGTATGAGATTGCTGAGTTAGATGCAAATCTGGTTAATGTCCAACAAGGCCATAAACCATAACCTTTGAGGCTACCCATTCCACTGGACAGAAATTACTTGCCTCTGTGCCAGATAGAAATCTACAAGATAACATGTGACTTCACTAAGTCTAGCATCTTTAATAGCTAGTAAACAATCAGTTGAATTCCCCTAGATTAATGGTTCTCAAATGTCAGTGTATATCAGAATCATCTAGGATTTGTTAAAATACATACTGCTGGGTCCCACCCCAGAATTTCTGATTCAGTCTGTTTGAGATGGGACCCAAAAATTCTAATTTCTAACAAGTTTCCAGGTGACGCTAATGCTGCTGGCCCAAGGACATAGTTTCGAGAACCACTATCCTAGATTATCCTTGGACGGACTTCTCCCCAGTATGTGGGAGGATGTGTCTCCCTGTTTCTTTATTTCCAAGTTTCAGATAATGTTTCTGACTATCTCCTGCCTTGGAATCATAAATAATATTTAAAGATTATTCTTGATCACAAAAAGGCTGGTCTCGCAGATGTGGTCTGATTATTTATACACATGCAGCAATTTAGTCATATAGGCCTCAAGTTTTCTCTGCAAATCTAGAGCCTTAGATTACTGAGCAACTAATTAGGCCCCAAAAAATTACCTTCTATTCAGAAACTTTCATAAGGAATCTCAGACTTTTAAAAGCCTCTATTATTTCTTCCCCTATTCCATGACTAGGGGCCTAAGCCCAAGAAAGTCTTTCACCTACAGTGAAAGACTGTAGATTTCACCTACAGTATCACTAAATTGGGACAAATTCCTCCTTTCTTAAGGCCTGAAAATCTGCTAAGGTCCTTGGCCTTCTGGGAAGTGACCTTCCTCCCTAACAGTCGGATTGGGACCTGGAGGCAGACACCAGGCCAGATTTCCAGGGAGGACTTTGTTGGCATTAGCTCCACGTATAAAGTCACCCTTTGTTCCTTAGTATGTTCTTATTCCTAAGAACATTATTCTCAAATATAACCCTTTGGGTATGGCTTTGGTTGAACAATCGATTTGTCCACTTACATCTTGGCAAAAGGAAGGAGAGATTCTTATGAAATCTATACCAATAACTCTTTTGTCATGAAAGGTAAGAAAACTCATGAAAAGTATTTGTTTCTGAATTCTGAGGATATCAGAATTAGATACCAGTTTTAAATGTTTCATTTCAGTTTACTGCTGCATGTATCCATAAAAAGGAAACATTAAAAATAATACAACAATATTCCACACGAATAACCACAATTAAAATTTTCCTCATCCTTTCATTCAGGCCTGGAAAATTTTTATTGTCCAGGATCTTGGGTCAAACAATGGACTTCGTGAAGTATGTCTGGATTAAGGAGAATCTTTGGAATCTTAGGATCCAGAAATTCTGACTCAGTCTACTACTACAGTCTGAAAGGTGGTAAAATGATGTCAGCTAAGAAGCTTGTACTCAAGAGTCTACTCTTTGTGGTATCAGTAGTTAAGGGTCCCTAGCACTTTTGGTACCTTCCTACGAGACTTTCTATGAAGCTCTGACACTTAGAGGCTCAGAGCTTCGGGCAGAACCTTCAGAAAAGCATCCAATAAAAGCAGAAATGATCATGAGACTGACTGTGATTAGTTTTGTACACTACCAATATCAAAATAAAGAGAGTAAAATTCTCAATTGTGGTATTCTACATAATTATTTCATTAAAAAGTTGGTCAATATTTTCCCTGCGGGTAAGGACATATTACAAACAATAAGGGCATTAACAAATCTCCAGGGACTTTCCATAAAATGTATAATATCTGAAATATTTATATTAATAACATTTTACTCATACAAACTTAATCTAGGGAAGGTTAAACATCATTTCTGATTTGACAATTCTTCCCATGCTGCTCTTATAATAATGTTGAGCTAATTAAGACATATGGAGAATAGCAAACAAACCTGATTGTTTCTAGCGTCGCTCTTTTTTATAGTAACAAATTTTTTTTGTAGTAGCAAACCTTGGTGATCTTCCAAGTTCCCTGTGGGAAATCCCAAAGATAATTGTAGGTATACAAGACATCCAGGAAATATTTCCTTTCTAAATTTAGAATCTGATCTTGGGGAGACGAAATAAAAAAGTTACCAGAGAAGATGTAGACACTTTATGTAAATAGTAACATAGGTGCTGAGAAACAACAATTGATTACCTATTTTACCAAGATGATAATAAAATATTTTGAGATAAACGTAGAAGGCAAAACAATTATGAGAAACTTGGCTCTTTTACTACTGAGGAAATTTCATTTTCATCTTATTTTTAAAATAAGTCATGCACCACTTAACAATGGGGATACTCTGAGAAACGTGTCATTATGCAATTCTGTCATTGTTTGAACATCACAGAGTGCATTTATACAAACCAAGATGGTACAGCCCACTACGCACCCAGGGTATATGGTGTAGCCTGTTGCTCCTAGAAGCCTGTACAGCATGTTACCGTACTGAATACTGCAGGCAATTGTAACACACCAGTATTTGTGTATCTAAACTTATCTAAACATAGAAAAGGTACAGTAAAAACACAGTGTAAAAATGGCACACCTGTAGAGGGCACTTACATGCATGGAACTTGCAGGACTGCAAGTTGCTCTGGTGAGTCAGTGAGTGAGTGGTGAGTGAATGTGAAGGCCCAGGACATGACTGGACACTGCTGTAGACTTCATAAATACTGGACTCTTAGGCTACACTAAATTTATAAGACAGCACGAGATTAAATCAAGCACAAGAGAAAGTGGTGCAATCAAGAGACACGGCAAACACAAGATGTGTGAGGCTGCTGCCGCAGGACACGCATACACTTTTACAGCAAACTTTCTTTTATAAGTAGAAAGAACACATTCTAAAATAACGATATAGTATTAGTAAATACATAAACCAGAAGCATAGTTTTTTGTCATTATCAGGTAGTAGGGACTGTACATAATTGTATATGCTATACCTTTATGCGACTAGTAGGTTTTATACCAGCAATACCACAGTGAGTAATAAGTTGCGCTGCAACGTCACGATGGCTGCGATGTGACAACAGCTGTGCCGCCACATTGGCTGTGACGTCAGATGGCTGCTACGGCTCTAGACAATAGGAATTTTCCCACTCCATTATATAATCTTATTGGATCACCATCATATATAGTATATTGTGGGGATAGAGCCCCAGAGAGCAGTTTCCAGGCTCTCGACCTCACGTGGAAAGGTGCTGGCTCAGGTAGTAAATGGCCATCAGCTGTGACTGGTTCCCATCAGCTGTAACCAGTTAGCCATTAGCCACTAATATAACTGCTGTGGCTACACTAGCAAGCGTGAATTATAGCTAGCAAGGGGTTGGTTGGTTGGCAGAGAAGCAGACAGCAGACAGCAGGCTGCAGATCTGTGGCTCCTGCTTCCTGTGTCTCCAACCCAGCCGCCAGCGAGAATATGAACCCCCATCCATGGCCCCGTTGGTGTTCCTTTTTGGCCTCACCATATCCTGTGTTCTTGTGAGGGGAGTGGGACTAGAGTCCCTGCATGACATATGTGGTCCCTCAACTGAAATGTCTCATGCAGCACATACTGTAATCCAGAATGAGATAAAGTCAACACAAGGCAAAGAAATTATTCTGGTGAGACCTGGAATTTCTACTATCTCTGCAGATTACACGAAAGGTAAAAATAACTTTTTACTGCCACTAGTTAAGTTTTAAGGCCAATTTATCATTCACTAGCAAGAAAACCAAAATGATAATTTTGCATGAATGTAAAATTTATTGATAAAAGATTTTTGTGTTCTCCTTTATTTTCCCTTAAATAATTTTTTTATATAAGGTCATCAAAACAGTGAGAAATTTGCCAAAATTCTAACATTTATATAGCTTCTTTTCAGACCGAGGTATTATAAACCAAGAGAAATAAAATTCCCTTCCTTCATCCCTTCTTCAATTTGTTATCTACACCCAAGTTTTGACTTTCCTTTACGCTTTCATGTTCTGGAACAAACTGACACTTTATGTCAAAACAATTATCTTTTGTCTTGAAAAACAAAAAACACACAGTTGCATTGATCTGCCGTTACTGATTCCAGTATAGTCTCAATCAGCTATATTAATTACAACTTTTGACCAAATTAATAATTCTATCTCATGGAGAAAAGTGGGAGGTAAATAACAGAATCATTTGTCACATACAAGTGTTTGGGTAGAAAAGCTCATGAATATACAACTTTCTACAGCCACATCCATCCCTTTTATACTCTCTTAAAGTGGTGAAAATTGACACACGTATTAGTGTGTCCCAAAGATATAGCCAATCTATAGCAAATAAAAAGAAGCAAAAGTATAGAAAATTATGCTTAATAATCAATGTTTCAATATTCCACATTACCTGGAAATTACTTAGGTACCTAATAAGTATTAAGAACTAATTTATTAATCCAAGTTTTAAGTTCTTAAGGACTTTGGAAATTATGTTTAAGCTGAAAACTGAGAAACACAATTACTGGTGATATTACTAATTTGTCAAATTCATGACTCAATTCGGTTGGATACAAATTTATACTTTTATAATCTTAAACATTAGGTAGGGGTACTTTATCTTATTTGATCAGTAAACCAGTATAAAAAGTTTAGGAAATTCAGATTAATTAGTCTTTTCCCGAGATAACAAACCCAAATCTTATTTTTAAAAGTTAAATGTATACTTGTATCATACTCCTTTTTTATAAACTCATGGTAAAGACATGTAAATAGTTTTTTAAAACCAAAATAATTAAACAAGCTAATTTGTTCAAAGACTCACCTTCATTCTGTGAACTTTGATTCTTAAAATGTTTCTGAGCTAATAATTTCTATAAGGATAATTTTTTCTTGAAAGTGTAGCACATTTAAAATAGTTTTTTTCAATTTATTTTTTGGGGTTTGTGGGAATCTTTGAGTCATATAAATGATTATTTATCCCTATCAGCCAATCAGAACAATGCTCCTTTAATTTAAGAGACATTGTAATCTAGTTTTTTAACAGCCTTCAGCGTTAGGAAAATATTTCATACTATGCATGAGATTTTCTCAATTACAGACATGCAGGCACACAAATGCATGGAGAGCTTATAGCTTTGAATCTACAACTTTAGCCACAGTCAGAAGTGAACCAGAAACACAAAAGCTTAGAGTTATTTTCCTTTCCAGTGAGCACATAAGTCTTAACTGATTTGAGGTTACAAATAGACAAACAGATCAAAAAACAAAACAGAACAAAACAAAAAAAGAAAAGACTAATAAATTGGATTTTCTGTCATCTCTCACTCAACAAGTGTTTTGGGCAACATTAAGATTGCTGGGTTGTCTACAAATCTAGCTAATGTTCAACAGGGACAGAAATTGTCAATTGAGGGATTGTTTTCTACAAATCAGAAATTACTAGACAGAACTATCCCAATGACCATGTAAGTTCACTAAGTCTGGGACATTTAATAAATAAGAAATAGTGTATCAAATTACATTTCTTCAGTTAATCCTTGGGTAGGTTTTGTCTCATAGGCTACTGAAAGGACATGTGGCTATGACCTTTCTTAATACTTCAGTGAAAGCTAGCCTGAGGTTAAGGTAATCACCTTGTAATCGCCCTTCTTTCATCAGTTGAGAGGCAAACTAATATAGGTGTGCTAGTGTTGGTAACAACACTTCTCTTACATCACCCTCTTGACTACACTACATAATTCACTCCACGCTGAAAGAAGCTGCAAACAGGAGATCTGAATGAAAGAGGTTAATAATTTTAATATTCTTGATTTTTAAAAAAATATATTGCCAATAGCTTAAATTAATGTATAGTTTTAAGGAACATGTAATGGATGATGTTAACCATTAAACGATAAAGATTTTAAAAGTCTGTAGCTTTAAATTGTCTTTAAAATGCCAGTAGTCTATTAAGTTTTAGAAAACACTGTGATTCCATTAACGTTTCTTTTCATCTTTATGCATAAAGTAAAAACCCTAAGTTCTGTTAGAACAAACTGGCTATATACACATACGTTATATATATTTAGGTATTTTGTGCAAGTTGTATCATTGAATATTTATATCATTGAATGTATTCATATCTATTGAGTGTGTTTCTGTATGATAAACAATGCGTTTATAAATTTGAAGAGTTATAAAGTGAGTAGAAATAGAATGAAAAGCAGAACAAACACTGGCTATTTTAAAATTCTTAAACTAAATGTTCTTTCCCTTTAATATTCAAATTTTTTTCTGTGATAGACCTTTTCATATTAACATATCTGGTCAGAGCTTCAATAGTTGACCACCTTAGACCTTTATAGTGGATACTGTTGATAGGCCTCAAAATGGTAACAGCAACTTTCTACGTTTTTTATTGTTTAGAAATCTTTACAATATGTGTATATTGGTTTTAAAATAACAATAAAGATATGAAAAAGGATTTTAACATGATTGAAATTTTTTGGTGTGCATTTTGACAGGAAATAAAATCATTTAAACAAAAAGAGGTACAGCCCAAAGAGATTTTTGTAAATATTCATTGGTTAAAGTAAACTTCAAAGGTTTACTCTGCCTTTCGTGTAGATTTTCTTCTTCAGACAGTAAAACCTTTTCTGGTAGAGTGAGAGTTGTGTGATACTAGCTATGTGCACAGGAACTAAATCCCCCTGTGCTACTACCACGTTAGTGACTGGAAACAAGAAACTTTATTATTGGTGTTTATGCTCTATGGAATTAAAATCAGTCAGACACATAATTATTACACTGCGAATAAACCACTGCAAATTCCTTGCTTGCTGAGCTCTCTCTGTGAAATGGAATACAGAGCACTATATGATACCTTTGCCCACATTTTATTTTTTATTTATATATTCAGTGACATTGCTCCTGATTCAGACAGATTTGCTCACATTACTTTATGAGCCTGGGAAGCATCTTAATTTTTTAGATGTTTCTGTTAATTTTGCTCTTCATATCCACTGAGAATAGTCAGATATATTACATATCCCAAAATCAATTCTTGGAAAGTGTCGTAAATATCTTCTTGGTGCTCAAATTGATCTTTTTGTTCACCATCTTTTCTTCAAAAGGTTAAATATGTGAGACAAGAAATTTCCCCTAACCGTCACTCAGTCCTTCAGCACACATTTATTGAGCCCATACTCGGTGCTGGATTTGGCCTGGGCCCTGCGGATGCCGTGGAGACCCACCCAGACCTGGTTGCCTGCCCTGCTTGCTGCTCTTACATAGTGAATCTGCCTCTCCGGGGAGTTTGGCTTGCTCAAAATTATCTACCCTCTTCCCATATATCCTAAGGACAAGTTAAAAATGTGGTGTGTTAGCAGAGGCATGTTCAAGCCTCTCCTATGTCTATTACTGGGTTTCTCATGTGCTCATGGTTCTGCTGTGTCCCAACGTCAGTCCTCCTTTCCTGTCATATCGAAACCTGTGTGCTGAGGGGATCAGAGGGCTGAGGATCTCAGAGCACAGGAAGAAAGTTCCACTCCCAGGGCTATTGGTTCTAACCCAGGGTGCACAATGAAATCATCTGGAGAGCTTCAGAAAACACTGAGACCTGGGTCTCACGTCCAGAGCATCTGATTTATTAGTCTGGGATGCCGCATGGGGGCATGTAATCGCTTCCTAGGTAATTCTAATGCACAGCTGAGAGGCACTGCTCTAGGGGCACCTACTCCTGGCTGGTGGAATGGTACATTCCAAACCACATTCTAACATCTACCTCTCAAGTTGCCACCCTACCTACCATGTTTCCCGGAAAATAAGACCTAGCCAGACCATCAGCTCTAATGCGTCTTTTGGAGCAAAAATTAATATAAGACCTGATATATTATATTATGTTATATTATATTATACCTGGTCTTATAATAAAATAAGACTGGGCCTTATATTAATTTTTGCTCCAAAAGATGCATTAGAGCTGATGGTCCGGCTAGGTCTTATTTTCGGAGAAACACAGTACAAAAGAACCTTATGAAAGAATCTAGTTATCTTTTCCTTCTGACCTGCTGGTACTTGATATGATTCTTCTGAAAAGATAAACATGTTCCCCCTTAAGCCTCTGTGTCAAAGAATTTCTAAATATTTATCTTACCTTTTGTGAGTAATTCACCTTTTGTCACTCAATGAGATGTTAGTTGTGACTGAATATTTTTTATTAACCGATGTTTTCTGAAAGACAGAACCCACGTCTGATGCCTCACTATTGTTTAGTTACTTTACTTACCTTTGGGATAAAAAGGAGTCCTGAATATCTAGGACAGCAATTTGTACCAACCAATGTCAAAGAGCTTGTCTTGTTACTCCTTTGTTCTAGGATTTCCTTTGGGACCCAGGTGTTGACTAAAGGACTGGCCCTCCAGACAGCATGCCAGCTCACAGAGTTCATCCACAAGGCCAGGTAACCTGTTCTCCATTATGCAAGTCTGTTATTAAAAACTTCTCCTTTCTCTTACTTGTCTGCCCTGGTGTTTGCACAACTGCCAAGGAAACTGTCAACAAGAATGAGATCAATTGTGTGTGCCCCTATCTCAGGGAGGCCCTGCCTCATACGTCCCTCAGCTGCTTCAGGAACAGGTTGTCAGTATTTAAGGAAGAGTCCGTTCACCCAACTGAGCCAGAGCTTAGCCTCGCTGTCCTCTCCAGAGAATAAACCATTCTTTCTGATACTGTAGATTCTTCTTTAAAAGGTAATGTTGCCTTCCCTGTGTTGATGAGATGTGATAAGGCCCTCCCCAAAAGAACTTGGTCTACTTGGTCAGGTTTCACACAGCCTCCTATTAGGGGAGAAATGAAATATATCAAACACTGTTGTTTTATGAGAAAGAGCCTAGCACAAATGTCAAGGTTTGTGCTAGATGCTGGAGTCATAGCCACTGTGCCTTAGGGATTTCATCAGGGAGAAAATACAGTACAAATTAAGTAACCACAAAGTAATAGGAGGTTAATAGATAACAAAAATCAATGACAAAGGAATGAATTTGGGGAAGAAAATTATTTCTATGGCTTTAGAAAGTCAAGGTCAGAATCCCCAATACTTAGGCATTTAAAAAAATTCACCTTTATTACATTTCTGAATGTAAAAGTAATATATACTCCTTGTATCTGTTAGGATGCTTTCAGCTGTATAATGAAATAAAACCCACCTAAGATGGCTTAAAAAATAAGTAAGTGTATTTGCTCATAGAGGAGGATGTCCAGTTAGGTGAATTTCAATGTTGGTTGATGGAGCAGTTCAACAGTGTTAAGTGAGACCCTGGTCCCTTCAGTCTCTGCACTGTGCTGGCCACAGTTCAGCTTTATCCTAAGTCTGGTTACCCTCAGGGTCTTAGAGTGGCTTCCAGTAACAGAAGGGGCCATATGATTCTTTATGAGACAAAGAGGCGTCCCATACCCCTTCTAGAAGAGTAAGGAAGAAGATCCCCAGAAGCTTCCAGAAACACCTTTCCTCTAGACCCATTTACTGCAGTTGGGTCACATGCTTACTTCTGAACCAGTTATGGAGCTTGAGATTACTCTAGCACCCACCACTCATGACAATTCAGCTGAGGACCAGCATCTTCCATAGTACCTGGGCTGAGTAGAGAGAAGCATTGGCATTCCACTAAGAAGGGAAAAGAGGAACAAATACAAAACATATGAAATTCACATTGGAGATCCCTAACCAGACACCTTAAGTAGATAAACAAAAGAATAATATGTAACTAAAAAGCGAATAGAGGAGGTAAAATGGAATAATAAAAAGAAAACTTGCTTGATTCAAAAGAGGGCAGGAGATGAAAAATATGGAAATAAAAAATAGATGGGACAAATAGAAAACAAATAGCAAGATGGTAGACTTAAATTCAATATTAAATCTACAAGGACTAAACATTCAAATTAAGAAACAAAGGTAGAAAGACTGGACTGAAGAAATCAAGCATGATTCACCTATTGCTAGGTCATGTTCCTATCCCTAATCCAATTAGTTGGCTTAAGGTGAAAGTATATGGTAATTAGTTTAACTTCATTAGGACCCACACACATCCAAAGGATATAGATGAAAATGGGGAATAGAGAATTCCACAAAGAAATGTCAGCATATATGAATGACTTGGGGAGAAGGGGGTTATGGGCATCCATTACATAAAAGCAGAATAGTATAGCCACAGAATCCCTTACTGTTTTACCAAGTCTAGATTTTTTTTAAGCCCTGCACTTTTCTAGCAAATGGAATTCTATACCATGAAAAAGCCAGCCTTACACAAATTGCAGATAATAGAGAAAAGAGTTACTGATGCCAGCATAAAAGATGAAATGCTAAGCAATAATTTTGAAAAATAATTTTAGGTAAACTTGGAGGCTAAAACATTTACAAGAATGATATCCTATTTTATATTAAGCAACCTTAAAAGTTTTTTTGTGAGCCTATCTGTAAAAAGTCCTTTTCTAAGATATCTGGTTTCCAAGTTTGCAGTTGTTCCTGCAAACGTAGCTTTTCATCTCTGAAAATCTTGTATGCTGACTGGCTGTCATGGATAGCTGTATTGACATGGAGATTTGTAACTTAGAAGATATAAACTGCCTCTCTTCTTTGTTAAAAACAATCATCTTAGAACTCCCTCTTTCTCTCTTCTCCTTTTGTTCATAAAGGTAAGTAAACATATGACTGGTTGATTCGTCTTAAACAAGGTACTCCAGGAAGCTTATTCCAACAACCAATTTGTCTTTTGGATTTATGTTAATTTTTTCAGATCAGGCATATATTATTTTTGTGTAGTTAAATTCACAAAAATAATATAGAAACCAAATAAAGAAACCAAAAAGTCCAGGTGCTTTCTTTCCTAGCTTTTTCTTTACCCAGCCTCCTTCCTTCCCGTCTCACTTGTAGCTTGAGTGCAAGTATATGACAGAGGTTTAAAAAATCAGGTGCTACCACCCCAGATTTTTTAATTGGCAGCTATTGACCCAAAGAAGTAATAACAGTAGAGTCCATAGCAGTGACAGCAGCAACCACAGAAATATTGAGTTTCTGGGAGCAGTAGGAGCTGTACAAGATGCCATGGCCATGTCTCATGGCAGATTTGGGCTGTGGCCCTGCAGCTACCTGGTCTCCTTTGTTCCTGGCTTTCATCCAGCCTGCTTCTCAAGACTTCTAGGTATTTCTGTGAACCAACAGCTTTTTAGTCAATTCTGTTTAACCAGAGTTGGTTTCTGAGGCTAAGAATTTTGATAGTTACAGATAAGGAGAATACCGTTTTCCAGACTCTGTCTGTGTCCCACTTTGCCATCTGAGCACCAGGAGTCCTTCATGAAAATGGGTCCTGGGGCCGGCCTGGTGGCTCAGGCGGTTAGAGCTCCATGCTCCTAACTCCGAAGGCTGCTGGTTCGATTCCCACATGGGCCAGTGGACTCTCAAAAAAATAAAAATAAAAATGGATAAAAAAAAAAAAAAGAAAATGGGTCCTTTAGCCCCAGCCATGACTCCCCTCTCTTTTCCTCCCCCCTTCTCTTCTTTCTTTCTCTCTTCAGGTCTCAGGTATGATTCTAGATTCCAGAGAATCAGCTAAGGGGCCAGCATCAGAGACATTCACCATACTCTCTATCCCTCACTGCCTCAACCTCCCCACAGACTTTCTCTGAGAAGAGCCTCCACCCCATACAACTCAGCTCCTATAAATAGACCCCTGGGGCCACTCATTCCACCAGTTCACCCATCCTCCCAGGCTAGTCTGGTTGCCAGGCTAGGACAGGACACAACTTGTACCCAGCTTAGAAATTACTGAGAAATTACTTACCTTAGGAAATAAATGGTCCTCTTTCTGAAAAGATCCTTTAGTGGGACTAAATTATTCCTGCCGAGGCTGACACCTGCTTCCCAAAGGCTTGAGCCGTGCCAACTTCCTTCTCCCCTCCCTCCCTCTCTCTGTTCCTCTCTCTCTTCCCCAAGTATTCACTGAGCACCTCCTAAGAATAGACAATGAGAGAGCTCAGCCCAACCCTCCCTCAGAGAAGTCTCACTTCATTCCAAGTTCTGTAGCTCAAAATAAGTCACTGTGCATCAGGATAGTCAAGGCTGTTTCTTCTCTTATAGGTGACAGAAGTCTCTTCTCTTTCCAGTGCAAAGGAAATGCCTTCAAATCTGAAGCATAAAAAAGGTGATATTTCTACTTTTTCAAAAAAATCAAAAAAATTTTTTTAAAGAAAAGGCGTTGCCAAATAGGAATCATGTCCCAGGACATCAGTCATGTCTCAGGAGCCACCCAATAATGCCTTCTCTGTGTGTCAGTTGATGGCTTCAAGGCACCTAAAGTACTAGCAGGGGTTTCCCTGGCTCCTGGGAAACTTCACCTGGAAGGCAGGTATGGGTAAATTCTGAGTGATCAAACTGGTGGGGGTAAAACTGGCTGCCTGTGTCACACTTAGACCTTTAGACTTTCCAGGGACCAAAGATTGTGCACAGAATTGTTCAGTTACATCCATTGCCAATCACTTTCAATAATCACTTTCCCATAAATATCAACATGCTGACTTCGATATCTACAGATAACACATATATGTAGCAGTTTCATTATAAAAACATTTTCATAAATCTATTGATATATATAAACAGTCTCTAATGAAAACAAGTATGCAGTTGAACTGTTTAAGATTTTTGCCCTGTAAGTTATAGGCTAAACCATTCACAAAATAATAGAATCTAGCAGTAATCTTCATTCCCGCTGACCATTACTTTCCATGATAGTGACCTGAGCAGATTTTTTTCACAGGCCACAGGACCTTGAGGGTCAGTTTTTCTTCATCTTCAGGTGCCAGGGTCACACATAGTTCTAATCCCTGTCAGAGATTTAGTCAGGACCTGGGAAAGGTTATCACAAATCAGGTCCATTGAGAGGAAAAGCAGGGAGTGATTCCCAGGTGACCAACCGACAGAAGAGGTCAGGAAAGCTCTGTCTTCCCCTGCTTTGGGTAGAGCAGGGCTGCCCCCAGAGAGTCCACAGGCACAGGCTTCCTTCAGCCTCAGGTGGGCTCCTTTGGAGACATTGGGTTCTGAGGGTTTGGCTGCCTCAAGTTCTGAGAGGGAGTCGTGCTCCTACTCAGGAGGTTCCCCACCTACCTGCCAGGTCAATGTACACCTGGGAGAAAGCTGGGGTTGACTTCCCAGCAACCTGTGCACCACTCATGTGTCCACTCACTGAGCGGAACTTACACATCACCACCCGTGGCTGCATGGCAGTCCCATAGGATAACCGTTTGTCATCATTTTTAAACCCTAAAGGTAGACTAAATTCTTTTCACTGCACAGACTTAGATCCAGTCCTTTGATTTTGTTCCAAATTATTTCAAAAGTCAAATAAATAAACTGAAGTGATTTGTTTCTACTCCCGCAGGCACTTGCCAAAACACTCTCCAAGTATTTTTTTCAGTGATTCTCATCATCCATTGGTATAAAGCTTTTAATACTTCCCCAAATGCTTTTGCCCATTGCCTCATTTGATTCACCTAAGAGTGTCTTGTTGTTGTAAGGTTTGGGGAACATATCCATTTGATAGTCAAGGAAACTGAGACCCAAGGAGGCATAAGACTTGCACAGCTAAAAAATAGTAAAGGAGCCAGGCCACCCAGGCCTGTGCTCCGCACATGCTTAAAATAGAACCAAATAGAGGACTATGCCTGGGGATTTCCAAGCTGACAGACTGAGGAACAAAAACCATTAAAACTATCTTATGAGGTCTGCTGTTTATTTTTTTTATTTGAAAGAGACAATGCTAACTGCAAATAATTTTCTGTTATCTACATTTTGCAAAAGGAGAGAGAGGTAGCAAGAGGGAATCAGGACTAAATTATGTGCGGACATAGAATGTTTTTCTCTCAGTAAGTGAAAGGCAGACATCAGCACAGCTTGCATGGCACCACTGTCACTTACTTCGTGTAACAGTGATACCTTAACAACATGGCATGTTAACTAGGATTTAGTAAATCCAGTTATATTTTAAAGGACCAGCGTCATTAAGGGCCTGCTATGGAAAATTTATGCAAAATGAAGAATTTGTCCTTCATTTTACTTTTATGCAAATATACCCTGTTTCAACAATTCTAAAGTACATTCTTAATTTTCTCATTTTAACCTCTCTCTGAAAATCAGCCTGCATCTCTGAAAGCAGGAAACAGCTGATGTTTCATACAATAATTGTCCACCAGGTGACAGTCATGATGAAGTAATGTGAAATCTTCCACTGACACCTTAGGTTAGGATCAAAAAATCCTCAATCTTAGATTTCATGAACTACATAACGGCTTGCTTGAAGCAAATACAACTACTAGAGTTGATTTTAAATGGGGAGCAGATAATAATACTAGGACCTAGGTTGTATTTTAATCCTAGCTTTAAAATTCACCAACAGTGAACCCATGAAACCCTAGGCACCCTACTCTCAACCCCAGTAGGTCCCCAGAGACCGCCAGATGTCTGTGTGTGTCTCTCTCTAGTTGTGACCTTGTTGTGTGGCCGTGAGTGTGCAATGTACCCTGCAGGACTTACTTGTGAGTAATAAACCTTGTTTTTGTAAGTTCCCTGATGGTCATTGCTGAGGTACATTTTGCAATCATAATAAGAACCACAAGGGTAGGTCCAACCACAACATTGGTTGGGAAAATGTCAGGGGCGGGGGGGGCTTCACAGTATTAGCAGGCCAGGTGGGTGCCCCTAAGCAGTCATAACTGATAGCATCACTATTGATAAACTAAGACCAGACACACATCAACTGTGCTATCTTAAATAGCTCACGCCATTACTGTGTGACCTTTTGTAGTTTGTGGCACACATAGAAAATTGCAAGTACACACTTGGCACTAGGGCAATAATTATTTCCTTCTCCACTCCAGCCTTCTGTCCATCTGTCTTCACTGCATATTTTATAAGCACAGAAGTCAGTATGATAAAAATGTTCCTAAAACGGCAGCCAATCTTCAAAGAAGCTAATAATACATGACCTATTTCATGAAAAGGGGAAAAAAAATAAGTGGTTCAAAAACAACTAAAATGTCAACTTGGTTTGAAAGAAACCAATTAGCAGTACAGATATAAAGATGCTACACTTGAGATAAGCTTGATTAACAAAACAATGAAGCCTATTAGAAAAATGTTAATAGAACATTCTGGTGCTGAAAGCTTATCTTTGATGAGTTGGAAAAGCAAAGAAAAATAATCCTGAACCATTTTCCAGTTTAGAAAGATTTTGTTTATCCTTCTTTGCTGAAGTTGGAGCCAACAATTTGATGGTTTGGATTACTTTTTAATATCTGTAGCCATTTGATTATTCAAATCAATGGTGCATTTCTGGGAACAGGCTAGCTCACCACAGACAGCAGGCTGAAGAACGAAGCTTCCCCACATGCAAGCCACAAACTTCTCTCTCCTTTCACCACTTGGACCAGTGGCCTTTAGTCAGAAAATGGCACAGGGAAATCAGTAACCCCAGGAAATCAACACACCAAGGTCACTCTATAAATCTGGGCCCCAGTTTCTTCATGTATAAAATAAAGTTATTTGAGTAGATTAAGGTCTCAAGACTTTTCCCAAGAAGGGAGTCCCCTGATGGGCCCAGGAGCTAAGTGTGGAGTTACAGTAAGAGAAGATTTGGGGCTGACAGAATGAAAGAGGAAGAAACAGAATTTATAAGCAGCTCTCAGAGGTGAGCCATTCTGGGGTGGGAAGAGGATACATCAAGATTGCCAAAAGGAGATAGAAGAGCTTCCTCTGGTGTAGGTTCCTGAAACTCAAATAATGAATGAACTCCTTCACATTCTGGGAAAAATTATTGTAGGCCCCCAATTCTCTCCATGTTATTATCGTTTTAATTTTTATTATACTGTCATTTCATTTACGTACAACCATAAAACAATGTATAAACTTCGTGTTTATAGATTACTGTATAATTGCAGAACAAAATTACAATCAACCATAAAGGTAATAAAATTCAAATTTATGCTATTAATTTAATGTGATGGATAAGTGAATGGTATTGTCTTGCAGAAACTAAATTGCCAATTTGAGGCTAACGATAGAAAAATGTTAGCTTAGTTCTGGGCATATATTTAGTCTGTTTCTATATTATGAGTTTGAAAATACAGTTTCCTAGAATGCCTGTTCGCATACAAAATGGGAATGTTAATACATCCCAGCCTCAGTTTGTAGTTCAGAAGAAGCAAACCTTTCACATAACAAACACTCTGAGCAAGGCAGATGTCACTTGATAACTCTGTAAAGTTCTCTCTTTTATTTGAAGATATAGTCTGCATTCAGTGGGCAACAAATGCAACTATTGTTGCATTCCAGAACAGAACCATTCTTTCAGGTATACTCCCTACTACAATTATTGTTAATTTGAACTGTTAAAAGTTGATATTTTCAAAGAGTGAGACCACACTGCACATCTACTGGAAATGTGGACATGGATGTGCTGGGGCAAGTCACTCTTTAGTCTGTCATGCCTGTATTTTGTGTGTCCTGAGATGACTCCCACCACACTTCTATGTTCAACCTGCTGCAAAATCTTGTAGTGATAGAGTACACCAAGAAGTCACCTGGATTTCACTTGGTGTAAACTCAAAGCCAAACACAAATTGAAGAATGAACACAAGGATTCTGATGATACATACACCGCTACATGATTGAGGTCATCCAGATGATTCAGGATGTGCTTATAAAAACTGTGACAGATTACTATCGCAATGAAACCCAAAACTAAGATTCTCATGGAGAACTTGCAGATCCTTTAGAAAGTGTCCAAAAACTCTGAGAAAAGCGAGTTTAGCTAGGAAAATGTAAACTCTACTTGCGTTCAGGAGACTTGGGTCTATCTCCAGCTCTGTCATTAACTACCTAGGGAAGGTTGGACAAGTGTTCATATGTTTGGACATCTGTTTCCACATCTATAAAACTGTCCTACAAATCCTGTTTACCTCACGGGTTCACTCTGAAAGTGAATGAGACAGTGTATTTGAAGGTGCTTAAGCAACCCTCCTACTGATAACAAAAGGGAATGCTGATTGCAAAAGGGGCAAGTGGCTGCAGATTTACCTCCAACAGCTTCAAAATGACCTGGCCAGTCATCCCTAAACAGCATGGATATCTCCTGGCCCTTCCAGTTCTTCCTGTCTATACCACTCCTGAGTCAGGAAGGGTGTTAGTTACTGGTTAGCGGGCTGAAAGGATCCTAAAAGGAATTTAGGGCCCATTCATTGCTCTCCGCTGCCCTCTTCAGGAAAGAAATGGGCCTTGCATGAAATGGGGTCTCAGCAGCAAGTGAGGGAATGAGCAGGCCCAAGACTTCTGGGCACCTCAGCTCAGTATTCCTACACCAGCCCCTCCTCAGAATCCCACTGCCCTTGCTGGTCCTGAGCCGCTGCAGCCCCCCAGGCCTCCAGGCCTTGTGTAAGCCCCTCTATTCATCTTTCAATCTCCCTCATGGTTTGTTATGGCTTAGTTAAGAGGGATTTTAGTGTCCACAGACCCCATAAAGTTTCCTCATGTCTGCTGACCTGCAGTGGAAGGATTTCCAATTACACATTAGCCAGTGAGGTAATAAAGACATGCTTTGTTTTTCTAACTCCATTTTAATGTCACAGGTCCATTTTAATGTCCAGTTCTGTTTTAACCATTAGTATTTGCCTTAGCCTTTTGAATACCTTTAAGGGTTGTGGTACTAAATAAGCAATCACTGCTTAAAATAGCTTCCTTTCTTGTTTCCCACTCTCAGCCTCATTATCCTTTAAATTAGACGAGTAATTTCCAATGAACCGCACAGGGCACACAAGAGGATCCAGGGGGGTCAGGGAGGAAAATAGCGAACTTTTATTTTGATATAGCATATTTGATTTCATCCTTCTTAAATTTCAATTTTGGACAATGTTTTACAATATATATATAATATATTAGTGGACTGGTACTGGCATAGATTTATAAATAAATATTCATATGTTATGAGGAAATGCTAATTTAATTTCATTTATTTTGTTGCTGAAGGGATACACAATCATAAAAGTTTGAAGACCTCTATTCTAGGAGAGGTCCTCTATCATCCTAGCTGTGTTTCACAATCACCATGGAAGCTTTGGGGAAAAAGAAGTTTATTAGGCCCCAACCCCATCCCAGACTCGGTGAACTACAATCTTCAGGAATGAAGCATGGAGTAAACTTTTTAAAAGCACTGCCTGGTCATTCTGATGCAAACCCCTCTGCTAAAAATCCCATTGTTTCTCAGACTGTAAGCTCACCGAGGGCAGACTATATCTATCTATCTTGCTCACCATTGTATCCTCCGAGCCTAGCCCACTGCCTGACACAAATATCTGCTGAAGGAATGAATGATGAACAAACACATGAATCAAAATCCAGACATCATTGCTAACTCCCCCAGCCTTTGTTTCCACACTTAATGTTTTTATATAATTGTTTTACATGTTCAAGAACCCTTCATATATAAAACTCAGTAACTTTTTTAAATCACTTTTAATAAATAGGTGTTTAGTATTTAAAGTGACTATAGTGTTTTAGCATTGATTAGCATTTAGCAGTTTCTATATGTGTTATACCATGTAAAAAATCTTCTACGTAAAGCTTTCTTCTTAATATTTAATATTTAATATATGTATAGGATAGAGTCCCAGATGTGGGATTTCTAAATCAAAGACTAAAAACATTTTAAAGTCCGCAGCTGCTGTGGGAAGGACAAATTAACATTGACCCCAGGAGCAGGGGACTCTGGTTTAAGGAGCAAGGGCTCACAGGGTTTTGTGATCCAGCAGAGAGAATCTTCAGGGAAGCCCTATGGTGTGACAAAGATTTGGAGTGTCGATAGAGTTCTAACCCTTGTTTCTTTCACTTACTGGCTGTGACACTTAGATTCTTTAAGCCTAAGTTTCTTTACCAATAATAAAAATTTCATAGCAACATGACAGAGCTGTTGATTCTGAAGCTCTATTAGGTGTTAAAAATGAAAGATTTAATTTTTATACTTCACGTAGTTCCAAAGGCATAGAAGCCTTAGAGTCTAGGAGTGGTTCCCATGAAAAGATGCCATCCTGTCTCTCTTGTATTAAAATGTACTCTTTACCCACAAGTAGTTTTGAATGCTAACTCCTCAGTGGGGGCCCAGGAAATCCCACAACTTCAACTTAGGCTCCTGAAGAAGGTTCACAGATAGTTCTGAATTCTGGCCAATGGGTCACCTCAGAAATATCAAGGGTGCGTCTCACTGTTTGCAAAAGGTCGCGCTGACAAAGCGACCAGGAGCACACTGAGCACTCTGTTTTTCTTTCCGTGGTGTGCCAATAAAACCAGTCAGGCAAGTTCCGTGGTGCCAAACTCCTCTAAAGAGAAGAAGCTCCCCTCGCCTGCTCTCCAAGGACTGCTGACTCCAGAAACCACCAATCAATGTCTGTGGGGAAGTTTGGCGGGAACCCAAAACCCAAGTCTGCATTTCACCTTTGGTATCGCGGCTGTAGTTCTCAAGTTTTGGTGCGTATAAGAATGAGCAGAAGTGCTCAAAAAACATGCAGATCCCCTGCTCCAACCCCTACAGATGCTGATTCTGTAGGTCTGGGGTGGGGCCCAGGAATCTGCATTTCCTTCTGTGATTCGGACATAGGCAGCCTGAAACCAGGTTTGAGGCAACACTGGCATAGCAGACATAGCCCTGACAGGAAACCAGAAGACCTCTCCTTTGGAGGTGAGATAGTTCCACTTCCATCAGCGTAACCCTCAGAAGTCATGTCACCCCACTGGCCCTGTTTCTTAGTTTTTAAAGCCTCATTTTCATAATTGGGGGAGCAACACTCATTCATCATAAGGCTGGTTGCCCAGAAGATCGCACTAGAAACTGTCGGCAGGAAAAACAGCACTGTAACACACGGCACATGTTTCAAGTCCTGTAATTTTGGCTCTTGCGTTTCACACAGAGGTAACCATGGTCACCTGGCTAGGTAGCACAGTATCCCCAACACGAGCCTCTGCCTGAGACGAAGCCTTACTCGCCTTCGTCTTGTGTGTTTGCTGTGACAGAGCAATGCTGGCCTCCCACCAGGCAGTGCCTCTGGATTTCCTGCATCGCATTCCTTGTGCTGGGAGTTCTGGCTGCTGTGATCAGTCTTGGGGTCACCTTTGGAATGCCTGGAAAACCTGCAAGTATGTGTCACCCCCTAGGGGACAGATCTGTCAACAATTCACTCAACAAGAGTATATGTATCCCCTATCGTTTTGCAAAATGGGTGAGTCTTTTGATAATGGGTGGTTGGCACGTACTATGTTGTAGACATTTCACACATCTCATCTTTATTTCATTCTTTTCAACAGTCTTTGGAGGCGGCTGTTGTTATCACCAGTATGAACAGACTCAGGGAGGTTAGGTGACTTGTCCAATATCATAGAGCTGGTAATCGACAAGCCAGGGTCCCAATGCAGGTCAGCCCAAGTCTGAAGCCTACACAAGACATGGTTTCTACCTTCAAGGGGTTTCTGTTGTAATTAGGGAGACTAGGGAAACAGCAGTGAACAATACAGAAGAGCATATAATTCAGTATTAAATTAGGGTGGTTGGAGTGTTAAATATTCTTAGTAACTTGAGAACCATCAGCCACAATCACAATGCCAAGCATCTCATGGATTATGGGATACAAACTGTGGTGTCATCTGCCTCTTAATTGTCATTCTGGTCCCAACTACGAAACTTTCAAGATGTAAAATGCACCTTCACCAAGCTCTCCCCAACTCTAAACCAGGTATCTAAAATATTTCCAGCCTGTTTACCACTCCACACACCAAACCAGAATTTTCTGGATACATTATTTTAGGTGAAAATATGTTTGAGGTATAAGTGTTACCAATCTGCTATTTACATCTAAACTTCCGTCAAATTTTTATAGTACTGAAACATTTTTAAAAACCTCATCACATTGTTTTGACAAACTCCCCCTCATTTTTGAGTAGACTTCATTACATTTCAACAATGATCTCAGTTTAACTCACAACGTCCCCTAGAAGTTGGTGTAGCAAGTCGTCTTTGTTTCCATTTCTAGCTAAGAAAACAATGGAGGGGCTAGAAAACAATGGAGGGGGCTACATGCAACCAATCCGTTGCAAAGCGCAAACCAGAGCCCACCCAGGCTTCTTGACTCTCCCTCCCAAGCACCTTTGATTTTTTTCTCAGGCAGGATTTTTTTTTTGCCCAAATGCCAGTTAGATATTGCAAGAAATGCAAGCTAAGTAGGCCTAGTGTTTGGAAGAATGGGGGAGAAAAAGCAAGAAAAGGAATAATGGGGAAAAGAACAATGGAAAGAAGCTGAAGGGGAAAGGAGGAAGCAGATTGTTATAGGCAGGTGTTAATATTATTAAAGCTTGATGCCCATGGTCTTAGATGCATACGGTCCACATCCAGTACTTGTCTTACAAATCTAACAGATTTGCCACACCGACAATGTGAAACAGCTTCACAGCAACTTGGCTTCTTGTGCGAGGACCTCACGACTTGCCTGCCACCTTCCCTGCTTTGTAATGGCAAGCTGGACTGCACTCATGGCGAGGATGAATCTGCTACCTACTGTGGTGAGGTGCACAATAATCAAAATGAAAGAATAGTCACCAGCAACTAATAACTAAAATTCAGAATTATAATTAAAACATTATCACGCAAGAACGATTTTTATTAGAAATAATGCCTTTCTTTGTCTATTATAGGCCAAATGCCCAGCAGTCTCCCACAGAACTTGATATTCAAATGTCCCAACCAGAAGACTTGGACATATGTGGACAAGGTGTGTGACACAAGAAACGACTGTGGCGATTGTTCAGACGAATCAGGTAAAAATGAAAATATGTAATTTTTTAATGGGTTTTTTAATGGGTTGTAATTTTTTAATGTTTTAATGGGTTCAATTACATAAATTAACCCATACTTAGAAGACTACTTAAGGATATTAGCATTCACAATTAAGCAATTCCATCATTTCTGGTAGTTTGCATACTTAAAGTAGGTGAATTCTCTAGCTAAAAAGCAAATAAAGCCAGATTTGCAAAGATTAATAAGAATTGATGGACAACTCTTGTCTGCTGTCAAATTCCTTTTGGATTTCTTTGGAAATTTTGGTAAAGATCAAAGAAAAGTCTGTTGAATGCTTTGGCTCTCAAAGGGTTTTTTTGTTTATTTAACCGTTGGTATTTCCTTGCGCCTCCTCCCCAACTCTCCTCTCTGCCTCCGACAGTATTCTCTGTGGGGGATGAACACTGTGCAGCACCCTTGATCACTTTGCAATCTGGCAAGGCTAGATTATTCTAAAACCATGGCAGTAGATGCAGTTCCAATACCTCATGACCCTACCCAGTATGTAAAAGATTTATCGAAAGTATAATACACTAAATAGATCATTTCCTGACTTTTGCCTGGTCATCATGGAGGGTAGAAATAGAAATGCTACTTAGGCATTGTATGTTATCTAACAATGTGTTGACAACACAAGGCTAAAAGTGTACACAGGTCCTTTTCTTCTTGCTAGCTGCAAATTAGCAAATTCCGATTCTTTTCTCTGCTTACTGAACAGATACAGACTCATTTGGACCCTTCCTTGTTTATGCAGCATGTCAGCATGTTTATTTGCAGGCTGATGGAGGGAGGTAGTACTCCCCTTGGCTTTTCAAAGTACAAATTCTTTTCACCCAAATGTGTAGAATCTTTAATAAACATCTGCCATTTTCCCCTTGGACAGTTTTCACTAAGATTTTTAAGATCCAAAGGGCTGTGTCATTTCCAATAGCATCGTTTCCAGTCCACCTTAACATTTTAACAGTTGTGCTTTTAAAAATAAATAAAATTGTCTAGTTTTACAGTGCCCAAAGTGTTCAGGCTGGAGATGTGATACTGTTTTCTTTGCCGACTGTGACTGCATTTCCAGAACTCGCTGCAAAAATGGTATTCAAGACTGTGCTGATTGGAGTGATGAAAACTTATGCAAATAGAAGACTTCACCAATTACACATATTTTTGGAAAATCTGAAAACTGTTATTAGTTCTCTTCTCTCAAAAAAAAAACTTGACATAAGTATCTTTGGGGGGAAAGGGGTCATCTAAAACAAAAATCCAGTGTTATGTAACGGAGAGAAAACAATGATTGGTAGACATCAGACCCAATCTTCAGAGACCTTGAGCCCATTTCCAAACTTGTTTCCAAATTTTAGAATGTAGCTTTCTAGCCTGTGCACACAGGGTTATGAGAATGACACAACTGTACTCCAGTTTGATTATTTCAATAAATAAAGGGCATTAAACCTAAATTCTCAGATCAAAATCAATGTCTGTCTCTTCACTAGTGTAGCTCTGGTTCAGATCCAGCTGCAAACCAGTTTGGCCCACGGCTAGTCTTAATAATGGACAACAGCCAGCAATTAGTGACAACAGCCAAAAATTCAACTATATCAGAATCATCTGCCCCTCTAGCCTGTCAGGGCCTAAAATGCTTTCCATTTAGGTCCTTAAGTCGAGCAGACCTGAACGTGAATCTCATCTTAAGGGGCAGTGTGAACTCACACAAGCAATTCCATCTCTTCAAGGTGGTTTCCTTATCTGTACAATGTGGCTCTTCGGGGAGGATTGTTATGATAATCAGTGAGATGATATAAAACAAGTGGTACCGTGCTTACCATGGAAGTCACAAGAATTGTGGGCAGTTAAAGAAAAATAGTAAGGATATGGTAGAGCATGTATAAATTGTAAAACAATATCTGCTCTCCTCCTCTGGGGAAGAATTACCGTTCCCCAAGCATCATAGCATCAGACTTAGCGATGTACATGACTTGCTTTGGCTGATGAAATTGGTTCTTAATGTGCATTGCTTCCCAATGTAAGTTTGAAGAGCCAACTGGTGGTTTGCTCTCTTTCCCTGCCTTGAGACTGCCAATGTTCCAACTAGAGGCTGCTTCTGGAGGAGTCTTGTTCAGTTACAGGCAAATCACAAACATTGTGACAAATAAATGTAGCAATTGAAAGTTTTAGTCATTTGTAACTGTAGCATAACCCTATCTGTATAGTGAAGATATTACAAGAAAACCCTTTCTTACTGAGCTGTAGCCACCAACACACACCATTTAAATGAACCAAATAACCTTCTTAGAGGTTGTTGGGGAAAAAGGTGAGTACAGACGCACAACAGTATTAACCTTAGCCAGCATCTGCTACAAGAAGCAAGTTGCCCTGGGGTAGGCCTAGCCTAGAGGCGTACTGCCCTTTATTACCGTGTTTCCCCGAAAATAAGACCTAGCCGGACCATCAGCTCTAACCCCTTTTGGAGCAAAAATTGATATAAGACCCGGTCTTATTTTATACCCAGTATCATACCCGGTCTTATATTAAAATAAGACCCATTATATTTTATGTTAAGACGCATTAGAGCAGATTGTCTGGCTAGGTCTTATTTTCGGGGAAACACGGTCCTTAGTCCCTTACCTACATTCATGGTGGCATTCTTCACACGTTCATGTCAGTCTCTCCTCTCCAATCTCTTCAGATGAGTGAAAACCTCTCGTGTCACTCAAAGCAGCCAGTGAACCTGCAGCATCAGCACCTCCCAGGAGCTTATCAGAACGCCAGTCTTCAGGACTCACTCCAGACCTTCCCAGTCCTCTGCCCTCCAGTTTACCCATTTCATTTGGTCAGTTCCATTCAAGTGACATTCGTGGGTAAGTGTTAAGAGTCAGGACATAACCTACCATGTTCTCACTCAAGCCAGGAAGCTGAGTGCCCCAGAGAGGTTTCCCCATCAGTCGGGGACCTGGAGTAACCTAACCCACAGGTCTGGAAACATGTACTTGTTTTGTAATTTTGTAAATCACGGAGGCTTTGGAGTCCTTGTTACTGTAGTAGTGTACATGTAACAGAACGGATACACATGCCTTAAAGAATACAATGTTAAGATGTGCAAATCCTATTTACACATTTCATTTTTGGCAGTTACCCAATACTGACTTTCAGATACACCTACACAGTACCTTCAAAAGGTACTTAAAAGTTGGTGTGGAAATCTAAAATGAATTCTTATCGTTGAAGCAGAAACTAAGACAATTTTCTTCTTCAACTGGCCTTGATACAAATTACACTTTAATTACCATTTGTAAAAAAATTTTAATTGCTTCAACATAACTGCTAATACAATTTTTTAAAAGTAGCCTATTAATCGAGGGAACTTTCTAGGGTGATGAAACTGTTCAGTACCTTGCTTATGGTGGCCGTTGTATGTGTTATGTTAGAATTCTCCCAACTAAAAAGGTAGCCCTATTCATTTAGTGTTATCATTCCAGGAAAAGACAAAGTGATATTCCTACTTTTTATTCAGGTATCTCATAGAATATCCTACATAGAAGGGAGTTAAGAAGTCAACTACTTTCATTTTTTTAAAAACTTCCGGTTACATCTACAAAATGGAGCTACTAGTTCCTACTTCATAGATTGAGGACTACATGAGAAAATTAAGTATGATAATACATAAGGCACTCAGTAAAATGCTTACAATACAGACAATATTAAGAGGAAAAAAACCTTTGCTCACCTGCTAAGGAATAATCTATTCTCATCATATAATCACACCCATCACATAAACCAGGGAAGCCCTGAGGGCTGCTGGAGAAAAAAGTCTGCAAACATGAGAACTTTATATCACCTTTGTTACTTTACTATCATGTTAAACCTTTAATCAAATTCCAAAAATTATTAGCCATATTACATACCATGATTAGCTTTCTACAAACAACTTTGCTTTCTGTGTACAAATAAGTGTCAATGAAATAAAAAATAAAACTGTATACTAGGCAAAGAACTTTATTAACCTTTGCTTCAAATTTTATTCCCAAGCTTCTTCACCTTAATTAGCTGCAAAGAATGATTTGTGTATAAGCAAAAACTGAAAAGAGCTGCAGTGTCCAAGGGGCTTGGGCTTAAAAATATTAGAGATTGAGATTTTATCAGATCCATGAACAAAATTTAAAAAGCAGTCATAATATAAAATAGCAGCTCCCAGTAACTTCTTCAAGTTTTATCTTCTTCAGAAGTTGACTCAATTCAGTTTGCTTCATTCTTGGAAGCCTCATCAAAATTCTCCACAAGATCTAGAAAAAGATAAAAAAGGTAGAAACTCAGAAAAAAAGCTAAATCTAAAAACATAGATCTTAAGAGGAGACAGGGAAATACTCTTAAAATATATCCTATAGTTAAATCAGGATATAAATTTAAATACGGTTTTTATTGAGACCACTACCATTTGAGGTGTATGTTTTGGCATATCACCAAAAGAAGGGAAAAAGTCATTAATCTGCCAATGACATAAATGCTATGCTTAAAGAATAGGTATGCCCTCCCATTCCCATCCCACTCCAAGAATTAAATTTAAGCAGTGTAATACATTAGTCATTGTGGGGGGCAGAACCAAAGAGTATCATAACACAAAACTCTGAAGTTTTCCTGGATTACTAAGGACATCTCTCTATGCAAAGTGGATTTATGACTTAGTGATTCTACTTCTCAAAAAGTATTTGCTTTGCCACCAAAAAGAAAAGAAGAAAAATTATCCAGTAACAACTAAGATAGAAAAAGGCCTCATGATTGCCAAAAGAGTTTACTTCTGATTTTAGAATGCTTTCATTCCAAGATGTTTGAATAACTTTTCCATGCCTTCTCATAAATTTATGGATCTCATAGTAGGAAACAAGGATCATTTGTGATCTGCAAGCAGTTATTGTACTTAGGTCACAACATACATACATACTTATTTCAATATTTAAGGTTAGACACCTCCAACTTCTCGGGATCCCAAACACAAAAAAGCCAAGTCCACAAACATAACTCCCAGTTAAATAACACTGCATTATTTTTCTCATTCTAAGCAAGGTTCACGTCTCCCTTCCCCCCGGACTCTTTACGCCTGCCCTAAGTAGTCTTTTCTATAGTATAAAGATTCTTTATTCTCCCTTGCCATCTTAAGATTCTCTAGTTTAACCACAAGTGAGGGTTCCTACCTGGAACTTCATCATCATCATCCTCTCCGGTAGCAAGTGGTGCTTTTCCATCCACAGCTGTGAAAGGGAAATGTAAATGTTACATATTTGTCTAAGTCTTCGATAAACATTAACCAAAAGTGGAACAGACGAAAAGTTTACATTCAGGATGACGACAGTGACATTTGGGATTTCATCTATAGTATTAGCGATAACGTGATAGTCTGATGTCTGCAAATGAGCTGGTACAGCCAACAAACCAAATTCCATACCCTTCCTTTCAATCCCTCGGGCCTACCACAGGCTCTGAGGTAGTATGAGAACAGGGAGCCCCCAGGGTAAACCCACATACCAAATTATGACAAGATTTGTTTTGAGAGGCAAATGAAGAGGCTGTTTTCCCAAATACTCTATTGCGTTGTGCATGGCATAAGGGAGATGCTCAATAAACCTTCACTAAAATGAAAATAAATGATCCAAAAATTGTCTTTGAGTGGTAAGCATCCACTTTCCTTTTATTACACAAGAAAGTGGAATACACTTGAGAATTGAGACCTCACAGTACTAGCCTTCTATGGTTTTCAGTTTGCTGCTTCAAGTGTCTACTTCAGTTCTGAAAGCCTAGAAAATGTTATGCCTCTCAATGTGACCAAAAAAAAAAAAAAAAATGGAGTGAGTGAATGCCTAGAAAAACATAAATGACTAAATAACAGGCCATATAATAAGCCTGTCTTGCTTCTACATTCCCCTTCTTTAAAATTTTAATCAGAGGGCTTCAGCTTAAAGTAGCTATACCCCTAATGTCCACTTATTCAACTACATAATTTTCTGCCCTGAACAAAATCCTTATCATCCTCTAATTGAAAACACTGGAATACAGGCAGGCCAATTCTTAGAGATTACTGGTAGTATCAATTATATAGATAAAACTGGAAAAATCTTATAATTTACATTATATCTTTAATCAATTTTAAACTGCCAGTTATCAAAAAAAGCTCCAAATTAACATTTTCATCATTTCTAGCTAATAAAGGTAAAAATTTTAAAGTCTTTTACCCAAAGCAAGAAAGCTAGAAGTATAATGATCACAGCATACTAAATTATTGAACACACTAAGAAAACTTTCTTAAAATCAGTATAAAAATTAACATTTTTTAGAGGACAGGTTGCATTTCCAAACTTAAAGATATTCACATCCACTTTGCACCCCAAGATCTTAGAAATCTACTGATAAATCAATCAGTAACCCCAGGCAAAACCATTACTAGGAAACTCACATTGTTTGGGCAGAGCTTCAGCCAGTCTCCTTAAACTAGTCAGACTGTCTGCTCCGAGCTGGTTTAAGATGCTGGGTAGCATTTCTGTCAGCTGCTTGGTCTCAGCGTGGCCTGTGATGGTGAAAGTATTCGCTGCCAAAGAGGCTTGAACTTTAGGGTTGTTAAAGTGGATCACTGTTCCTTGGTTTGTGAACATATTCACCTATAAAGAAAAACAATTTTCATTAGCAATGCCCACTAAAATCCCCTTAAAACCAAATATTTTATTAAGGAGCAATTGCAACCTAGCTAATTAATCTAGTATTTCACTGTGAAGCATGGGTAGAATGGAAAGTGCAATCTAATAGCTTTCAGACTTAACAAACACCCTGATATTCATTAACAGAATAGAAACATATTTTAGAGGGAAAGGAAATTTTCTGCTGGAAGCACTGTAGAGTCAAAAAATAAATAAATAATTTAATGCATGAACATTAAAGCTTTTATAAAGAAATCCTGTATAAAGAAATAAAATATGACACTTACCTCTTCAATACCAGAGATATTGTTTACCCCTAACTTCTTTAAGGAGAACTGAAGTTTTTTATCATCTGCTGTAGCTGTTCTGTGAACCACCTTCTTCTTTCTGCGAGCAGTTCCCTAAAATAGGGAGAAAAGGAAAGAAAACAGCACACATTTATACCATAACAACAGATATTTTCAAATGGAAACAGTTTCTAATTCCTTTCTGATCTTTGGCTCTGTGTAAGAAAATAACCAGGACCACAAACCTTTACTTAGTGAGTAGGCAGGTTAGGGCAGTGATGGAAGCCAAAAGAGGGAAAGGAAAGGAATTACCTACAAATCCTTAATAATTTCTAAAATTCTAGTTTTGTCAGAAATAAAGGAATGATCATTTCAAAGTCCTACATTATCTGCTCTAAAGTAATCAAAGAAATGGCATGTGCCAACCTAAATTAAGCCTCCTTTAGAAGCTCCATGTCCAGAACCTTTTGTTTTCACATTAATAAAAGAAAAATCAACATCCGTTAATATTACCAATCAGATGTCTATATATAGACTCCTATAACACCCAATAGTAAAATCTGAAATTCTTAACTATGATCTATCTATCCTGCCTCTACCATGCTGGTCATGACCACATCTCCTATCACACATGTGCGCATCTTTAGCCAAATAAACCTCACTGTTCCTTAAAATGGCCAAACAGGACCCTTTACACATAGGGTCCCTCTCTTCCCCGAGCATTGCATGGCTTCCTCCCTCACTACAGATCTTTGCTCTTAAATGTTATGGTATCAAGAGTGGCCTTTCCCAACTACCCAATGTAAAACAGCAACTCACATACTCATTAGTTTCCACCTATCCAGGTTTACTTCTCTTTATAACACTCATTACTGATAGAGATAAGTATATTTTGTCTGTCTCTCCTCACTAGAATATAAACTCCTTGAGGACTCTATTCTGTATACTGCTATGCAATCCAGTATCTAGAAGAGTAAGTATCTGGCTCGTTGAAGGTACTCAGTAACTTAATGAATGACTATGGGCTTCAGGAAAACTTGGAGTCTCTCGTACATATAGGCCAAGTCTACAATATCCTCCTTCTCAAAAATAACCTATAAACTCTCAGGCAAATGTGACCACCCATATTCTGCTCAAAACTCTATAATAACCCTCTCATAGACTCTCTCACGTAGGCTAAGCCCTTTACGTTGTACACAAGGCTCTTCATGGGAAGGTCACCACCACCTACCTCACTGTCTCTCCAACCTCCATACCAATTCCTATCATCCTTTAAAATCCTGTTCCAGTCATTATCTCTGCTGTGCTTTCCCTAAACTCTGCAATTAACTGCCCAAACAAGCTAAATCATTCCCATCTCTATATTTTGTAAATGCTTCTATTGCACTATGTACATTACACTATCAAAAAAGATTTAAAAAGATGCTTATCTCCCCTACTAGCCTTAAAGCCAGCCAACCCCGCCTCCAGGTACTTTCATCTTTGTACTTTCAAATTAGTATTCTCAGGACCCGGCATTAGTAAAGGCTTAAATAAATCATAGATTAACTGAAGAAAATACCAATAGCTACAGAAAAGACTGGTTGTCAACCCCCGAAAAACATCTAAGAATAATAACCACCTTGAAGTGGTCATGTAGATAGAATCTGGTTTCCAGAAAATCCTCTAAAAGATATTCTAAGAAACTACCATAAGATTCTAATAAAAAAAAAGCAGCACACCTTCTATAGGCTTCATATACCTTCACATATGTGGTGTTCAGTTTTTACTGACATAATGCTCTGATCAGATACTAAAATAAAGAGCTTTTATAACACTTACCTAGAAGTACCTAACACTTGTAGTTTTCTTTAAGGCAAAACTAACTCACTTAAGTTTACATCCCATAAGTAGGTTTCCTAAGAGGTGAAGAAAATGTTTCTATGTTACAACGACAGCAGAAATACTTCCTCTATTAACTAGTAAACAAGTAAAGTTGAATCTTACATCAGCCTTAAGAATCCTAGAAAATCTTGATTTTCCTTTACCCTAGAATGATTTCTCTCACAAGTCAAAACTAGTGATCAAAGTAACAAAAATGGCACATAAGCACCGTTATTCAAAGTACTCCCTTCTGAAACCTGTACTAAAAGGAATGGTTAAAAAACAACAGCATATGAGCATCCAAACACAGACCCACAAAGAACATGAATTTTTCTGGCACGTGAAGGCCACACCTAGCTTATAATAATTGCTAAAAAGGTCAAGAAACATCTACTGTTGTTAATAGGTAGGTGCAGATCTTCAAGTCTAATTTCAGGAAAGAAAAAAAGATGAGGATATAGTCACTGCTATTGATGTCCAGTAATTAACAGACATCTTATTTAAGTCTGAGTGCTACTTTTGGCTCTTTTACAGTAGATTCTGCTTGAAGGTAAATGCTTAAAGTTAGGAAAAACTAATAGGTAATAATCTTGTAACATGGAAGCTTTTACCATGCAAGCAAATACCTTACAAGTTTTACCAAGTAAAGACATGCTCTGTTCCCATAGGCTATATACCACACCTTGTTAAGTATTAGGAAATGTGCTAACAATGCAAAATACAACTAGGCAGACCTCCGTCTAGAGTGGACTTCTGATTTAAGTAAATTACTTAGAGAACAATCTAAAAATTCAGTTCAAAAAAGAATCCTCCGGAAGGGGCTCTCAGTATCCACTAGAAAAAAACCAATTAGATCATTTAAAAACCCACCAATCACTAATTCCCTAAGTTTTAGTGTAATTGCAAAGTCAAAATGGGAAGATATCCACTTAGGTAGTATTTTCAAATCCAGCCACTGCTCTTAAATTCCAAAAGGTACCTATACAAGAAAGACCTTCAAATATCCTAGAAAATATACAACCACTGGACTGGACTGCATTTAGCTAAGAAAGCACTAGCTAGATCTTAATTTACAAGAGACATACACTCTTAAGCACAATTATCCAGAACCTTAAACTACAATAGTTGAAAACACAGGTGAAACTTGAATTCACAATCAGCATAGCTATTAAAAAAAGAAAAAAGAGCAAGCACAATTGTACAATTGACCGTGTACAATTTAGGCCAAAACAAGTCAGAAGTACAACGGCCACAATGACGATCTAACTGAAACGACACATTCTCTTACTTCATTAGGAAACACTTTAACTCTACTTAGAACACTGTAGCCCTGGAAAGATATATTTCCATAAAAGCAATCTTTGTAGCTTAAGCGCTCTTTTCATCTCCTCCGACCACTGGCTTGTTACCCAACAGCGATGTACAAGACGAATAAGCTCGCGGCTTATAATCATCATCGTGATTCACGGACACACCGTATAATTTCACCTGCTTCTCTCGCCCCACGTGACAGCTGTGAAATGCCCTCTACAGACCAAGGGACAAGCCGTCGATATTAGAAGCGCAAAACATAAAACCCCGAACCTTCGTGGGACACTTTAAAAAAAAAAAGAAAAAGAAAACCGAACAACAACGATGAAAACTTACTTTCCCACCAATGCGCACTTGTGCCTGCAGTTTGGCGAGTTTCTCCTGGTTCATGATAGTTTCTTTCATCTAGGAAGACGAGAGATCCTCAGCGAGGACGGAGCTAGCTCCCTCCCGCACCCCACGCTCAGTATTTCCCGAGGCACCAACCGGCAGAGCCGATGTCCACACAGGCCGAGGCCTGGATCCCAACTCCTCCCCGCAAAGCCCCCAATTTCGGTTTCGAGGGAGCCCAAAGCGCACCCACCTTCCTGCCCGCCCCCCACGGCCCCCCGTGTGCACAGGCCCCGGAAAGGGCCGCGAGCCACGCCTGCTCGGCACCCCCCGCCCCGGCCCCGGCCCGGCCCGGCCTCGGCCTAGCCAGGGCCTGCCCGGCCCGGCCACTCTCCGCAGCCTCGCGGTACCTGGGGCTCCTGTCCTAGGGTTCCGCCGCGAGGTGGAGGAAGAGACGGCGTCGCCTCGCCCCCTGGGCAGCCGCCCCTGGCTCGACCTCGACCCCGAGAGTCAGCCTGAGTGGGTGCGCCCGTCCGTCGCATCGCCTTCCTCTCCTCAGCCCTGTCCCTCCCTGTCTCGCTCCTTCCGGGCACTTCCCGCCCCCGTTCCCGTCCTCCTCCCACGCCGGCGTCCACAGCCTTTTTGTACCTTGTTGGAGAGGACACGGGGCCGCGCGGGGGACTAGGGTTGGCGCTCAGGGGGTCTTGGGCAGACCAGCTGAGAATAAACGCGCACACACGCGGGGACGCAAGATGGCAGCTAGAGGGAGGTCGGAAGTGACGCCACGCCACTTCCTCGCCAAGTCAGGAAACGGACTTCGCCGCGAGCTCGGCGCCTCGCTGCGCAAGCGCGGCCCCAGGCCGCCCGGGTGGTGACGGTCTCGCGGGGGCGCGCGCTCCTCGTCCAGCGTGGGCTGGAGGCGCCGCGCGCGCCCCTGGGGGAGCCCGTACCCGGCGCTTCGCACAGTGAGGGCTGCACGAGGCGGCTCTCTCTCGGCGGAGCCCCGACCCCCCGGTCCTTTACCCTCCGCGGAAAGGGCCGGTGCGCGTTTGCGGAAACGTGTGGGGCGCCCGGCGCGCTCGCCTCTCGAGCCGCTCGCGGCCCCGGAAGGATGTCGGTGGGATCGATCATCGGAATGTCTTAGCACTCCCCCTTCGGCCGGAATGAGGCCTTAGCCCAAACATTTCGTCTAAACCGATGGAGCTAATTTTGCTTCCCAAGGTTAGGCGGTTTCGCAGGGTGCAGGCCCAGGGCTGGGAACTCCTGGGGAGCGCGTCCAGGACGCATCCCCGACCTACCGCTCAGAAAGCGCTTCAGTCGGACTCGCGCTGGGACCCGGTGGGCAAAGGGCTCCCCGCGGCACACACGTGCCTGTCGTGACCTCCTCTTGTCGCTTTAGCGGACTAAAACATGACTCCTGGACGTGGATTGGCGTTGATTTGACAACCAGAGATTCACAGTTGGCCAGACTTGCTCTTTCTTAACGAATCCAATCAAAGGAGAATTTGTGCCCGGTGTGTTTGAAGAGGCAAAACTTCTGGTGTGAGTTAACATTTTCTGAACGCTAGGACAAGCATTAAGACCGTCGTAACATAAAACGACCGGTATTAAAAATGGCAGTTTAAATCAAAATGCTATACGATCGGCCTTTTTGTGGTTTTAGCTCTGAAAAGCTTTTGCGAATTCAAAAATGCATCCAAAATCTTCGAGAAAATACATTGTATGTAGCAAGAAAACGTGGAGGTGCAGATTTCTCTCCAATTAAGATTAATCTTTGTTTTTGAATAGTTGAGACATGTAAATTTGTTTAGACTGATGTCTCTAAAAAACTAACTTGTGAGGACATTTTACAGACAATTGTAACAGTTGATATTTTCTCAAAAAAAACAATGTTGCTTCTGTTACTAAATATGAGTCAAGTCTAGCACAGAAAAGGGTGTTTGTACTATTAAGCTATGTGGGTCACTGTCCTAACGAACGATAAAGGTCAAAATGACTGTGCCAACACCATTGAGTGCTATAGAAATATTACAAAATATATAGAAATACACCCCTTATTGAAACTATTTCGTTGTTTGGGAACCGTTTTTCCCCCCTTACTTCATGTTATACTGGAGGCAATTTGAAACTTCCTAGTCATGTGATGTTTTCTGAATATTTACATCAACACAAGAGTCTGTGTAAGTAACATGTCACCTGATTGACCTTTTACACACCTGTTTTCAGGAAATAGTCCACATTATTTCGTATTTTCCTTTGGTTCCCACTTTACTGTTCTTTTGTAATTTTTAAGACCTGCACAATGTTGAAAACCATGAAAGTTTCCCCAATAGTAAGAAAAGAATAGTTTGATTTTTGACTCTTTTCAGCTGCTTCTACTTATTTTGTGAGTGCTAATTTTATTAGATTTCTGCTTTGGTTAATATTTATATATACCAGTATTTATTTATTTATTTTATTATTTTTTTGTTGGCAATAACTATGTACCTATCAATATACATACCAGTATTTAAAAAAAATAACAAAGGATTTCCTTTTACTCTAAACAAAAGCTACTAAGTTGCTCTCTTAGCTCAGGGATGGCAAAAGAGTAACTTCATGTTACCATTTCCTACGTGCTCCCATTGTCTAGAGCAACTAGGGATAACTGCCTCCCACACTTTACTGCTGAGCTTGAACCGGTCTAAGAATCATTTACTCAGCGCTGTTCAACACAGCCTCTGTCAATAGAGTAGGCAAGAAAGGGGAAACCTGTTTGCCCTCTTTGGTTCATAGTTTATGGTTTAATCAAAGTCCATGAGTTGTTTTTACATCTCAGTTGGACATGAATCTGCTTCAGCAAGAGCTGAAATATTTATTTTATATTGTGTTTATTTCTTAAGGGCCCCATTCTAATCCACAAGAGGTATTGGAAATCTTTGAGGATAAATGTTACCATGCCTTTAGTTGCTTCGTGACCTAGCCCTTGATTCATGGCCACGTGGACTTTTTGTTTCTAAACCTCCTTAAACTCTTCTTCTAACACCTCTCCTCTGTCAAGTGAATGTCTACACCTCATTTAACTTCCAATTTAAATGACTCAGGAAAGCCTTCTCTGACACCTGCAGCCCCATTAAGTTCCATCCATTATAGTTATTTTCAGTTGAGATATTGTGTTAAGTGCACAATGAGAGATTGATAATTTTGTTGAGTAATGGAGAAATTGAACTAGAAGTATTAATAACCATTCACCACTAGGCTAATATTTACTGTTGGCTCTTTTATCATTGGATCATCAGAAATCTTATGAGACAGTACTTCCCATATTACTATCTGGGGCTTAGAGAGTTAAAGGAGTGAAAATAGGCACAAACAACCTCATTGGTCTTAGCCTCCATCAAATGTATCCATCTGTATGTATCAACATAAATATTGCCTTCACTCCTGTTACACATGGAAAAAATATCCCCTCTACTTGTGCTTTTGTTTATTTCATTCCAGACCTTGATTCTTGTTTGTTTTCCTCTTATATCTCTGCTTTCCCCTCTCAACTAGATCATTCTACCAGTACACTAATATGCCTTAGTATCAGGTATCTGAAAAGCAAACAAAACAAAAAACTTCTTTTGACCTATTTCTCTTCAGCCACTACTTAATTTTTATGTTCCCCTTTATAGCAGAATTTCTCCTAACAATTGTCTAAACCTCCATCTTGACAAATCCAAAAGACAAATTCTCAGTTCTCATTTTAGACTTTAGGTGGCATTTGATACACTTGGCCACTTCCACATTTTTGAAACATTTTCTTCTCCAAGTTTCCAGAACATCTCACCTTCTGATTTCCTCTTACCTTATGGCTTTTCCTCAGTCTACTTTGCTTTGTCTTCTTTCTGTCTTCTCAATTAAATTAGAGTTGCTCACATTTTAATCCAATTTGCTTTTCTATCTATACTCTCCCTAAATGGTTTCATCTAATCCCATGGCTTTAAATGTTACCTTTATTTTTATGAATCCCAAATTTGTAATTCCAACCCTAACTCTTTGAACACTAGACTGAATATTCTTTTTATGTTATTATGGAAAACTTCAGTCACACAAAAGTAAAAAGGCCCATCACCCAGCATCATAAATTATTAAATTAATACATAGACATAATATTTTTAATACATGGTAGGGTGATTACCTTTTTCTTATTTTTTTTTTGAAATTGACATATTTGCAGACTTTTAGTCCATACACATTTTAGATTTTGTTCAATTATTTTAAATTGTTGATTTGGATTGATTGTGTAGATTAGTTTGGGAAGTTTTTATATCTGTAATTATTTTATGAGTGCATTCAGTTGCAGGAAATAGATCTGGCCACTTTAACTATGTGGGGATTTAATACAGGGAATTGGTGCTTAGAAATTATTTAAAGGGCTAGAGAAGGAGGCTTCAGCCTGGGCCATCAGAAATGAGAACTAGGATAATAGTGCAGAACTGAGCTGTCAAGGGAGCTGCTACCATTGCCCCCACCCATCGGGACAATGGAGAGTCAAGACCCTGCAACTGGAGTTACTGATAATAAGAATATACCACTGTAGCCACAATTCAGGAATCAAGAAGTTACTGTAGCAATTAGTACTCAACATCCATAAAGCAATGACTGTGCCCTAGGAAGCTGCTACAGAAAATACTCTTGTCTTCTCCCCCATGTTTGCCAGCAAAAAAATAAAGCAGCAGGAGGAAGGTTCTTGCCTTACTTGCACCTTCAAATCTTAATTAAATGTATCTAATTGGCAGAAATCATTTACCTCTAGAACCCTAACTGCAAGGATGTCTGGAAATTTTGTTTTTAACTTTTCAAGACTTATAGTACAAGGAGGCAAGGTTGAAAGAAGTCTGAATGCCATACCAATTTACCTGATCCACCCAAATTTTTACATCCACAAACAAGTGCACCTACTTTTTCAAATTTTTTATGTATTTTAGTAGAGAAAACTTTCTGAAGATCTTGTGCATTCTTTGTTAACTGGATTCCCAGATATATTCTTTATTTTTTATCTCTCCTATTTTAGGTATTATCACCGCCTAGTCTGTTAAATTTGTCTGTAGTACCCTTGTTGAAAAGAAATACATTCGTGTTTGACCACAAGGTGATCCAACCATCAATTTCCAGAAAATTAAAAGGACAGAAAAACATGTTAAATTATTCTACAGAATGCAATCAACAAAATTCAGGTTACAAGAAATGACAGGGCAATCTGGTATTTCAACAAATAAGTTCCAAGGCAAAAAGAAAAAGAAAAAAAAAAAGGAGAAAGGGGATTCTTTAAATAAAAAGAGACCTAGGAGACATATCAGACATATCAAAAAAAAAACGAAAGAAAACCGGCAAAAACAATAGTGTTTAGGGATGCATGTTTAGGTGATAAAACTGAAAAGGAAGTGATTATCGTAAACATTAGGATAGTAGTAATTCTTGGGAGGAGAAAGGGGATTGTAACTGAGAGGAGACATCTAACGCATGGAAGATCCCTAAGGTGGTGAGCAAGGATCTTTCCTCTGACCCGCAAAGTGGTATGCAGTTTTCTGTATTTGCTATGCATAACAATAAAAGTTTTTTAAAGAATACAAAACAACATATATGGTATAGGATATATACATATTTAAGATCATATTTCAACATTAGAGTGGTGTAGTATAAGGGGAAATAATATTTGGTCTTTGTCCCAGGTTCCTGGCCCAAAGCTCTTAAAACCCTTGAAGTGCCTTTTGTATGCTAATGTGTTGAGGACCCTTATGTAGCTTCAGGATGAAGCAGGTTGCCAAAAAAACCAAGGCATTATTAGAGGGTTGAGGGTTGGAATTATCCTTCCCACCCGCACCCCCAAACCTCCAGGGAGAGGTAGGCCTAGAGGGTGAGTTCAGTCACCAGTGGCCAATAATTTAATCAATCTTGCCTGTGTAGTGAAGGCTCCAATACCCCTAAACAACTGGGTTTGGAAAGCATCCAGGTTGGTGAACACATCAATGTGCTAGGAGGGTAACAGCCAAGAGGGGGCATACAGTCTCCGAAAAGCCTCCCCCATACTTTGCCTTATGCATCTCTTCTATTTGGCTGTTCCTGAGTTGTAGCCTTTATAATAAACCAGCAAACATGTATTTCCCTGAGTTCCGTGAGCTATTCTAGCAAATTACCAAACCTGAAGGAGACGTGGGAACCCCAATTTATAGCCAGTCGCTCAGCAGTAAGGGTGGCCCAGGACTCAGGACTGGCATCTGACGTGAGAGGGGGCATCTGTAGGACAGAGCCCCTTTAACATGTGGGATCTCCTGCTAATTCTAGGTAGATAGTGTCATCATTGAACTGAATTATTGGACCCCCAGTTGGTGTCCAGAGAATTGTTTGTTGGTGTGGAGAAAAAAACACCCAACTGGGTACCTTTGTGGGGGAGGAGAAAGGGAGTGAGGATCAGGGGAGCAGACTCAGTGAGAGCCCCTGATATGCACCGAAGGTGACAGTGTGCTAATAATACAGCCTCTACATTAGACAGTGTTCTTAGTGCCTCACATATTTAACTCATTGGCCTATGAAGTAGGTACTATTATTCCCATCATACAGAACCAGAAAATTGTGGAACAGAGAGGTTAAGTAATTTACTTAAGGCCACATTGCTGGTAAGTGGCAAAGCTGAATATAAACCCTGGCAGTCTGCTCCACAATCTGTGTCCATAACCTTTATACTATGCTACTGACTGCTAGAAATATGATTATCTCAACTATGTACCTGACACCTCATAAAACTATATTCAACCGCTTGCTCATTATCTACCTAGAAGAGTAACAGACATCCCAATACACCATGTCTAATCCAGAACAATACTTCCCACCTACTAGTAAATCAACACTAAGAGTAAGCTCTTTGTTTTCTTCCTATAACTTCCCATATCAAATCCATCAGCAAATGTTATTGGTCCTACTTCCAAAATATATCCCAACTTTGACTACTCACCTATTTACTGTTGCCACCCGAATCCAAACCAGCATCATCACTCACTTGTGCTACTGTAAGAGCCTCCTAACTTACCTCATGACTTTGCCCCCTGCAGTCTATGCTGCACACAGCAGTTTTTTTTAGAAAGCAAATATTTTACTCCCTGTTTATAGCATTTCAATGGCTGCCCATTGCGTTTAGAATAAAATCTAGACTCCTTACTATGACCTACAAAACCACACATAATCTGTCCTTAACTACTCAAATTTTGTCTCATTACTTTCCTAGTTCTTAAGCATCTTACTTATTTGGACTGTATAGAACATACAAATAACAAAACGTGTCCGTTTTAATTTTGAAAATATAAGAATAGGGTCAAAATATCAGGAATGATGAATTTATGTCGGTCTGAGGTCAGTACTTATGTAAAGTAATATTTGAACTGACTGTTGTCAGTTGTCATCAACTTCCTTAGTCCTGAATTAAACTAGGCAATGACCATCAAAGTCACTGAAGAAGGATTCAGGGGAGCAAAGATGACAGGGAGCAAAACAGGAACGGCTGTCAGAGGAGGAAGGAAGCAAAAGGTGGGAAAGAGAGGGTGCAGCACCAACTGCTTCACAGTGACAAAAGACCAGAAAGAAAAAGTTTTGAAAAATTATTATTAGTACATTTATTGGGGTAACAACTGGTTAACAACATTATATAAATTTCAGGTGTACAACTTTATAATACAACATCTGTATACTCTTATGTGCTCACCACCTGCAGTCTGGTCTCCTTCCGTCATCTTGTATTTGACTCCCTTTACCTTCATGCTCCCCCACCTCCCACCCCCTCTGGAACCACCATTCTGTTGTCCACATCTATGATTTTATTTTTTCAGAAAGAAAAGTTTTGAATTGGACTCTAGCCCTATCTCAGCAAAGGTGTTGAAGCCTCTCTTCATAAAAATTATACAACATAAATTTGCAATATAAAGTGGATCATTATCTCTTAGAGGAGTCTATCAAAGCTGATACCGTATTAAAGTAGTAGGTGGAACATTCTTAATTCTTTGGCTTTTCCAGATTCTCTATTGTCATAGGGTTTTATTCTGATTCATTTGCAAAAATAACATTGTCAAATCAAAATCTAAACTAGTGCTAGGGTCTAGGCTGTAGCCTCTGCTTTTCTAATTAGTCTCTCATCATTGGGTGCTGCCTATAGAATAATAGATATTTTTTTCCTATAAAATGTAAAACAGGTGGTAGAGAGTAATAATTTTGTCTCCTATAGTTTTACAGAATTCAAAATTTAAATGTTATACCCCTTATTATTTTCTTTCAGCATACTGTTTTGAGCTCAGATCTCCTGAACACATAAGAAAGACATTTGCATTAAACCCATGTTAAGTTATAACATAAAAATCTGTGCTTTAAAGTATGGTGGCTAATTTTCAGACTTCATCCTTCATTGTTGATTCAAACAAATGCGTAAGTGCGTAAGTAAGTTTATGTATGTATGGTACTAAACAGAACCATAACTTCATATTTCCACAATAAGTAGTCTTTTTATGCATATTATAAAGACTGAATTAAAAACCTTCAGAACAATGGCAAAGTATCCCAGTTTCCCTTCCACATCAGTCTTCGGACAAATAGATTAACCTCTCTGAACCTGTTTTCTCACCCGAAAAGGTTCTCAATCTTTTGGATTGTGTGTCACAATCACCTTGGAAAGCTAATAAAGCATATAGAGTCCCAAGCTCACTGAAGCAGCCTGGGGCTGGGCCTCGGTCTCTGTATTTTTACCAAGTTCCCCCCAGGTAATTCTCATTACACACCAAAATTTGAGAGCTGTTGTCTTAATATACTTCTATGGATTGATTGATCAATTCATGCCTTTATTTATTCATTTATGCATGTGTATATCAATAAACATACACTGAGTGACTGGGAATTGTCATACAGGGCTGATGTTTCAGAGATGAAAGACCTAGCCCTGCCCTAAGGAAGTTTTCAGTTTAGTGGAGGAGACAGACAAATAAACTGTTAATTGCAGTGTAGTGTTATGTGCTCTGATACAGGCAGAACGAGATGCTGAGAAAGTATGAAGGAGGGGCATCACACTTCACCTAGAAGAGCACGTCAGATAAGATTTCCCCTGGTCTTGAAGGGCTAGAGGAATCAACCACTTGGGAAGAAGAGGAAAGCATTTTAGGCAAGGAACAATAAGGAGACATGAAACTACAAGCGGTTTGAGAAGGCGAGAGTAAGTAGTATTTCCCAAAGCCTAGGACACATCACACTTGAAACGCAGATTTAGGTGGTACATGGTCAGATAAGTCATTATATAGTGATAGAATTATACTCTTTCCAATTCTTTTTCAGATCTTCTTTTGTAAGGAGAAAGTCTTTTTGGTTCCAGTGTTTAACACCTTTGAAACATTTGCTAATCTCCTGTTAAGTGTAGGTTTAAATTCAGAGCTTCAGCTGATGGCATTGCGTAGGTAGAATTAAACACATCTTCACTTTATGGCAGTTGAAAGTAACTTGCTATTTTGGGTAGAGATACAAAATTTCCTTTTTAAAATCATTTATTTGAGTAATTAAAATTGATCTATTTAAAAAATATTAAGTAGATAATTCATTTAATACTTAGGTATGCCAAAAATTTTGAAGAAGGTATGGTATACAGATGACTGAATTTTTGAAGTCTTGCTTGGAGATAAGTGGCAGGAGACAGGGCTGCAAAGGCAAAGGAGCAATTGTGAGAGACCCTAGAAGCAATGCAGGGACTTTGAATGAAGTGAATGGGGGACTCCTGAAGAGTGTTAAACAAGATGGTTACACTAGGAAACAGGCACAGAAGATAGTGCATTCCCCAGAACAAAGTGCTAAAGCTGGAGCGGGCTGCGGTGGGTTTGGCTATAGACAATCCAAAGCTGTTCTTCTCAATGGACTTGGACTTGGTCTGTTCATTGAATCAATGGAGACTTCTGAAGTGGGTGAAGTTGATCAGTTTAAGAGCCTTCAGCCCCGTTTAGCTGACAGCTGTAGTTTAGGTATGAGCAAAATAGCTAGTTTAGTAATACAAAGCACAGGACAGCTCTACAGATGATTAGTTACAGAGTTACTATTCCATGCTAAAATTTTATAAGAAATTTGGAAAAACAAAATTATGGCTGCTTTATGATAATTAGTACCAAAAATATATACCATTAAAAAACAAAACCCCTTGCCTTCCATGTAATTTAGGTGAAATACTTCTTCCTACTCCCACTCCCCCAAATTCTGGATGCACAACTGTTGGCGAGTCATTGTTCCCCCACAGAGATGGGGCGAGGCATGACTTCCAGCTGCTATAAAACAATGACCATACTTGGTCGTAGAACCAGAGGCCAAACATCTGTCTTCTATCAACTAGGATCAAAATGAAGCCCTCTAGATAACATACAACATATAACCTAAACAAAGACTGCCTCAATTATAAGACTTCCTTTCCCACCTTCGCAACAGCTATGAAGATACAGATACTTGCAATGTGGTAACCTTTTGTTCTTTTCTTTGTCTTTTTTTTTTTTTTTTTGGATGCTGGACTGGCTTATTTTTTTTCAAATCCCTTTTTAGCCTCTCGGTCTCTTCTTGACCTTGGACTTTCTACAGGACCTTCTGCTTTTCTCTCTCTCCTCCAGAGAGTCCAGCCATTTTTCTGAGCCTCTACAATCCAGTTTCTGCTGACATTTGAATTTTTATTACAAACCCTGGCCCCTTGTTCCCAGGCCCGTATTTTCAGATGTCTCCTGAATCTATCCTTTGGATATTTTCAACTGTAGTGTACCCCAACCTAAATCTTCCTAGTGAGTTAAATTTCCTTAACCATCCCATTTTTGACTATCAGTTATTAAAGCTGGTAAATGATACACTACAGGCAGGGATTTCATCTCCCATTAATTGATCTGCTGTTCTATGATTTGCATCTAGAGAAATGGACAATGTGAAATGATGGTACACCCAGAGAATTAAACCATATTTGTTGCTAGTATCCTTGCCTTATGAATTCCAATTTCTTTTCTTTCTTCCTTTCTTCCTTTCTTTCTTTCTTTCTTTCTTTCTTTCTTTCTTTCTTTCTTTCTTTCTTTCTTTCTTTCTTTCTTTCTTTCTTTCTTCCTTCCTTCCTTCCTTCCTTCCTTCCTTCCTTCCTTTCTTTCTTTCTTTCTTTTTTTTTTTTTTTTTGGAGAAAGCATTTAGGAGTAGGATGGAAAATCTAGAATTCACTGAATTTCAGATTATGGAGTATAGGACTGTTAAATGGCATACTCATGAGGAATACCGAACAGCTTCAGTTGCTAGGGAATGCATGGACTACAACCTTACAAACAAATTCCAAAATATATTAGCCAATACACTATAGTTCAATTTAAAAAATATTTGTGAAAGGTATATTTTATAATACAATTATCTAAGTCAGTCTCACCTTCTGTTTATCTGTCATAAATTAGCAATAGGCACTTTTTCATGGAGGTCAGAGTAGAATTGCATAAATATAGGTTCATGCTTGTTGCCTTTCCGTATATACTACTTTAATGATACACACTTAGTAAGTGAGCTGATAATGATAGAATGTCACATAGATATATTAAACACAAAGCTTTCACAGCCAGAAATATTTCTGAGAGAAAGGTTTATTGAGCCAGTGCTAGCCAGGAAAGGACCAGGTCCTGGGGCGTGAAGTCTAAATCACTAGCATCGGCGCCAAGAGAAAAAGACAAGCATGTCTGCTGTCCTGGAGTTGACAGGCACTTTGATACATTAGCTTTTGGGGGAGAAAGATGTAAGTTGGTTTGAAAGAATTTACATTGGTTTTAGGTAAAGGGGGTGGGAAGAGGTGAAATGGGGGCAGTTCTATGATAGGTACACGGTCTGTAAGGAAGAAATATTTACTACTTTTGATCGGTTGCCGGCAGCAGTTCTGAAAGTTCTTGCATGTGCGGGATGCAGGTTGCATCTAGTAGTGGCCAGGTGAGGCCAGCTGCCGTCTGGAGGTCAATTCAAAGCTCTAACATACATTCAGGAATGTGAGTGGTCTTCCGTTAGTGGCCCACAGCTATTAACTGGTTAATTATTCCTGTCTCTTTCGTTCACTCTCCCGCTACTGTCATTTAGAATATCTCAGAATTTTTCTCTTGTCAGTTATATATATTTATACATATGGCAACTATGGTGGAGGTGTCAGCAAAAAGGAAATAAAATACATCTTTCAAATGGTAATTCTCAATTTAACCAAGAAATTGAAAGTGGCACCAAAAATACTACCATAGGAATAGTGTCTCAGATTCAAAACAGTACTCAGTAAGCATGGTAACAGGCAAGAAGGAGCAGGTGATGGGGTCAAAGACCCCCGGTGGGAAAAGCAGATTTGGATGAGGAACCAAAGAAGGGTTCCTGGACTACGGCAAATAGTCGTGGAATGGAGAAACTGGCCAGAGGAGGTTTACTAAGTGAAAACCCTTTTGTTTGCTAGTGACAGAGACACATCTCCAGTTGGCTTAAGCCACAACACACCCCAGGAACTCCATGAGTTCCGATGGCTTCAGATGACTAGATCTAGGTTCTCAGTGATAGACTGAATACTGTCTCTCTCCTTTGGTTCTCTGGCTCTGCTTTCTGCTGGGTTGGTTTTATTCTCTGCTAGGCTTTCCCCAGGTTTTGGCAAAGAGAGCCTCCAGCAGCTTCCAGCTCACAACCTGACATATGTAACCCCTGTAGGAAAAGATATCCTCTTCTCAGTTCCAGCGAAAGTTGCAGGATTAACTCTGGTTGTCCTGGGTCAAGTGACATGTCCACTGCTAGCCAGGCCGGGGTCACCTACGACCACTGGAGTTATGGAATGGGATTGTGGCCCCAAAAAGAAAAAAAAAGTGATGCTGTTACTAGAAGATGTACAACTTGGGGTGGGAAAAAAGCTAAGAAGACATGAGGACAATAAGAAAATATGTATAAACTCATTCTCATTTTCAAATTTTGGATGGGATTCATCCTGGCAAACAGCAAAATGTTTTTATACCAAAATGCTTAGATGGCTTTAATTCAGAGTTTCTCAACTTTTTAAAAATTATTGTTCCCCTAAGGAGCCTTTTTAGACATTTTTTTTGCCTAATCAACCCTCATGAAATTTTAATATCACAGATATACTGTATATCTGTATACTGGATGTACATTTGTGCTTTATACATAAGGAGAATTAAGTATAAAGCTTACTCTTTATATTCAGTAAAGTGTTAAGAACAACAAAAGACAATTATAAGTTAAAATTTTAATTAAATTGAAAGTCAAAGTATTAACATTTATCTTTGTAACTGTATTGGTTGAGTAACTTTTAATATAATTTATTTACTTATGAATTGTAATGCTTCCAAAACATTGTTTTAAGTAAAACAACTGAAAAAAAATTAATTTTCTTAAACATCAACTTTTAACTTTTACTTGATATGGAAAAAATGGCTTTTCACTAGATGCCAGATGTTTATTCAAATATTGTTGACACTTTTTCTTTTCAACATTTGACATAGCTAATGATGGGCTGAATAAGTTCTATAGAATTAAACAATAAAATATAAGCCATTTTTATTTAATTCTCAAAGCTCAAGTGACACACAAAGCACTGAGGACCAAACATAGACAACATCCTCAGGGCAGCCATTGGCAGCCAACAGCACGTGCCGGCCACCTGTCACAATAGTACTTTGAGATGGAGGAATCAACTGAGAGAGAGTCTTCCAATCACAGCCATATAGTCCAGGATTTTTCATACATTATGTATCTTCCATGTCAGTGACAAGGCCCCTCATGTGATACCTAAGAGAGAGCAACATGAGAAATGACATACTAAGGGGTAAGATTATGTTGGGTAGGGTTGAGCTTCAGAGGCCTGGAAACCATTGTAATAGCTTCCCTGCAGCGCCCCAGCAATCAGTTCCCGCCCTCTTGAGAGCACTATCACTCCCCACTGAGAACTGACCTGCTAATAGTTAAAGAGCAACGTTTCCCCCTTACATTGAGCTGAACTCGGTCTTCCAGTAAAGTTCACTTATTGGTTCTAATTCTCTCACACCAAACAGACTGAATCTCTCTTCCATGTGGCAGGTCCTCAGATGTTTGGTAACCGAAATTATATTCCCCTCATACTGAATGGTTCCTCTCAGCATTTCCTTTCTGAGGCTAAACTCACTCACAGGTTCCTTGAACTGGCATCACTCCTGTGACTCACTTTCCCCATTGCATTAGGCATCCTTTAGGGACAGCACTACGTCTTGTTGACGAGGCCATGTGCCCTGTTGGATCCACTCCAATTTGTTGTTCACAGGAGACCTCTGTATCTGAACTTAGTATCTGAACGGGAGTGGAGGAAGGATGGCTTACCGGCAGCGTCTAAGACTGTACCAGGGCTGCCTGGATGACTTGCTGATGCTGTTGGAATGGTGAACTGAAATCCTGAATCCTCTCGTCACGCATCCTGCTGACACGCTGAATTCCTCCCACATCCACGTCTGGTTTACTGAGACCTAGTGTCATTTGCATGCGTGCCTGCTATACTTCGTTTTGTGAGACTCTTCCCGTTATTTGATCATGTTGAGACATTTGAAGATCTTGATTCTGTTATTCAATTCATTCATTTGTTATTTATTTATACTTGCTTTTCCAAATAATTTTTAATAACAGAAACAAAAGAAAAAATCAGTATAAAAAAAGGAAGAAGCAAACTTTGCAGTTCCTCGAGTAAACATATGTGCCAAGACTGGGCACGTGACGTTTACATTTAAGCTCCGCCCAGCGGCAGGATCACATTCCTTGTAGGGAGAGAACCTTTCTGAAAGGGCCATCTCAGGAGTTCCCACATACTGGCTTTTCAACCTAAAATACACTTGGCACCTGAGATCTAATCTTCTAATACATGTCAATGTACACTGTAAATTGTAAATGTTATTGGAGTAACAGAATCCTGTAAAAAGGCACAATATGGACTTTTTCAAGCCCATAATAATACAAAAAGTATTTTGTCATTTTGGCCACATTAACATATGTTAGCAATGAGACATCTAACACTGAGTCAATCAGCAGCATAATTTTTTTGAGGAAAAACCTTGCTACCGATACTCTCTATAATGAAGGCAAAAGAATGTTTCTGACTTGAATTATTTATACATTTGGCTCAATCCTTTACTCAGAGAGAATAGATCTGGCTTATGAGAGTTAATTCATACCAGTTGGAGGCTGAAACTGTTGCAAAGCTGCTTTGGAACGTCCTAAAATGTGTTTAAGAGACCTGTTTTTGACAGATGTGTTCATGTAGTCCAGTCAGTTGGCATATGGAATTTTTATATACAAGGTAGTGCAACCATTTCAACATGTAGCATTTATTAGTGCTTCTACTGGCATAGAGAGACAGATGGCATACACATTAGTTGCAGAAGGGAGCTTTGCAGTTGGCTTTACAAGACTGACTTTGCTCAGTTACCCAGGTCACTTAACTTCGCCTCCCCCACACCCTACCCCACACATACTATGTGTTTGAGAAGCCAAACCCTGCCACCTCAAACCCCAGGGTCCGCTATAGGAATTTCCTCCCAGATGCTTGACTTAAGATTTCCTTTCTTTCCGCCCTGTCTTTGGCCCAGATCCCCACCTCCTCTGTCTTTTCACCCCCTCTAGCTGGTCCAGGGTGAGGTGTGGAGGCTGAGCTAGGGAAGAACAACCTCCCCACCCAACCCCGGCTACCCTCAGCCCCCACCCACTCCTAATGTTAGTCTTGGCAGCTGCCAGCCCATTTCCCCATGTGGACCCCAAAGTCCCCCTCTCTTGAAGTCTCAGCTCTAGCAATGAAATGCCCAGGTAAACAAGAGCTGCACATGAATCTTCTGTCCCAGATATTCCCAAAGCAAAATGGGGGGTGGGGAAAATGTCTTCCCTTCCTCTCTGTAGTATTTCATCCACATGAAATAGCACAAGAGGGATTTCGGGGGGAAGCCCTTTTGTCTTTTCAGTCCCTACCACTTTCTGCATTGCTAGTAATAGTACAATTCCTTAAAATAATATTAATATTAATAATAATAATAATAGTAAATAAAAACAAAAACCCTTAAGGACATATGTGTGTTTTTAAAAGGTATATCTAAGGAGGTGAAAAGCTCAGTCTGAATTCTGTTCTTCAGTTGCCCGGAGGAAGAGAGAAGTTGCTATTAGTGGCAGGAAAAGGAAGTAGGTGGGTTGGAGTGACTGGGGATCCAACCGGGGAGTCTTGGAATACATTAGCAGGAAACACTGACAGCCACCACTCCTCGAGCCCTTGTGACAGAGAGGCCAGTTTCCCCTCTGCTTCAGTTCTTCGGCCTCCATCGAGATCCTTGCCCCATTCTTGTCCTAGCCTCTTTCCTCCTCTCCCCAATTCTCTGTTTTAGATGGAGAAGTGGAAAGAAAGACGAGTCTCCATTTCATTACAGAGGCAGGCGATGAAGGGTAGAGGAGAGAGATACTGGAGTTTTAGACACATCCTCTTGTAGGCTGAATGGTATTATTAGAACCTCCTTAAACAGATGATTGGGCATACTTGGTAGGCCACAGGGTGTGATAGAAAGAGAACTGACCCAGGAATCTGAGACTTCCCCCTTCTAGGTTTGGCTCTGTCACCTAGCACTTTAGACAAGTCACTTAACTTAAGTGTTAGCATTTCTAAACATCCATTTACACAAAACCACGTACTTTATGTGTTAGCTTTGTAAAACATCCATTTACACATCTCTCAAATAGAAATTATGATATTTGCTCACCTCACAGACTGTGGGGGATTTTAGATTATATACAACAAGTAAAGAATGCTTTGAAAGTCATTAAGAGCCATGCAATAGGGGAGGGCTGCACTATTGCCAGCATGGGAGACATAATCTGGGAGGAAGCTTTAGCATGGGGCATGTGGGGGGAATAAACTGGAAATGCAGACTGCACTGGACAATGCTAAGACGGAATGTAAACTTTTGTTTTAAGTCCCTAAAAACTTACCTTTGGAACCTTAGCATTCCAATGTTTCATAGTAATCATGGTCATTTATGTGAGTCCACTTACTAGGCCCAGTGGTGAAGCACTGGTGACCTCTTGCTATTTCCATTTCCACCCCCTTCACCTAGGAGACATACCAAACCATCCTTAGTACTATACCCTTTTCAGTCAGCCCCACAGCAGATATCATGACGTAATACACCTGTTTATAGATATTCTTTTCCTACATGTGATTATAAGCCTCTTGAGGGCAGGGATTGGGTCAAATTCATTTTATATCTCCAGTGCCTAGCACAGGGCCAGGTTAAGAGTAGGCACAGATAATGATTATTGAATACTGGAAAGAGGAATCAAAGAGAGGTATTTCTGGAACAGTAAGTGGAAAAGTCAAGCTTTGACAAAAATAATTCCAAAATTAATTTGGAAAAATAAATGTTCAATAGTGGTCAAGATATATTTGAAAAGTGTTACTAAAGAAGGACCGAACTAGCTCTGCCAGATATTCAAACATATCACAAAATTGCAGAAATTAAACCAGTGTGATACTGGCACAAGAATAGATAGATTGTTGGAAAGACTAGAGAGTCTAGAAAGAAACTGGAGATCATGCGAACATTGAGTATGCGATATTGAATACTATATCATATGATAAAGTTGTACTCTAAATTGGTGAGGAAAGTATGTATCACTCAATAAACGGTGTTTGAATGACTGGCTATCCATGTGAGGGGGAAAGTTAACTCTAGAGTCCTTTTCCATACCTTAGAACAAAATACATGTCAAATGGATTAAATGTAAAAAGTGAGACATAAAAATTACATAATAAGGTTGGGAAATATTTTTAACAGTTTTGTGTGGGGAAGGTCTTTCTAAGAATGACCCTGAAGGAAGAAACCATAGATTTGACCACATAAAACTGCTCTGCTGCAAAAACAACCAAAGTCAAAGGATAAATTGCGACAAAGTATTTGCTCATTTATGACAGAAGGTTAATACTATCCTTAAAAATAGAGTTCTAATATATTAACAGTACTCCCAAAGAGAGGGTGAGCAAAAGGGCAATGCACACAAGAAAAAGAAAATAAAACCTCCAATATATATGTGTTCAACAGCAATTAAGGACATGCCAAATAAAATAATGAAATTTTTATTTTTACTATTTTAATGGCAAAGGTTTTAAAAGAATAGAGTGTTCAGTACAGGTGGATTGTTCACACACAGGTGGGAATTGGAATGGAGTGTGGGAGAAAGGGGAACTCAGTCAAGGGGGAGAGCACAGTGCCCGGAAGAGGTTGGTTGTGGTATTAGTCCTGGCCAGCTTGGCTGGAGATCTGATGAGAGTTCTTGATGGGGTAGGAAGCTGGACGGCTGGACAGCAAAGGAGAACAGATCCCAGAAGGCACTAGGAATCGGTGATTTCTGATGCCATTACAGCTAAGTTGCCTTTCATAAATTCTTCCTTGCTCATGCTTTCATTGGGATAGAGCATCCCAAGAACCAACTCTCAAAACCCAGCACATGTTTATGCTGCTTTCTTTTTAAATTTGCATTCATTTTCAACATTTATATCAGGAAGTGTAACGCAGCGCAGTGGTAGAAATAAGCCAGGGCTGGCATTTATGTGTGGTGTGGACAGCAGAGATATCCCCAGATGGGCTGGACGGGTAACAGTGAGAGAGTAAATCTCAGTGTATTGGCTGTGGGGTTTCAGGGACATCATTCAATCCCCCGAACTTGTTTCCTTGATGTTTGTATTTCCATAAGTAGAAATAATACTACCATCTTGACAACGGTGTTGTGGGGATTAAGTAAAACCGTATATGTAAAATCCTGAGAATCAGTATATGCTCCGTAACAGTAGGTTCCCTTCTGCTGAGAACACAAGAAAAGGAATTACTCATTCTACAGGTGTCACTACACATTTTGTATGCGGTCTGATTCCATTCAAATAGGCCCTGGGGCCTCACACTGCCTGAGGGTCTTGCTAACCCTTGATGGCGGCTTTTCAGCAAAAAATTGAGCTGCTTCCTCTTTTGCTGGTCTCCAGGCTGAGAGGAAGGCTCTGGCTTCTGGTAAAATACTGACGGGTTCAATCCATCGGGGCCCCCCTCCAACTCTGGCTGTGCAGGCTCATGTGTTGTAGCTTGCATTAAAAATTGGAGAGTATGTGACCCCATCTGGTGAGGAAATGGAAAACAGAAGATAGGCAAACAGGAGCCCCAAAGCATCTCCCAAGACACTTTAATCGCATTGGGGTGGCAGTGCCATCTCGGAGTGTCCACTAAGTGCTCATGGCTATCAGAATTTGGGGATTCCCTGTCACCATGAGGTTAAGGATGCAAAAACCACGTGTTAAGACTAAACAAAACTGTCAAGGTGGAAGCCCATACCCACCTGGGGCGGTGGAAGTTTGACTGTCCCCCTGTCACACGGACACACATGGCATAATGTCAGGCAGCTGCTGGCATTGCTGCCGCTGTGGTTGCCATACTCTTCCTTTTGAGAAGTAGTGTGGGGAGGGTGTGTTACAAAAAATAAAGAGATGAGTCCACATCAGCAATGGAACATCAAAGACCTTAATTTCCCCACTGCTGTCCTCCTGGTCAGTGGTTCTCAAACTTTACTATGCGCCAAATCACCTAGAGCATTTGTTGAAACACAGATTCCAGAGCCCCACCCTGAGAATTTTCAGAGCAGGACCTGAGAATGCATTTCCAACAAGCTCCCAGGTGATCCTGACGCTCCACGTCCAGGCCCGGTTCTGAGAAGAGCTGCTCGGTGATTGTCAGAGGCCTGGCCCTGAGGCTCGGGGAAGGGGGGTCTGTCCTGAAGACAGATTTGTTCCCCTGCCCCCACCCCCACCCAGATTATTTAGATCAGTCTCCTCTAGTTTTCAAAAAGTAAAAGTAATTACCCCAATCTATTTTCTTCAAAATAAGAAGGGATTTCTCAGCTGGCACAGAAATAACGTTACAATAGGGGTACACTAAATTCAGATTCACAAATTCCCAACACTGGCTAAACTTCAGAAAAATATGGGAAACAGAAAGGAAGGATGGAAAGAAGGAAATAAGGGAGTGAAGGAGGGAGGAAGGCAGCCCAGGATTCACACCCAGATATTTTGATTTCACTGGTTTGGGGTGGAGCTTCTGGCAGGAAAAGCTTTAAAAACTCCCCATGTGATTCTCATTTTCAGCCAAGGCTGAGAACTGCTGGTCTAGATGACGGGTTCTCAAATTTGCCTGCACATTGGAAGCTCTTGGGAAGTTTTCAATTATACTGATATCTTTGTGCCACTTTCAAAGTTTCTGATTTACAATGGAATGCAGCCTGGGCAGCTAAAGCTTTCAAATCTCCCCAGTTGATTCTAGTATGTCTAATACAAAGACAAGTATGGAAAGCACTATTGTAGATTTAACCAATCGGTGGCAGCGTGGACCCCTTCAGACATTCTACCCCAGTCGTTCACAGTGGACCAGCATCAGCAACACCGGGGAACTTTTTAGAACTCCGATTCTCAGGCTGCACCTCAGGCTCACTGAATCAGCAGCTCCGGGGGTGGGATACAGCAGTCTGTGTTGGAACGAGTCCTCCAGGTGACTGGGTGTCACGCGGGGCGGCCTGCGGGGTCTCTACTCCCGCTCCCCACATAAGAATGCAGGACATGGTGAGGCCAAAAAGGAACACCCACTGAGCCATAGGTAGGGGAGTCATATCACTATAGTCTCACTGGCGGCATCTGCCTCTCTGCAATCGCTTTTCTAGCTCAGCCACCATCTTCTTGCTGGCCCCCATTTTCTGCTAGCATAACCACAGCAGTTATATTAGTGCCCAATGGCTCACTGGTTACAGCTGACGGCCAACTAGCCACAGCTGATGGCCATGCAATCACAGTTGATGGCCATTTACTACCTGAGCCAGCACCTTTCCACGTGAATCTGAGAGCCTGGAAATTGCTTTCTGGGGCTCTGTCCCCACACTGGGGTACACCCTAAAGTCTGAGAACCACCACTGTGTCATCATTGCTGTTGTGTAAGGGGTCCTGCCTACCATCCCCCAGGAACCAGCCAGAGCAAGAAGCAAAGACTTTGGTCCTCTGGATGTTGGACAATACCAAGTCTCCAGTTTCCAGCCACAGCTCTCGGTGTGACTGAGTTTTTATATTATCTGTGAAGCTTTTGTTGGCTGGAAACTGGTGGCATTCAACTAGGAGAGTCAGTTATGGGGTGCAGCTGCAGTCTTGGTCATAGTTACAAGCGAAGAAGAGGTAACAGGAGAGCAGGCAGGCTATAGAAAGCAAATGTTGGCCCCTGTTTTCGGGGATGTGAAATGAAAGTATGAAAATGAGAGGGAAAAGGAGGAAAGGCAAGTGTCCATGCCAGGACAGACCAAGGAGGGCGTTGGCTTGGGAGTTTTTCCTTGGATGCAAATATCCTTCAAGTTTGTTGTATTGGTGGGTGAAATCTATTTCCCTGTTTATAGAAACCTGCCTTCTTGCTGAGGGAAAGAGCAAGTATGTGCTGTGCTAAAGGCTGAAAGAAAATCTCCCTGATCATATCAGGGTCAGGCCAAGCAACAAAACACACTGTGGCCTAACTGAATATGGTAATACTACTGAGCAACAAAGGACTCCACTGCCTGCCGCCATAAAAGCAGTTTATTCTAATTCACTTCTGCCTGCGGTTAGATGCTGAGAATACTAAGGCGAAGATGGCATGGAACCTACCTTCAAGTAGATCGTACTCCAGCAGGGGAGAGAAGTGAGCAAGTCTATTTCTACCTCATGTGCCAATTGCTGTGTGAACCAGGTGCAGGTGGAAGAAGAGAGAAGGATTAACTCTGGATGGGGGTGGGAATGTGGTCACCAGGGAAGCAGATATGAGAGTTGGATTTTGGAGGAAAAGGAAGTTGTTGGGCAGTCAAGGTGGGTGGAGGGTTTTTAGCCTGAGCAAGGGCCCAGTGGGGTGAAGCATCCTATCCAGTATTGTGAGCTATCGGTCGTTCAGGGTTGTTTAATGGAGAATCGTGAGGTTGGGCAGGGTTGAGGGCCTTTTTAGGCTAAGCTTAAGGAATTTGAATTTGATCACACAGCCCTGTACCAGTTGGCTAACCTAGTGGATCACCCGAATTTCCTGGGGAACTTCCAAAACAAAGTCCTGGGCCCCACCGCCAGACATTTTAATGCAGTAGGTCTCCGTGGGCCCTGTGCTGTGTGCTCCCCAAGTGAGCAGGAAAGGAAAGGCTGACCAGGAGAAAAGGGGCTAGGAAAAGCCAAGCGGCAAGTACTGAAAAGGCAATTTGGAGGTTAGCCCGGTAGATTGTGTGTAACTAGATCTCTACTCCACTTTTTTTCTACCCCACTGTTTAAAGGAATGTTTAGATTTTTGAGACTCACTTTTTTTGCAATCTTTATTCAATAGTTGGTGTTTCAGAAAATTTCCTGATGTGCCTTGGGGCAATAAGACTGTTACCAATACCAGTCTGGGTTTGACAGGAGCCCCATCTCTGTGAAAAGTTTATTTTGCACCGTAAGTGTCCTCTCAAGTGGTAACAATAATGGCAAACAAATGAGGCACGATACAATTTATTGTTCTAGTAGGTACTTATTAATGTTTGTTTTTCCTAAGGTTTGATAATAATACATGTTTAAATGTGCTTTGCAAGTAAAATAAAACTAACAAGCCTGAATTCCTCTGAGTGAAGACAAGATCAGTCAAGGCTGAACTACAGGCACTAATAGTGAGTGTCTACTACAAATAAGCAAATCAGCAAAGAAGCTTAAAGTAGAGCAAATCCCGGAGCCAGAAATAATAATTTGCTGAAAGTTCTGGGAGGAAGTCTAGCTTTTGAAGTACAGCCTTTCATTGCCTAAGGAAAGAGTCATCCATAAAGTTTCCAGGTGTTTTGTTTGGAACCAAACAGTTAGTATTTGAACTCTCTGACCACTATAAAAATTTGAAACATATAAAAGTGGTAGATTTTATTTTCCAAAGATGACGGTAACAATATTTCCCACATGCACTTTTTACATGATGACTTTGACACATTTCCCCTTGCGAGTTAGGGTCTATGTTCCTTTTATGGCCTAAAGTGTATTTCCCTCAAAATTCATATGTTGAGGTCCTAACCCCTGTACCTCAGAATGTGCCCTTACTTGGAGATAGGGTCTTTACAGAGTTTGTCAAGTTAAAATTAAGTAATTAGGGTAGGCCCTAATCCAACAAGATTGATGTCCTTATAAAGAGGGGAAATTTGGGCACTGGGCACACAAAAAGGGATGACGATGTAGAGAGACGTAGGTAGAAGCCATTCCCAGGCCAAGGAGAGAAGACTCGGGCAGATCCTTCTTTCACAGCTCTCAAAAGGAACCAACATTGCCAACACCTTAATTTTGGATTTCTAGCTTCCAGAACAGTGAGATAATACATTTCTGTTGTTAAAGCCACCCAGTATGTGATACTTTGTCATGGCAGCCCTAATAAAATAATACAGTTCCTTCCCGTGAATCTATGTGGCTTGTGACTGCTATGGAAATGACATTTGCGACTTCCTAGGTTAGGTCATAAAAAGCATTATAGCTCCTCTTGGGAGATTGGTCAGCCATGCTGTGAAGAAGCCCAAGCCACCTGAAAAAGTCACTTGTTGGTGTTCTAGTCTATAATCGCAGCTGATAGCTACCGTCAAGGGCTAGAGATGAGAATAAAAACACCTCCAGATAATTCCTGTTTCCAGCCTTGGCTCACCCCAGCCTTCCAACCCTTCGAGATATTGTGGTACAGAGATGTATCAACTCCTCTATGCCTTTTGTGAATTCCTGATTCACAGGAGTCGTGAGCGTAATGAAACGGTTGTCTCAAGCCACTAAATTGGGGGATAATTTGTTACAGAGTATATGGCAACACATATTTAAAATTACCTTTGTTCACAAAATTTTATCTGACACGGCTGGTATTTTTGTTGGAACCATCAGGGACCTTAGCTCCCAGAGGATGGTGCCCACTTTTCCATGCCCTTCATGACATAAGGGCCAGATGTGAATCAGGAACAGTAGGTGACCCTGCCATGAGTCCATATAATAGGCCATTAATGGATAAGTTTTAGACAAAGTACACAGGACAGGGAGCAGAGATTCAGGAGTGAAAGTAGGATTTTTCAGAACGACTTCCCAAATGGTTGAGAGTTCATTAGCAAGGTTAGTGCAGTTTGCCTGGAGCAGGGGAGAAATCGTGGTGTCCACAAGGCAGTACTTGCCTCATTTGGAGACAGGTACCAGGGGAAAAAAGCAAAAGTGCTAACCTGTCGGGCGAGAAGCATTGGCTGTTCCCAAAGAAGCAACTGGGAAGCAGATTCTGAAATCCAGTGGCAAGATCTGAAATCTCAAGTAAACTAGGCAGCCCTGCCAACCTGACTCCCTCATAAGTTAAGTGTCTGAAGCCTCACAAGCAGGGTCAGGGAAGAAGACATGGACCCATCTGTGCTGAGGAGCTGTGTTCATCAGACTCTAGTTATCAAACGTAAGGGAAATGTAGTCTGTAAGCCTGAGATGACATGGAAGCAATGGGAACAAACCAGCCGTTTAAAAAGTTAGGTGGTGAAAGGAAGGGGAGAGGGGAACTAGTTAGCATTGGCACAGAGAAACATTTTTGTTTTTTGTTTTTAGCTACAAGGGGTTGGAACATGTTTGTAAGTTGAGATGAGAGTTAAGAGATAAGATGATTATTAATGAGCAAAGTCTCAGAGAAGTGAGAAAAGAATAGCAAAACTGTAATGTAAATATATTCTTTTAAAATAGTAGCATTTAAACATTTTTTATTGTGACCCACACTAAGAGATTTATTTTACATAGTAACTCAGTGCACACATATACATTAAACATTTATAAATAGCTGAAGTAAAATTTTCCCAAACGATTATTCCAGTATTATTACATGTGATGCAGTCATATTTTCTATTCTACTCTATTCCATTCCATTCCATTCTCTTCTATCCCACCCCATCCCATCCTGTCTCATCTCATCCCATCCTACCCCATCCTATTCTATTCTCTCAGTGCTGATTGCAACCCACTAAATTGACTTCATGAGCCAGAATTTTGTCCTCTCAAAGCTCCCTTTAGAAGACTCCTCAAAATAACGTTCAACCTCAATCCATTCTTCAGCAGTATCTATTCTGCTGTTTATTCCATCTATTCTTTATTTAATCTATTACCTTCTTCATACGTAATGCTCCCACTAGGGTTTTTATTGTATTTTATTTTACTTGCTTAATGTTACTGATAAGTTCCCTTCCTTCCTTAATATATTTATCATGCTTTTTAAATTCTTGGTGTGTCTTCCAATAATTATGCTTCAAAGGATGTAAACTGTTCAGTGTGTAGTCTTTCTTTTACACTAATTGGGCTCCTCAGGTGTCTCAACCAAGCAATTTGGAAATTGCTCATTGTGAAAAATTTGGAAAACACAGAAAAGTACAATGTAAATAACAAAATAAAAACCATCCACAATTTCACTTCTGAGAAATAACCAATGGACCTTTTAGTGTATTTCCTTCCAGTCATACTGTTTACATGTATAGTACATTAAATAATTTGTAAAATACCATATATAATTTTCTGTTTTATTTTCATTTACCATTAATCTTAAGATTTTTTGCAAGTTATTAAAATGTTTAGTAATTTTTAATGATTGCAAAATATTCCACTGTAAGTATATATAGTAATATAGTAAACTCTTGGGCGTTTAGAATGTTTCTAATTTTGCTCCTTTAAAAAAATCACTGCAAGAAACATTTTTGTACATACATTTTTATTCCTATCCTGGTTATTTCCTTAGGATAGAATCTTTGAATGAATCAATCAAAGAGAAGGACACTTAAGATGCAAGCTTTGTATCGCCAGATTGTTTGCACCAGTTTGCACCAGTTGCAGAAGGTTTGTACCAGTTTACAACTTCCACAGGCAGCATATGATTGAGTTCCTACCATAAGGCCCATCATCCTCCGGTAATTTGATAATTTGATAGAGGAAAATGGCATTTTAAGACATTCTAATTTGCATGTCTTTTATTACTAGTGATCATTCATTATTTGTAATTACTCTTCTGTAAATTTGGGGTTCAATCCCTTAGTTTTTTCTACTCTGGAAGGGCTGGCTAGCTAACCAAAGCTTTCCAGCAAAGGCGATTGACTCACAGGAGCCTCTAGGGGAAGATCCGGAGAATGCACAGGGGCCTGTACTTTTTATACTCACTGCAAGGAACCTATACTATTTATACTCACTGCAAGGAACCTCCATCCCACCCCTCACCCCCCAGCTTGGTGTCAGATCATAATGTCAGGTGAAGGGTTGCCCCCTGGGTTGACAAGGTTCCAGTGTATTTGCATATGTGGAGCAGACAGTTCAGTCTTAATTTAAGCCTAGACATGAGGGGAGAGAGAGAGAGAGAGAGAGAGAGAGAGAGAGAGAGAGAGAGAGAGAGAGAGAGAGAGAGAGAGAGAAGGTTAGTTACTGCATACGTTTTAAATATACAAGAAATTACAATTCATGACAAAGCTTTCTCATGATCTTATAAGCTTCCTTTTAATTTTCTGTGTGTCCTGTAGTCAGCTACACCCCTAGAATCACTTTAGGGAGCTCCATCTTTCCCAAGCAGAGAGATTTCTCTTCACAGACAGCCCCTGGGTGAAACTACAAAGAAAAAAATAAGTAAATGCACACTTCTAGGCATGATAGTATTATTTTTTCAATTCTTATGTTAGATTTAAAACTACTATGTTTCCAGGAAATTAACTTATTAAACAATGTAAACACACTAGAAGTTTACAGAGCCGCAAACCTGGACTCTTGAGGGTCTTGTATTGCAGGTAACCCCCAAAAGGAGGAGTCTTCTCTGGAATGGAGATGTATTTTCCAATTAAATTCATAATATGAAAAAAAGCTTTTGAACTTTGGATTCTGGAGTGCAAAATTTAAACATGTGCCACTGCAAACCACTGAGATCCAGCGCTACATAAGTCTCTGTGTTGGTGTGTACTGGGGCAGGAGGGCTAGTCCAGGTTAACTGTGGTAATGAAAATTCCTGAGTCAGTGTAAATAATTTTGCTGTCATAAAATACAGATTTAGACCTTTGCTGACATTCTGAATTCTTGAGGATTTCTGAATCCTGCCATGAAACACTTATTTAAGGAACTGTTGTGCAAGCACAGTCTGCCTAGTGAGACGCAGGAGACCAATAAAATAGCTTCTTCACAAAGGAATCTCACCTCTCAACTAAATTGCCTGAAGACCCACCGTTTGAAACTGGTTGAGGGCATTCTATCAACAGAATTCCTAGGTTAATGCACCTACTCCTTGGAGGGGTACTAGCCACTGCCAGCCAGTCATATCTTGCCTTGAATTTATTTTCAGACTACCTAATTGCCCTGAAGAACAGGTTTCAGAGGCGGAAAGAGCCTGGCCCCTGGTGTTGGTGTCCTGCACTGGGAGAGGCTTCTGGAACTGGGACACAATGATGGAAGCCTCTGCTCTGCCATTACAGCCTCCATGACAGCTAGCAGAAACTGAGAATCTGTTTCCTCAGCCATCATATGGAGGGACCCACTTCTCCAGTTGTTGTGACCTTGAAATTAGCTTAGTGGCATGTGTGAACCAACATTCATGGCCAGTAATAGTACATCACAGGAAAATGCCCAGTGGAGGGCCCTCGACAGCCACAGAAAACCTTCAAGGTTTAGGACAGGTAATAAGGAATGAGAAGAATGTAAAAAGCAGGTGTGTGGAGGGATGATTACAATTTTGTCTGGAACTAATTTTGACAGACTCCTAACCCCTACTTTTTTTTTTACTGAAGATAAAGTGCAGAATCTAAGTCTGAAAAGTTAAAATTGTGAGCAAGTTGAGGTCACAAATTCAGAAGGGCATGGCAGAAACCATTACTGTGACTTCCCTAATGTGTGTTCTCTATTAGGACAATGGGGTTTCTTTGAGTATTTCTGAGGTGAAAAAGTATAGGAAAATGAACAAACAAAACTTTTTTGAGTGCCTACTGCATGCAGCGTTGCAAAGAGCTAGGTGAGTGGAGGTTCAAAAACGAACAGAAAAGGAGGAAATAACCCAAATGTCCATCAATGGATGAATAATCAAAATGAGGTATATGCATACAATGGAATATTATTCAGCCTGTAAAAGGAATGAAATTCTGACACATGCTACAACATCATGAAGCTGGAAGACATTATACTAAGTGAAACAAACCAGACGCAAAGAATAAACATTGTATGATTCTACTTATATAAGGTAGCTAGAGTACTCAAACTCATAGAGGGAAAGTAGGATCCTGGTTGCCAAGGAGCTGGGGGTGGGGGCGGGAGGGGTGGGAGGAACGGAGTTATTCTTTAATGCTACAGAGTTTCAGTTTGGTATGATGGAAAAGTTCTGGAAATGGAGAGTGCTGATGGTTGCTTCCATGTGAATGTACTCCATGCTTCTGAACTGTACACTTAAATTAGTACATTTTATGCGATGTGTATGTTAACACCCCAAAACCAAAAAACAATGAATAGAGCCTGTTTTGTCCTCCAGAAGATTGAGTTTAAAAAGACGAGGGACGAGGCGTAGAGCCACAAGCAAGCGCAGGGCAGAATGAACGAACGGGGCCAAGGATAGGCGGGGACCCGGAGGCCTCGCTCACTTTCGTCCGGGGGACTCAGACAGCACTTCTCATCGGGCCCGATTATCCACTTACCTGGCGCTCACACCGGTGACTCCGCGTCTTAGTCTTTCTCCGGAACAAGGCACAAGTATTAAATGTCTGGAGACAGGCTTGTGGAACGACTCTTCCAGGAGGGACGCTGCCCAAATGATCCACCAGATTTAGAAACACGTTCATGGGTAAATTCCTGGGCTGCGCTGGGGGCCTGAGAGTCGTCCGAGTTTCCGCCGCGGGAGTGTACGCCCTCGGGTCTCTGCTCTAGCAGTTTCGCCCCTCGTCGGAGCCCCCTGGACCGTACGGAGCTCTCGGTCGAGGACCGGAGGGCAAAGGTCTGAGGCAGCGCCTCCCAATGGTCCCACCGTCTCCTTGGCTCCCGCAGCTTGTCATTCCGGTACCCCCCGGGGCGGGGTGGGGGTTGCTCCTGGAGCGCCCAAACCGTCCGCGAGCTGTAGTCCGAGGCACTCCTCCGCGCCCGCCCAGTCGCTCCTCAGAAGGGGAGGTGGGGCCTCAAAAAGGAAAAGGGAAAAGGCCCAGCCGCCCTAAACGCGGTGGGAGTGAACCCCGGGAGTCGGCGGGCCACACTCCAAGCACCGGCCGCTTGGCTAGCTCGGGATCCCGGCCGGCGCCGGGGCCAACACTGCGCCGCGCCGCCGCCAGGGGGCAGCCCTCCCCCACGCGGTCTCCACCCAGCGCCGCGGGAGCCTCGCGGATTTCCGCGTCCACGCGAGCCGGGCGCGCGGGAGGGGGGTCGCTGCGTGAGGCCCTCCTCACCGAAAGGTGTCTCGTCTTTGTACCAGCTTGAGGGGGTGGGGATGGTGATTTCCTAGCCGCAGCCGAGAGCTGGGTGCGCGTTTGAGAGGAGGATGGTGGGTGGGGAACGAGGGGGCGAAAGGGGGACGCGGGGGAAATGAAATGCTTGGGTTTCCACACTCGGGGTCTTTCGTGAGCAAAGAGCTAAAAATGACATACAAACGTGTAGCTTAACTAAAGCAAACAAAGCAAACGGACTGCCCAAATATGGGGCTTTAGTAAAGCTCACTCAAATCTCTGTTAACACTCTGCCCCTGCAGCGGTCCTCCAGGGTTGATCTTTCGCTCTGACCTTCAGTAAATCCTGACACTTACTCCTGAATGGCCACAAGATAATTTGCCACGTTTGGTTAAGCGTTTCCAGGGAAGAGCCCTTTAACCCTTTGAGGAGGAAATTTCGGACAGTTCCATTCGGAACTCCAAGTCCATCTTCCCACTCTTCTTGAACAGACAAGTTCAGGGAGGTGGTAAGAACGGAATGATGGCTGTAATTGATCATCTGAAGTCACTAATTGTAGGCGAACAAATTCTTCCTCTCCGTTTTATCTGTAAATACTTTGCCACACAGCAACCCTCAGTCCAGTGAAATCTTGGTGTTTATTTAGGTATCGACTCAGTAGTACTTATAAAACAAACTTTCAAATGTAAAAGTGAACCCTTTGGTAAGGACTCCTGGCTACATCAACAAATCTGTGTAGTTGCCTGATTAATAGTGCTGATTAATGTTGGCTCAGGTTAATCCCGAACCCATTACAATAATTAAATGGTTCAGCCATATATCAAACGAGTCAATGAAAAACAATTTATTTAGAACTTTGAGACATTCTTATAGCTCTTTCAAAGATCTATGATGGACTTTATGGGTCATTTGTAAGTATAACTGGTTGGTAGCTGTCCTCAGCAACAAAAACTCTATTTTAAAAGACGTCTTAGATGGGGGAACAGTTTATTTTTGAGGCTCTGTGATTCATAAGGGGAGTAAATGAAACGTTTAAAAAGCAGGAAAGTGCTTGCTCCATAAAATTATATACACGGGGCAGCTGAGGATTGTTCTTGTAGAAAGCCATTGAGTTTTGATTCTCAGTTCTTGTCAAGTGGTCCTTTTCATCAGAAAGCTAAAATTTTGAAGCAAGTTTCTAACTTTGAAATACAAGTGTTTTAGGAAATGCAAAAATCCAAAAGGTATGGCTATGTGAATTCCACAAGCTATTAGGATTTTCTCCACTAGCCAAAATAAAGTTGGTGACAAAGTTAGGTGTACTTAAAATAGAATCATATTGAATTATTTCGGTTCACTACCTTGTCACCTGAAAAGAAAAATTTGGTTGAATAGAACTTGAATCTTACTTTTTAAAAAACATCTTTCGTTTCTTTTCACCACTAGCTATTGGAAATATTTAGTGAATTAAAAAAAAAGTTTTAAAAAGCTGGTCTGAAAGTTTTTATTTATTATTGTAGTTTCTATTACTAAGAGACGTGTGTATACATTATAGTAATTTAAGTATTTTGAGAGTACCGTGAAGTGTTGATTAGAATGTTCCTCTTACTGATAACTACGGAGTCCCTTATCGTAGTTATCAAAATTTATTATGAATAACTTTTCCGAGTCGTTCCTAGGTGCATTTTTTTTTGTATCTGGGTTTTCACTGAAATGTTTCTATTTCTTCTCTGCATTCAATGATTAGTTTCTTTATTCCCATGAAAAATTTTGGATCCTCTCATTAGAGTGGCTTAGTTTAGCTGTCATGTTCCTAGGGCATTCAATTGCAGATAAGTGACAAAAACGCCAGCCTAACAGCATTTTTATTAACAGATGGTGGAAAACAAACGTCTTTGGAGAAGAACTGAAGGGGACAGGTTAAAAGGTCAATAAACAATTATTGTGCTTAAACGGCGGTATGGAGGTGTTCTCATCAGATTAGATGAGGAGCCGCTCGGGAGATGAGACAACCCAACAGACCTCAGAGCCATTCCGAGGGACCACCTCAGATGATGGGGGAGGGGATATCTTTCGGCTGGACGGTTCCTACAGGACGTGCACTGGTCAAACCGTCGCATCACCGGAGTACTTCTGAAGTTAGGATGGAGGGCTAACTGGAGAAGAAGGCTGGGAACTGTAACTCTTACCCTGAGTCCAGATATCGCAAGCCAGCCCGTACTTCAGGTCTCAGCCCCTGTGGCAAGGAATGGTGGGGTCCTCTCTCCTCCCCTCTCTTCCCAGTTCCTGCTCCCTCCTGCGGGTGAACATTCTCTCCAGCGCTGGGCTGATTTCCTAGGCTTTCTTCCCTTTCCCTCTGTAGTGCTCTGACGTGCACACCATGTGACAGGCTTCCTTCTGCTATAAGCCCAGGAAAGGTCCGCCCTCTTCTGGACTCAGCCCTCGCCTCGCCGAGCTCGGTCCCTAGACTCTCACCCGTCCCGCATCCTCCTCGCGCCCGACGCTCCGACTTGCCCGCCGGGGCCCCTGCCACTCCCTGCATCACTGACCCCACCAGGGGCGCTCGGAGTAGAGAAGGTCAAGTCCCCCGCCCGGGCCGGGTGCGCGCGGAGCCGAGGGAGCGCAGAGTCCGCGGAGCAACAGCAGCGGCGCAGGAGTTACAAAGTCGGGCGCGAGCCTCTTGGTCGGCCGGGCAGTCCCCGCGCGCAGCCTGAGCAGCGGCAGCGCTCCCAGCGTGGCGCCCCGGGGCCGGGCCCACCGCCCGGGACCCGGGCTGGGGCGCGGCGGGAGCCCAGAGCCCGGCGCCCCTATGCGCCGTCTCGCCGCGGCCGCGCGACAGCTATGACCCTGAGCACGGACATGTCCGATGCCTCCGGCCTCGCCGAGGAGACAGACATCGACGTGGTGGGGGAGGGCGAGGACGAAGACGACGAGGAAGAGGAGGACGACGACGAGGGCGGCGGCGACGGGCCCCGGCTGGCTGTCCCCGCGCGGCGGCGGCGGCGAAGGCGCTCGTACGCCGGGGAGGACGAGCTGGAGGACCTGGAGGAGGACGACGACGACGAGGACATCCTGCTGGCCCCGCGCACGGGAGGCTCCCCGGCGCCCCCGGGCCCAGCGCCGGCGACGGGGGCCGGGGCCGGCGGGGGCGGCAGCGCGGGCACGGGCGCGGGGGGCGGCGGCGGGAGCGCGGGCGGCGGCGCCAAGAACCCGCTGGTGAAGCCGCCCTACTCGTACATCGCGCTCATCACCATGGCCATCCTGCAGAGCCCCAAGAAGCGGCTGACGCTGAGCGAGATCTGCGAGTTCATCAGCGGCCGCTTCCCCTACTACCGGGAGAAGTTCCCCGCCTGGCAGAACAGCATCCGCCACAACCTCTCGCTCAACGACTGCTTCGTCAAGATCCCCCGCGAGCCCGGCAACCCCGGCAAGGGCAACTACTGGACCCTGGACCCCGAGTCCGCCGACATGTTCGACAACGGCAGCTTCCTGCGCCGGAGGAAGCGCTTCAAGCGGCAGCCGCTGCTCCCGCCCAACGCCGCGGCGGCCGAGTCGCTGCTGCTGCGCGGCGCGGGGGGCGCGGGGGGCGCGGGGGGCGCGGGCGACCCGGCGGCCGCCGCCGCGCTCTTCCCCCCGGCGCCGCCGCCGCCGCCGCACGCCTACGGCTACGGCCCCTACGGCTGCGCCTACGGCCTGCAGCTGCCGCCCTACGCGCCGCCCTCCGCCCTGTTCGCCGCCGCCGCCGCCGCCGCCGCCGCCGCCTTCCACCCGCACTCGCCCCCGCCGCCCCCGCCGCCGCACGGCGCGGCCGCCGAGCTGGCCCGGACCGCCTTCGGCTACCGGCCGCACCCGCTGGGCGCCGCCTTGCCCGGCCCCCTGCAGGCCTCCGCGGTCAAGGCGGGCGCGCCGGGCGCCTCGGCGCTGGCGCGCTCGCCCTTCTCCATCGAGAGCATCATCGGGGGCAGCCTGGGCCCCGCCGCCGCCGCCGCCGCCGCCGCGCAGGCCTCGCCCGCGCCCACGCCCGCGCCCGCGGTGCCGCCCACGCCCGCGCTCGGATCCGGCGGCGGCGGCGGCGGCAGCTGCGCGGCTCAGGCGGCCGTGGGCCCCGCCGCCGCGCTCACTCGCTCCCTCGTGGCCGCCGCGGCCGCCGCCGCCTCCTCGGTCTCCTCGTCGGCCGCCCTGGGGACTCTGCACCAAGGGACTGCCCTGTCCAGTGTCGAAAACTTTACCGCTAGGATTTCAAATTGTTAATAACGCTGTTAGCGCGCTTGAAACGGAAGGTAGGAATCCCGGCTCCCTTTTTCATCTGGGGGGTTTGGTGTTGTGTTCGCTCCTCCCGGCGCGGCCCCTCCCGGCTTCGCGCCCCGGTTTTCGCCGCTTCAGATTCTCGGACGCGACTGTGTTCGGCAACGTGGGCGCGCCTTTCGGCTCTGCAGGTCCCCCTATTTATGCCAAGTCGCCCTATGCTGCAGCCCTCGACCTGGGGTGGGGAGGAAGACGGTGCTGGTGGGGTCCGCCCTGTCTCGCACAAGGGGCTTCCTTGACTTTTGGGAAATCTTTAAAAATCTAAGCCTTTTTTGAGGTCTAGAGATTCTCAGGTCCAGGAGTGTTTTTTTTTTTTAATTAAAAAATCAGTGTTCTAAAGAAGGATAATACAAAAATAGTAAAGGTCCCGAAGAATGCCAACGGAGCAATAGTTTTTATTTCAGCACATTTGCCTGGTGTACTTTTTCATGGAAAGGGAAAAAAACGATTAACGTGTTTACATAAAGAAAAAAGTCAAAGTTTCTTACTTTAACCTGTGTTTTGTATCATAACAGACATGCGGAATTTTTATTTTGTACTTACTGCGTATTCTTTACAAGGAGTATTGTAAATTTTACTGGCAATTATTGTACTATTTTAATGTAAGATTTTTACACTTTTTCAGAAATAAAATGCTTAATTTTCAAAGAAAACCCACCTAAAGAATTGGCTTCAGTCGTCCTCTTCTTAGTTTATTTTCTTTTCTGTTAAAAAAGTTTCCATGTGAGATAAATAGGAACCCATTACAGAAAAGGAAAATATTATTTTCAAAGAGAATTTAACAAAAGCATTGAGCCTTGTTTTTTCATTTATACTTTCTAAATCAAAACCATTCCAGGAGACTAGAAGTTATTTTAAAATGACTACAAATAAGTCACTTTGGGATACATTTTCAAATCTCATTCTATTCCATTTTGAAGAGCATTGAGGCTATTTAAAATTAAAGCCACAGTTATCCTACGATGATTTTATAGAACTTTTCATTTTAGTTTTCAGCTTCTCACTTCAAATAATTTCCCGTCACATTTGAGCACAATATTGTATGTATCTGTAAAAACTCTGCAACATAGTATTATACTGCAGTGGAAGAAAACAAGGAGGCAAGTTTTAGTTTTAAAATTTTAATAGACATGATCATCAAATAGCTTTAGAGTTCAGAATAAGAAAATATTTAAATATACAAAATAAATTGTATTTGAAAGTTACGGTATTTAAGATACTATTTTCATGACAGAAAGGACTCCCTTAAATGCATAAAGTTTTTATTCTAAAAGGCAAACTTATCAAAATTCTAGTTTAAATGAATAACGGTGTGGAAGAGAAACTTTCAATTTTAGAATAGTGCACTCTTTAAAGAACAAAAATGAATATGCATCAGGTGTTTATTGAACTTATTAGATTTTACAAGTTAGGTGGCTTAGGGTATCTTTATTCAAATGCAAAATGTTTCATTAACTCCTTGTTGCAGGCAATTTTTAGTTCTTTGAAAAAAATGGCCACTCTAGTTTTGATGACTACAGATGTTATTGTGAGCTCCAAATAAAACCAAGGCATGTGTAATACATAATTTAAATGCTTAATATCAGTGAGTTGCAAAGGAGATGAAATTCGTTTCTTAATTTTTTTCAAATATCTGGTCAGGTATATATCTCTGAGGATTTTCAGCTTTAACTTAGCAAGTTAACAAAGACTGAATTAAAGGCCAACGTTTTGCAGTGATATTTATTCTTGATGGCCTGTCCTCTCGTTTATTTTTAGGGGGAATAAAAAAACGCCTGACAGCCTCAAAATTAAGTTGTTTTTCCCCCTCTATGAAATGTTTGAAAGTAAATGAGTTTAAAGTATACACACTCCTCCTCACACTTAACCACTAACTATATAAATACCAACTGAAGTATCATTAGACCAAAATCTTACATGCAAAAGTTACTTTTATCCTAGCCCGTCTGAGAGAGCGGAGACTTTGGTAATCGAGGACGTCCGGATGTCACTGCTGCCCGGGGTGGAGAGTCCTTAGCAGGCGGAACCCAAACGGCACAGGTACTGCTGGCGCGCCTCGCAGCCTTCTGTAACGCAGAGATCTGAACTTTCGATCTGAAAGTAACGCTGAAGAGAGAGCGAAAGAACAAACACGTATGTGTTCTTATTTGCATGACGCTTGGATGTTCTGAAAGCAGGAAATCCCGGCTAAGCCTTCTCTTTGTTCAGATTCCCGCATCTTTAAAAGAGTGCGGGTCCCGGCCCCACCTCCCAGGTTGTCAGTGCCTTTAAGGGCATGGCAAGTAGGCACTGGCGATGCAGCGCTGCCCTCGCTGGGGTCCCGGAGTTCGGATCCCCGCTTTACCCGCGCGCGCGCGCGCGCGCGCGCGCTACAGAGACCGCCAGCGTATCGTGAGCCCTGAGCCGTAAGGAAAAGTAAGCCCGACCCGCCTGCCCCAATCTCAAGTTTTGCGTCCTGCGAATTCAGCTCCTTCATTCTCCTAGTTTGGGGTTCCTCGGTCGGCTTTGCTGGCCCTTCGGGCCTGGCCTGCGGGTGGAGGAGATAATGGGGCAGTGAGGATCGCGTCGCATGACGTGTGGCCTGTGAGAGGAGTGGGTCGTGGGCCGCTGGGCAAGGGCCGCAGGGCAGGCGCGGAGCGGGCGGTGGGCCGTGGGCTCCGCGAGTTAGGAGCGCGGGGCGCGCCCAGTCAGGCCGCGCGGGCGAGCAGGTGCTGGAACAAAGGCCGCCCGGCTACCGCGGCCTTTGATGGGCCAGGACATCTCCTCCCGGGGCTCCTCATTCGCATGCAAATCCAGCTCTGGTTCCCTTTTCTTTGAAGGCAAACAGAAGGATGTTTGTGTGTTTGTCAGGATGAAGTCTGCTTCAACAAGCCTTCCTCAATAGGTTGGGTCTCGAAAAATAAACCAGTTGGACAAACATTGGCCACCAGCTCTCCTCCTCCCAACTACAAAGTGTGGATTTGCTACAACTCATTAACCCGACGCTTTTCTCCCCTTCTCCTCGTTTCTCTGCTCATCAAACGCCCCGGTAGAGCCTGGAGACAAATGACCGAAGCGCAGTCGGGAGTGAATTGCAGTTAATAGGGAGAGGGATATATTGGGGCTAATGGTTCGGGCAGATCTTGGAGAAGGACCACACAAAACGGAGCCTCTCCATTCAGAGCTCTGTTGTGCCGTGGAGGTTTAATCTGCATCTAGATTTAGCCAAATGTTATCTATTGCGGGGGTAATGAAGCCCTTATGGATTGAATTGCTCCTTGTACCACACATGGTGTCATGACCTTAGATCGTTCCTTGGTTGGTTTCTTTTTCTCTATTGAGTAATTATTTTATTTCTTTAAAATAAGAAACTGGTGCTCTGCTCAACAACGTGTTTACTCTCCCATCCCCAGTGTATTTAAGAGCCACTTCCCTTCCTCTTAAAAAAAGAAAAGAAACTGGGGAGGGGAAGAAAAAAAATGAGGACCATTTCCCCCTAATTTTCACTCACTGAGGCATCTGTATGTTTGCACATCTCTACTTCCTTGTTCCCTGCTCAGCCGCCCTTCCCTGCCCAGTCTTTCTGCTGATGGAACCGAAATTTGGGGTATATTTATTATCAAAATTCTTATAGTAAATGTAGTAAGCATCCATTTGGGAGAAACTTCTGCCCTTCACAGTTTTTTTTTAAAACCCACCATTTCTTCCTGTAGCCTGTCCTCTGAGAGAACTGGGGGAGGTGGTTATTCTGATGGAAGGTGATTATTTTGATGAAATACCAGCCTCTGTCATTTATTAAAGGCTCTCTGAGGCCAGTGGTTGTGCCTGTTTTGTTTTTCTCTCTATGGCCCCGGTGGCTCTGATTTCCTTGCTTGTCTGAGGACCAAGCTTGGAGCAGCCAACAGTGTTATTACAACTGCTATTGATGGGTAGGGATCTGATCTTACTACCCAAAGCCAGGAATTAAGGACTCTCATTTTAGTTTAAAAATTTTCTGCTAGCTACACATTTTGCTCACACCTGTTTTTATTACTGACTGAGAAAAGTCATTTGGGGGCAACTTAAAGGTCATATCAGCATCAAACTCAATCCAAATCAGAAATCTGCCTGGGAACCACCCTGGTCTCCCTGGGCTCCTCCAGGGGGGTCACTCTGGGTCTAATTGGAATGCCAGGGGTCCCCTTCCCCCTTTAGAACTGAACCAGACAAGGACAGGCCTGGGGAGCAGAGGACAAGTAAAATGGGCCCGGCATTGTCAGCATCCATTCTTGTCTCTACCGGTTTCCTGCTGGTGCAGCTGGGTTACACATACGCACACACAGGCAGGCACGCTCATTGCCCATCAGCTGCCACTTGTCTCCCTTCTCCCCTATGATTTTGTAATTAGGCATATGCTTTTTGTTGGTAAATGTGTTTGATGTCATGGCCAGTGAAACGTGGAGTGTTTATAGGGCCACAAATGTAAATGTGTAAATATGTTTAGTGTAAAATCTGGCCCTTCGACTTTAGCAATAAATACCCTGCCAACTCGGATACAGTTACATTTGACAGAAAGATGGAGAATCTGATCATGACCAGCTGCTCAGGGCTCTCTGGGGCTTATACTTTCTCAACTGAATTCACTTTTCGGATAATTTCTCTACATGTCACATCTCTCTAATCACATCTTTCCCTAGATGTGAACAGCTTGGGCTCCTTTCTTTTTATTGTTTTCCTCTGGCATGCAGGAAACTTCCTGGTTCATTCTTCCTGCTTCTTTACCAGGAAAACACTATTCAGTAACAAGCAAAAGACACACCGAGAAAACAGCTGATTATTGTCATCCATCCCTTTTGAGTCCCGCATCTCCAGGTGTGATGTGATGGTTAATAGGAAGAGAAATGAGGATAGACGGTGAGCTCTGGCCCACATTAATTATTTTACTTGTCCTTATCACCATCATCCTAACTTTAAAAACTGTTTTTGAGCTATTCTAACTTTTAAAAGTAAACATTTTAGGAAGGTATACTATACATGCAGAAAAATGCACAAATCTCACCCACTTTTCACAAAGTGAACACACCCATGTAACCAGCATCAGACCAAGAAGCAGATGTTACTTACCAGCACCCCAGAAAGCCCTTTCCTGTGTATTCCAGGCACTATCCTCAACACACATAAACTTTTTAAAAGGACTTTCACTAATATTTCTCTCAACTACACTGTGGAAGAGAGTACAGGAATCATCATTGACCCCGTTTTACAAATAAAGATGATTTCAAGACTCAAAAGATATGATGTGAGTTGCCCAAGGTCACAGCTACTAGGACTTCAGCATTTAAATTCCATTGTATTTCCATTACATTACACCGTCACTTTGTCGCCGTCATTGTGATTCATTAAACACCCACTGTAGCGAGACAACTGCCTCAGAGGTCACTGTGTAGAAGTCATTTATTTCTTACACTTTTTTATTTTTCTTTCTTGCTAGACCCTCCTCCCTGCCATCTCTACCCAGGTCTTCCCAGAGGTCCCCCAGCTCCTTGTTTTAGATACATTTGGAATCTATAGCTAATTATTTTGGAGGTATCAGCTTCCTCCACCTACATCTATATGACACTCTCCTAGCATCACTTTTCCAAATTTGTTCTTTGCATTAGCAATCTTTCTCTCTCTCTCTCTCTCTCTCTCTCTCTCTCTCTCTCTCTCTCTCTCTCTCATACACACACACACACACACACACACACACACACACACACACGGCTTACTTTTCCACCTTTGTACTATTTGTCCATTTCCTCTGATTCTCTCACTGATTTTTAATGGTCAAAATCTGCCCGACTGGCAAAACCTTTTTTCTAAACTGTTAAGTTGGTCTTTATAACCAGATTTAGGCTCACATGTGGAAAAGGAAAGCATATGTAAGAGTCAGACCACACTACTGATTTAACATTTAAGTAGGAAGCAAATCATTTTTCTGTGAATGTGCCCATTCTCCCGCCAGGTACCCTCTCAATGATTTTAGTGTTTTGGAAGAGCTGGGTTACGATGTGGCTGCGCGAGTCCTGTTAGCTCTTGCACAATTAATCCATTGCACTGGAGCCACGGAGGGAGGGTACAATTCCACCTGGAGATCCGACCTGCCTGGTCAGAGGTCTCCCTAACATGCGTTTTGGGGGGATGGGGTCCCAGGTCATCTGCTGGAATTACATTTTTCCCTGGATGTGAACAGCCCATCCTTGCCCGTTGCTGTCATTGAAGCCTAGCTTCCTCAGGCAGGTGCTGGAGCCACTGCTTTGTCCCTTCCTGGGACACCCAGGCTGGAATCAATGCCGGGTTGTGAGTTGCAGACTGCTGACCAAAGTGTATATGGTGATCTTTCTAAGGGACAGTGTTTAATGCAAGATAATGTTGATTTTCTAGACAAAGAGTGGTTTTCTTAAAAATCTGAAACATTTTTTCTTTTAAATTCCTGTCTGTAAAAGACAACAAAAATGCATTTCAGGAATAAAAGCTGTGGATATCAAGGGCTTTATTTAGAGAACCTGGAAAATTCTAATTCTGAGTTCGAAATAAGGAGGTCTGAAAAGGTATTTTTCTGCTCTTAAAGTGAGAGTGATTCTTGTTACAGACAGGGTGTTTCCCTGTATCTAGGATGCTAGAATTAAGGAGAATCTGTCTAGTCCGTGAAGCAGAATGCAAGCTATATGAAATACATCCATATGCCCTGAGAGTCCGCTGAGCTTCAGGAGAAGATCTGGGAGGCCTGGGTAATAAAGGATGGGTCTGAGGCCATGGGGCTTTGCCTGGGTCTCCCTGTCCCAGAAGCACCCAGGCACAAACTGAGGATTCTCTCTTATTTGCAACTACTGATCAATAACAGACTGGCAAAGCAAAAGAGAAGGGGCAGCTATTAATTATGGCAGAAAGCAGAAGCTTCTTTGCACACTTGCTTAGGAATTCCTGTTAATATAACTACAAGGCAGATATTTTCAGCAATAAAAGGTCATGACACATTTTCTGAAACGTCAGCAATGAAGGGTTATCATGAATGAAAATAACTTGGTTATTTCTATTTTACATTATTTTTATGCAGAGATTTTAATATATATGAAAACGATTGTGAAAAGATTATGTTCTGTTAAATGATTGACTATGGAGAGGGGGGAGAAAAATCACAAACCAAAAAGAGAAATCTCCAAAACCCACAACAGAAGAGATAAGACTAGATTGAAATTAAATGTTAGATCAGTTTTAACACTCACTTATAATTTTTGGGAGTGTAAGGATGGGTTGTGAGAATCAAATAGGACAATTTAGGTGAAAATGCTTTGGAAAATATAAAACTTATACAAATGTATACCCAAATCCTTAAGTTAGTTAAGAAAAGTCGTTGGCTCTATGTAAAAACTAATCTTTCTTTAAAATTCCCACCCCATCTATAAAGTAAATTGTTACTTAACACTTTCTAGAAATAGTGAGGAGAAAGGATATGGCATTGTTTTCTCTTATTTCAGCCAGATGTGTATTTGGACAGATAACTTTCTCCTCCCTTCTAAAATAAACAAATCAATAGTGTTTTAAATTCACAGCTCTAGTTTCTTCATTTCTTTTTTGTAATTACTTATCTACCAATTATCTCTTTAACCTCTAAACTTTGAAAAGTGGTATTAGTCTGCAGTATTTATTGAGCACCTGCTACATTGCACATCTTTTTATCCCGGCGTTAAGTATAAGAAACAAATGAAAGAATTCCCGCCACCGAGTTTCTTCTAATAACTCACGACACAAGAGGAGCAATCCTTTTCAGCAGGAAACGATGAGGTGGAGGGGAGGCTAGCAAGGTAATTTTTTCATTTAACCATTTAACAGAACCATTAAAAAAAATCTCAATAGTCTGTAAAATGGACTGAAGTTGCAGGCTTCTTAATATCTTTCCAGTGTACTCTTAAAAAGGCAGTTTACTCTTAAAATGCCTAAAACACCGAAGTGCCCATGTGGCATGGAGATAACTCAGTGCCCAACTCCTCCCTGCAGAGAACTGTGAAGTTGAGTTTCCTCTCAAGTTTTTAAGGCTTTTTACTAATAGTTATCATTAGTCTTATCCCTACTCACCAGCTTTTATTCGTGAAGAACTTTAAAGAAGGAGGATGGTTTGTGATCAGGCCCGTCACAAAATGTTCAGAGTACTGTGAATTGAGACTATGAACTATCTGGAATGAGTTTGTGTTCATGTGGGTTTGTGAAAAGTTAAATACAAAGGCACAGTGAAAAATCCTAGGATTTTTTCCATGCTTAAACATTTTATTTCAAATCAAAAAAATTAAAAAATAAAGCACTGTATATTTTCCTTAAAATAAGTATTTTTCCACTTGCAAAAATTGTAGACACTTTGTTAAGTCCAGGTTTTGGACCACTAGGTGTGCCCAAGGAACCCAAGAGTTTTTCAGGTATTCAATTCAAGCATTATCCTTACCTTTAAGTTAGCTATTGCCAAGGGACTGAGGGCAAGTCATCAAGTTTGGGTCATGTTTTCTCCTTCAAAAGTAACTAGGGGTACAGAGGACAAAAATAAAATGCTGAGGCTTTGTGTTGTTCTTCTATTTAAGGAATTTAATATTTCTTTGCCTTCCTCCTCTTTCCCTCCTCCTCCTCATATCTGCATACACAGCAGAAGTCCAGCAAACCATCCCCCACACATCTTTAGAATTTGTGGGATGGGATCCCTTATTTTAGGGAGTTGGTGGGTGCAAGTTGTTATTGTAACTCTATTCTGTAACTAAAGCTCTGGCATGTAATAAATCTCTCCCCAAAGACTTTCGGATCTTTGATTTGAAAAATCGGATTCCTTTTGTGGAAACAGTTGACAGGAACCTAAAAGGATTAGTTGCATTCCACATAGGATAATTTTTACTGGCAACATTTTGAAACGATTTGGTCCCTTTCAGACCTTAAACAATATCCAGAAAAATGATCTAAGGAGACTTGTATTGTTTTCCTTTGTCTGTGAATCCGTTTGCCGCTTGTTCCAACTTCTCGATAGGGTTTTGACAGGGTTTTGCTCCCGAGCAGTGCACCGAATCAATTTTTGATCGCCCTTTCTACTTGGCTTGTTATCTCCTTCGGCCAGGGGCGCAGCAGTGTTTTCCCAATGTCAGCCCCTGAAATGAAGCGGGAGCTGGTGGTTTGTTTCTCGGTGGCGCCGTGTCTGGGAGGGGGCGCAGGGACCCGTCATCGCTCGCTGAGGGCCAAGCGTCCGATGCGCAGCCGCCTGGCCCACGGTCGCCAACAGCTAGGGCGCCGGGACGTCGCAAGGGCGGGCGAGGCAGTGCGCACATCCTAACCCTTCACTGTCTGACAGTCCTCTGTCCTCCAGGATGTGATGCTGATGTTGCTTCTCCTTCCATCTGACCCCCCCACTCCCCCAAAAGCCCCAACCAAAAAACCAAGAGAGGCCTGTCTTCTAGACTGCCGCTGTGCTGCTGGGCGCGGGCCGCGGGCGACAGCCCTCCCGCCTCCCCCGGCCCTCTTCACTGTTTATTTTGTTGTCAGTGGACTTATCAAGATGTTAGTTGCTGGAGGTTCTGACCTGCCCGGGCGCTTTGGCTGCTCAGCCCCGGCTTTCCCCTCTGTTTTTACACCTGCACAAACTCCACCGCACTCCCCGGTCTGATTTATAGCCCAATTAAAGGTTCAGTGTTCTCGAAGCCACCCGCGCCGCTCCCTCCCCGGCCTCCCGCCGGCCGCGGCGAGCGGAGGAATGCGCTGGGCCGGGCCCTGGGCTCGCGACGACCCCGCGCGGCCGCTGCGCGCTCGGGCACCCGGGGCCTGCTCCGGGGCGGCTCGGACGCCTCGCGCGCACCCACCCGGCCGCCGCGCGCACTCCAGCCCCGTCCCCCAACCCAAGTGCTCTCCTTCTTGCGGTTCGGTTTTCTCGGGGCGAGGCGCTGAGCCTCCAGCACGCAAGGCCCGCGCGGGCGGGCTCCGGCAGCGGCCACGTGGCGCGGCCGGACGCGCAGGCCCCGCACCGACCTTCCGGCCCCGGCGCAGCCCGGGTCGCGCCTCCGCACGATTTGCCGGGTGAGGAACCAGGGGCCGCGGGGCCGGGCGGGGCGGAGGCGCCGGGCGGGAGGCCGCGCGCCTCTCGTCCGCGGCCCTTCTTTCCCGCCTCCTTCGTTCGGCAGGCGGCGGCCCGGAGACGCTCCCCGGGGAAGCGGGTGGTGCCCGCGGCCCGGCCCTGCCTGTGGGCGGGAAGCGCGGGGTCAACGACCGCCCGGCCCGCGAATCCGGCTGGAGCGGAGCCTCCGCGCGGGCGGGCGGGCTCCGGCTCCAGCCTCCTCCTTCGCGGCCTTTTCTTTCCGGAGAGAATAAGCGGCAACCCAACCGAGATGGGCAGCATTGAGTATCTTCCTAACCCACTCCGTCTTCTTTCCATCTATCAATCCACCTTTCTAATTAGACTAATTAGGAGCGCTCTGGAGTGTCGCTAGGCCCAGGGACTGAAACGCTTGGAGGTTGTGAAAAGAGCCCTGAATGGCCATGCTGGGGGCCGGGCGGAGGCCTTTGCGACCCATTCAGCACAGAGTAACAGTGGCTACATTTATCCCTTGCCATTGAAAAGAGGCTCGATTAAAACGTTTGGGAACTAATGCCACTCTGCATCCCTTCTCTAATTAGAGAAGCCCGGGGCTGTGGCGAGAACGCCGGGACTAGACTCAAGTCCTGCGCGTTACTTTCCGCCCTTTCAGCGAAACCGATGTCCTTCCCGGAGACAAAAGTCCCCCACCTCCCCACCTGTTGCAGGGCCCTCCTTTCCCACCCGCCCCTAGTCCCAAGCCAACTGCGTTAGGACGCCCAGCGCAGCGGAGAAGTTGGGGGCATCCCAGTGGGAAAAAGCTCCCAATTCCTTCTTCCTGTCTTGGAAAGTACCCCTTTGCATTCGGTAGGCTCCCTATTTTTCTCTCCATCTGTCTTCCACGGTATTTCTCACATAGTCTATGGATAGCTTGGTTTCAAATCCTCCACCCATCCCCCTTTGAAACATGGAATTTCCAAGTCAAGCATCTGGGAATTGGAGTCTTAGGTGCCCTCCTGATCCACTTTCTTGGTCGCTCACTTTGCTGTAGGAATTTTTCACTTGCATAAATAATTTGTACTTTTTGTCATCAGTCGTTTTAAGAAATGTATATTAAACATCTACTATGTGTCTAGATTCTTACTATAATCCTCAGCCTTCTTCCTTCCCTCTTAGTCCATCCCCAAATATGTCTTAAGAAATTAAATCTGACTTGGTTCAATTCCTCTAGCAAACTGTTGATTCTATCCTTATGATTTATATGTAGATATATGTAGATTTTACCTTTTTCAGGGTTTAGTAGGAAGGTACCAAGATACAAGATACTGGGGAAGAAAGAGAGAGAAATGAGAAATAGAAGACGTATGACAACTACAGATTTTGTGTATGCGTGTGGGATTGTTTGTTCATTTTGTTGGTAATGGTGGTGTCTGATATTTTTACAAAAATTTGGAACACATTTTGTTCTAGAATAAAGGTGACCAAGAGGGTTTGATTTCCCTTTTTTCTCTCTTTGCCCTCCCCCCTCCCTTCCATCCTTTCTTTCCTTTCTCATTTTGTGTTGCCCTAATCCTTTTTGGAAAAGATCCAGGTGTACAAAGAAATACTATCAAGTCACTGTTCTTGATCTTGTTAATTTAGAAAATGGAATCTCAGCAAAGATGGTATTAACTAAATGTCAACCCACAACATGCAAAATTCCTTGGATCCAAACTTCAAAACAGGAATGAAAGATGTCATGTGAGTGAAAGGAATCATGGAATTCTAAAAGGCCTAAACCAGGGGTGTCCAAACTTTTTTCAACGTTTTTCACCGAGGGCCATATGCGGTAAAATACACAAACAGCCGGGCCACTCACTCGAGGTGAAGTAGTATTGCCTCACCTGGTTTATTTAAGTAAACTAAATATATTTTTGGAATTTGCTGCAGGCCAATAAAAAATGGATTGCAGGCTGCAGTTGGCCCGTGGGCCGCAGTTTGGACACCCCTGGCCTAAACTGATCTTAATAGAATTTTATAACTCTCACACCCTGCTTCACAATATTTTTAACAGGTACAATATGCATGACATTGCAACATAAATCTTACTAGTTAAGAAGCTGGAAAGGGCAGAGAAGAGGAATGAAGGAGAAAAGTGATTCAATTTGTATTGGAGAAAATCATAATTTGTAAAATTTAAAAAATCATGGAAGCTTTTGAAATGAAAAAACAAAATCTATTCTGTCAGTGATTTTATCCTCAAATCTCTTATTTTTTAATTTGGTTGCTAATTTAAATTTTAATTGAAGAATAACATAGTAAAGTACTCAATCCCTAAGCACAGAGCTTAGTGAATTATGTGTGTGACATATAGATATATAGATAGATATCTATATATCTATATCTATACCTATCTATCATCTATCTACCTGTCTCTGTAACCATTACTTAGATCAAGTTACTGAACATTTTAAACACCCCAGAATACTCCACGCTCCTTTCTAGTTAGTACCACCCACCACCAACCACTGTTCTCATTTCAATCCCCGTAGATTAGTTTTAAATGTTCTTGAGCTTCACATATATGGAATCATACAGTGTGTACGTAGTCTTTTGCTTGGGTTCTTTTACTCATCAGTATGTTTTTGAAATTCACCTGCTCAAACTTCTATTTATAAAACAATATAAATGGTGAGTCAATTTATATAGGTCAAGAAGGGTAAGCAGACATTGGAAAGCTTTACTCTGAAATTAAAAACAAACAAAATTAAATTAAAAGTAAACACCGCCCCAAACTCCATCCCCCGCCAAACACATCATTATCAAACAGCAGAGGTAATTTTATGATTACAAGTAAATAAATATGATTATTTTACTGTAGCAACTGTTTGTTACATCACTTTTAAGATGCATTTGTGGGTAAATGTAAGGAGAGCAGAAGCCACAAGCTACTTTTGTCATTGGATTCTATTTCCTACTTGCCATTTCAGCCGCCAGTACTAGTAGTAAGTACTTTGGGCCTCTTCACAAAGAATGGCATGAACTTGAGGAGGAAAGTAAATTGCATCCAGTTTGTTCTACCTCAGACATGCAAGTACTTAATGCAGCAGCCTGTCAAGTGCACTTTGAATTCTGTTAGCAAGTAAAGTGTTTGCAGTAAACCTAGCAGTCTATACTTTGTCCCATCTATGGGTCATCATATAGGCCAGTTAATTTTGAAAAGAGAAAAGCTGTCCTCTAGAAATGTAAGCACAGCACACCTGCAGAATTATGATTGTCCCAGCATTTCCAGCAATCACCCACAAAGCTAACTCTCTCATGAAGTCATTTTGTGGGTGACCAGCCAGAGACCTCCAGTGCAGCCCATCATTGCCTGCCCCCCAATAAAAACGAGAGGATACAGCCAGGAGGACTCTTTTTCCCAGAAAGGACAGCATTTTTAGGCAGGGACATATTCGTGCATAGGAAAAATTATAAGACTAGGTAGAAGGAACTGAAGTAAGGTTTTGATTGCTTGATACTGAACATTGGTAAATTTGAAGTTCAGAACACATCATTTTATCATCTTAAATTTAAAAATTAATATAAGTCTTGCAGTTCATGCTCAGGAAGTCATTGTGAAGGCAAAAAGTTATTCCTACTGAATTATCACAGTACCAGTCATACAAATTGAATCAGAATTTCTGAAAATAAGTTTTAAAATTATATACCTTTTAGAATAGCTAAAATGAAAATAGTAATAATACCAAATGCTGGCAAGGATGCAGTAAAACTGGATCTCTCATACATTACTGGTATGAGTGTAAAATGGTACAGTCACTCTGAAAAATAGTTTGCCGGTTACTTATAAACCTAAATATGCATTTACCATACAGCCCAACAACCATACTCTAGGGCATTTATCCCAGAGAAATGAAAATGTATGTTCACAAAAACAACTGTACATGAATGTCCGTGGCAGCTCTATTTGTAAGAGTAGGAAAAGACAAACAGAAGGAGACAACTGACATGTCCTTCAATGGGTGAGACTCTGGCATATTCGTACAATGGAATACTACTCAGCAATAAAAAGGAATAAACTGTTGGTGCACGCAATAAACTAGAACTCAAAGGCATTACGCTTAGTGAAAAAAGTCAGACTTAAAAGGTCACATACTGGCTGATTCTATTTATATGACATTTTTGGAACAAAACTATAGAGATGGAAACAGATTGGTGGTTGCCATGAGACAGAGAAAGGGTAGAAGGGGTCTATACATAAAAGTGTAGCAGGAGGGAGTTCCTTTGTAGTGATGGAAGAGTTCTGTGCCTTTATTCTTGTGATGGTCACACAAATCTATACGTAGGCTAAAAGTGCATAGAACTACACACACACACACAAATAAATACATGTAAAAAATGATGAAGCATGAATAAGTCTATGCCCTATACAGCAGTGACACGGCAATGTTCTTGGTTTTGATATTGTACTGCAGTTTTATAAAGATGTCACCATTGGAGGAACTGGGTGAAGGATGCGTACAACTCTCTGTACTATTTCTGCCACTTCCTTCTATAGTTATTTCAAAACGAAAAGTTACAAAAATAAGTAAAAGATCCTTCAGTCAGTGTCTCCTTAATAGAACTCTCAGCTGATGACAAGAGCTTTCATTGGTTGATTTCTTATAATTAATAACAGCAATGAATTTAGCCCTGTCCTTGCTACAGGTATTTTATAAGCAATGTTTAAAAGACCGATCACTTTTCTTTGTATTTTCTATTAATAGGCCCAACGCTGAAAACTTTCTGGAACATAAAAAAAATAAATAAAAATTGCCCATTCGTTTGGAAAACTTCACTCTTTGAGGGTGGATTTGATTTTTACAAATAGCCACATGTGACTGAGAGTCAAATACAATGACTAAAGCAGGTGACTAAGTTGGATAAAACAGTTTTTTGGCAAAGCCAAGGTGTCCCTGAAGATTTATCATCTTGTGTAAACTGGTCACAAAAGGAGAGCTCTCAAAACGCCCGCGGGAATAACAGCTACACTGGGATCCTGATGGCCTCCCAAGATGATTGCTTAGAAGGAAACACTCGCTTGCATGCGTTAAGTTCTGATGAAGGTTTAACAATTTGCCTCATTTCTAGATTCAGGCTTTAAATTTGGCTCTTGGAAATGTATGCCATATTTTGGAAATAGTATATTAAACAAGGGATTGAGTATTTAAAGGGTTGGACTTATTAATCTCTTTTTAAGCAAAGCAGTACACATTACCTTACTTGTGTTATAATTTTGAACCGTTACAAGTAAAATGTTTATTAACTCTAGGGATGGTTGTAATTCTCTTACTCCCTCCACCAAAGCATAAGGTGACTCAACCAATACTACCACTACTTAAGGTGTTAAAAATCTCCATTGATGATGGATGTGATGTGTTCAGTCTTCATGCTCAACAGTGGGCACAATTACGGCAGGGGCTTAATGCACATCCCACCCATGAGATCTGGCGTGCCGATCTGTAAGTGGACCATGACATAAAAACAATTTAAATTCCCACTGTAAGCACACCAAATCATGAGTGACTGGATTTCAGACAGGATTTGAGTCCCGATGCCAGTGTTTTAACCATGGTACTTGTTCTTTTCCTTGAATGTTTTATTGATGTATTATTTTATTTCCACTAGGAATTGTGGAGTTCTAAATATTATTGGTGGTTTACCACTTTTACACACATGTATCCTATTATTTTTGGAGATTATATATGGAGAGAGAGACTAGCCTTTTTTATTCCACCCATTCATTTACCTGCTTACATGGATGGACTCCCAACTGTTTAAAGAAGCTGGCAGGGACCACACAGAATCTGAGACTTGAGCAGAAGAATCAGATCATGGGTATCTGACAAATATCTGGTTCTATTATAGAAAAATCCTTGGTAATTAATTTAAACTTTTTGTTCACTTCTTCATTTGCCTGAAAAGAGTTAATTACTTTTAAAATAAAGTGATGTAAGACACATTACTTTGCTTAATTTCAACAGAAATTCTTGAAAAATTTGTGAACATTTTCATTTAAAAATTCTGTAAAATACATGAAAGTAACAAAATAAAACCACTTCTTATGAAATATTCTAAAAAGAGTCAAAACTTGGAAATTTGTTACCAGATTCTTGGGTCTATATAGCATTATAGGCATAAAATATCATCAAGGTTGAAGAAAATACAAATAAAGATCACATTAAAAATACTGATATTGTAACTAAAACAAATAATCAAGGGAAACTAAGACCTATACTTGACCATTTATTCATTTTGCATTTAATAAGCACCTACAATGTGCCAGGCATGGTGCAATATGCTGTAGGTACAAAGAAAATATAATACATCTGGTTGGGGGTGGGGGAAGACATGGATCCACTTAAAATATTATTTGCATCAATAGAAGTACGAACTGATTAGTATAAGATCACAGAGAGATAAGTAACTATGTCTGGGAGGGTCAGGGAAGACTGCAGAGGAGGTAATGTTTGAGATGAACCTTGCAGGAAAAGAGAAATTATCCTTAGGAATGGAATGTATGAAACCCAGCAGCGAGAAAGAGTAGGGTGTTTTCAATGAGCAAGAAATGAATACTGGGACCTCATCACACTGAGTAACCAAATGCATATAAAGCAATCAACAGACCCTCCCAGTCTGATCAGCAAAATCTGAAGTTCCTTTGGCAGTGCCTAGAACTATTGTGGATGTAATGATCAGGAAAATGGTGGACTAGGAGTCCTATCAGTTGAGTTGAAGTATGTTTAACCCTTCTAGTGTATTTCTATTATATTGACTCCAAAATGGAAAAGTTTTATGGGATATGTAATTTTCTGAATGGGGAAAGGAGGAGGAGGAGGAGGAGGAGGAGGAGGAGGAGGAGGAGGAGGAGGAGGAGGAGGAGGAGGAGGAGGAGGAGGAGGAGGAGGAGGAGGAGGAGGAGAAAGATTTTAGAGACAGGTCTCAGTCATGTATAGCCTGTTCCTAATTTCCACCCTGAGAAAGGTGGAAATTACTACACAAAGGCTAATACTACATGAATTTCCACCCTGAGAAAGGGTGGAAGGGGATTAAGGGATAGAGGGCAAGACTACTCGCTGGGTCCAGTTGAGGAAAGTGGCAGTGAGCTAGGCGTAGGGAGATACAAATTCTGATGAGTCACTGTGATGCCATTCAGAGCCATTGCATCGAGCCTTCTCTCATTCAGGTGATAATCAGATCTCACCCCCAACATCTCCAAGCTCTGCTACTAAATTTCCAGTGCCTGCTAGACATATCCACTGTTTTTCTAAAATAAGCATCTTCCAGAATTGACTTCCTTTCTTGACTGCGTTGCTTCTGTTAATAGTTCTCCATTTTCCTATTAACGCAGGCTTAACATTTTCAGAATCATCTTTTATTCCTTCATTACATTAATTCTCACATCCAGTCATTCACCCAGTCTGGATAATTGTTCCTTTACAAATACTCCTTTTCTCCCTTCATCTCCACGCCCACCGTTAAAATCAGTGATACAGGCCCTATCTGTGCCTGTACCACTGAAATATGTCTCTGTATCTGATCTCCTTACTTCTGTTCTCCTCATTGCCCAGTGCATGCTGTAGATTAACTTTCCAGAAACCTCTTTCTCATGTCACATTTCTGCTTAAGAACTGAAAGTGGTTCTCTATCGGTTACATGATGAAGTAGTAAGATTACCTTATATTCAAGACCTTTCACAACTCGGCCAAACTTACTGTCCCAACGGACACTGTAATTGTCCTGCTTATTGTACTATTGGTATTAGTCTCCGTATATGTAGTATTTTTTCTTCTCTCTGTAGTCTCCATCACATAATACCCAGCTGAGATTTCACCCCTCTCCATGAATACTACCGTGTTTCCCCGAAAATGAGGCATAGCGGGACAATCAGCTCTAATGTGTCCTTTGGAGCAAAAATTAATATAAGTACTAGTGCAGTAGTTACAGTAATGCATGCTCCCAGTCAGCTGACATTTGTCCTGCTGTGCTGGGTGACTACTGTTGGACTAATCAAAAGTCATAGATTCATGTAGATGTATCTATAATTTCCATTTACCTGAAATGAAAGAAGACTTCTTATAATTTTTGGTTACAAGACTTTTAAATGGTCTTTTCCATTCAAATTGAGCACACTGTTCCTCATACTTTCATTTACTTGCTTGCCAAAAGTTGATTTGTATTAAGTGAGCAAAAGTTACACCTATACATCCACAAACAAACCATTTAAAAGCAACCATTCCATATATGTCTTTGGGAAAGTATATTATAAAGTTCTCTACAATTATAAGACCTTTTTTAAAAATTAAAGAGTATTAGAAAACTGGATAAGAAGATTTGCTATATTTCCTTTTGAATTGTTCACGTTGGCATGCATTTTTTACTGAAGCAACTAACTTGCAGTCAGTCAATAAGAGGATTGGAGGACCTGTCATGTAGGTCTTTTCTTCAGCATATGGCCACAGAGTTGCTAAAGTAGGGCCATACTCTTCAAAATTAAAGTATATATAGTATGCGTAAACTCTCTATTAATTGTAGCCACAGAAATCTGGGAAAGAGGTGTCAAATTATAACAGTGGAGTGCATTCCCTCTACCTCTGTCTGTAGTTACCACCTATGTGCCAATGGGGTAGTTGAGGTCCTAGGCGTTATTGCATTGATGTGTCATTAGACACATTATTATTGTGCTATAGGGATGGGACACTACCACCAATACAATCACATAGGGTTGTTGCATTAATGATTCAGCTGAATAAATTTAATATATCATGCAAACTGAGAGTGATTCTTTTGGAGAATTTCACTTGTGAGATACTAAGAAGGAGGAGGGGAGAATCTGCTCACTCCATGCATGAATGATAACTAGGACATGTTTTGGCTGTATCATGTGCTCTACTGTCCTCGCCTGTCTGAGGGCACAGCCCTGGATTCTCTAAAAACCAAACATTTATGGAGGTCCTAAGATGTACAAAATGTTATGCTAAGCACTACGGGGAATGCAAAGGGAAGGGAGGGTAGAATAACATTTATTATATACTTACTATGTACTGGGAACTTTTTCCATCATAGTACTTTTATACATCAAACCATTGGGATAGGTGTTTGGTCTGTCTTGCATTAGGAAAGAAAGGCTCAGAGAGATTAAGTAACTGTTTAAGTAACTGCTTAGTGTAAGTACCAAGTAGCAGAGCTTAGATTTGAACTCAGATCTTCCAAACCCAGAGTCTACATTCTTTCTACAATACCATGGAGGCCTCCCAACGATGATGAGTTTGAGAGGATAATGAAGATACCAAAGGGACACAGCTGGGGAGGAGTGGCGATTTAGCCACAGCATTCCATGCAATGATGCTCACTGACCTTAAAGTTGGCATTCCTTCTAGAAGACCAGGTACATAGAATTAGCTTTCTTAGCCACCTCACACTTTAGGAGTACACCTGTGGCCATTAAAAACTTTTTTATTTTTTTTTTTAAAGATCATGTACAGAGTTTAAGAGCCCACTTAGAGAATCAAGGTATTTGAACAAATCTGGCATTTACACATTGGAATGAATTTTTTACTGTTGGTTAGCTGTTTTCAAGCTTTGTTCAAATGACCCTTTGGTCCTCAAAAGTACCAGACTGTGAGGTTAGGTGAATGAGGTCCACTAGGTTAGAAAATGTAAATCCAAGGTAAAGAAATCTTCTGAATATGCCATGTGAGGTACATTGTAAGGTCCTTATCATTAAAAACCATCAGCAGTCACAAGTACGCTGACAATGTGAGTAGACCTTCCCATGATTGAGATCCTGGTCTTGTAAGAGAGACGTTGGGAGGTACAAGCAGCTCTGCTCCTTTTGCTTTTATGGCAGTATTTCTCAAATATCAGCATGCTTTAATCACCTGGTGGGCTTCTTGGCATGCTGTGTCCCATTCCCAGGGCTTCTGATACAGTAGGTCTGGATTGGGCCTGAGAATTTGCAATTATAACAAGTTCCCAAGTGATGCTGCTGGTTCAGGAATTACACTGTCAGAACCATTGTCCTAGAGTGTAAAATGGGGCCTAGGATGTAAGGGGAGTGTACCCCTAATAGTCACTTACAGGGATATGTAGGCAGCTTCTGACATAGACCTCAAGGAGGTAATCCCCTCGAGTGTGAGTGGGACACGGTGACTTGCTTCCATCAAAGAGAATGCAGCAAAAGCAATGAGATGTCACTTCCATGCTCAGGGTATGAGAGACTGTGTCTTCCATCTTGCTGGCCCTCTCTCTTACCCACTCGCTTGCTCGCCCTGATGCAGCCAGCTGACATGGCAGGTGAGATGCTCTACGGAGAAACCCACGTGGGAAGGAACCTGCGGAGGCCTCCGGCCAACAGCTCCTAAGGAACTGAGTGAGGCCTGCAAAGATCAGAATCCCGCCAACAACCACGTGAGTGAGTGAGGAAGAGAATCCTTCCCAGTCAAGCCTTGAGGTGACTGCAGCCATGGGAGAGACCCAGAGCTAGAAGACCCTGCTAGAAGAGTGCTCAGACGCCTGACCCATAGAAACTGCAAGATAATAGATGTTGTCTTAAAATGCTAAGTTTGGGGGTGACTTGTTCTGCAGTAATAGATAACTAATACAGGCGACCTCCCCTCCTTCTGTACAGTAATAGCTGGGTGGCAGGACAAGATGGGAAGCTGAGAGAGATTGTGATTTAGCATGAGTGATGAGATCTTTCTGTACCCAGAGCCTCACTGGTACTGTACCAAGTTAGTTCAAAAGTCTCTATTCTCCCTCCGGGTTCAAATGATTTATGTTGTACTTAGAATATACTTTTAAAATGAGAATGTTTATTCATAGCCTCTTACTAATTCTCAGTTCTCTTTTTGCACTCTAAGAATAGCTATGTTAAAAGCAAAATAGTAGGCGAGTAAACAAAAAATTCCATCTGTTAGTTTGTAATGTAACTGCACGCTTACGCATCTAAGTATCATGAGTATTTTATAACAAATTTACATCTCTGGAAGTAATACTTACAGGCAGATAAGAGCTTAAAAAAATCCTCATCGCTGGCAAAACATTTACATGTAAAATAAATGGCCAAAAGGAACATTTCAAAGTCACATGATTATAAATGCTGCTGTGTATTATTTAGGTAGGATTTTTTTCCCCATGGGAGAGAAACAGATCAAAGGAACTATTCTTAATATTTTCCATTTCATCAACATATCTCGAGACAATCTATTTTAATATAAGTCAGTAATAGAATTCTATCATAAAAGTCAAATAGATTACAGGATTTTTTTCAATGACTACATGACTTTTGTGGATTAAAATCAGGATCATCTAAATATTAATAGATTAATTTATGTGGAGGAAAAGTTACAAATCATTCACTTAAAAATTGGCTGAGTGCCCACATTCTAGAGGTACACTAGGGAGAGTTGTAGCTGCACAGCTAATGTCTACACAGAGTGAATTTCTGAACATAATTTATGTAGATGAAGTGTGCAGAATGTTTTTATTTGTTCTACATCTCACTGTCTCACCTCTGCATGAACTTCCCAAACCCAGATCTACTCCAAATACTCTTACTCCCCTTCTCCACACTTCCCTCCAACGTGTTTGCTTTGGCAACTTTCATGTTCTTACAAACAATTCTCCCAACGAAATCAATCACTCTTGCACCCAAAGAGAAATACTGTGCACTCAGTGCGATGACAAAATGAAACATGTTTGAGGCAAACCATGTGTTCCCGCGTGTCCGGAATTATGCTATTTGCTCAAGGAACATGTTCCTAATGTGTTTGGCTTCTGTTACCCCTTGTGATTGCAACTTTCATTGTCTTTTGGAATTTATGATTTCAGAAGCAACTGCTTGGACTCATTTAATGGGACACTTTTGGAATGTGAAGCCTGGGGGCGGGAGAGATTCATTGGGCAACGTCATTCTGTTCTCCTTTCCAGGCAAGTCTGGCCCATATAAGGGCACCTGGCGGTAGAGGAGTTCTGGGGGAGTGATCCTCTTTTCCATTTGAAACCCCAGACAAATGGCTTATCTAAACAACAATGCATTCATCCTGATTTGAAAGCTATTTAGTTCATCCATCACATTATTTGTGAAGAAATACTTTCTGGTGATGGAGTGAGACGATATCATTTTAGAAAAGAACTTTCCATGGTGCTTTCCTCAGAGGCACCCAAAGTATTTGACCAGATTTGCCTCTCAATTTGACACAAACTTACTTAGAAGAGAAGCACCAGTATCACCAGCTTTGTTTATAGGCATGAGATCCATGAGCTGGTCCCTGTTCTTTTTTCTCTGATTGATGGATATCCAACTCTTAACCCAAGGACTGTTACAGTACGTAGGCTATTCCCAGACCCACTGAGCATTTTACCTGGGTTTCTTCACCCTTTACCCTTGAAGCTCTTCAGAAAGCTCTGGGTTCACTTCCTGCCCTGATTCCATCTACCTACTGGGGGCCCTAGAAAACTCAGTTCCATGTAATTCTGATATTTTTTCTATATCTCATTAGTCTTAGATTTTTTTACAATGACAAATGGGATAAATAAATTGTCCCAGCATTCTGGGATTTAATGCGTTTAAAAAATTAAGACAGTCAATCACTCACAGCAGCCAATGGGATGATACAGGCTCAGGGAAGGTGCACAACAGAATTTAGTCATAAGTGATAGAAAAAACAACACCTTAGTTTAAAAAGGGGAGGGGCAAGAATTAATACATTATGAAAACTGGAAATATAATGTTCTACCCAGTAAGAAAAGTGTCAGTACTTAAAATTTTAAGCTTTCTTTGATTCCAGGGGCATTGAAATAAATTTGTACATTATTATTTTCCACAGACATTTGGGGAAGGCCCCCTCTTGTGCATAAGGAGGGCTTATGTAACAGTGCACCAGTTACAGCTCAGGCTTGGGAGGCAACAGTTTGAGACCCAGCTCCGCCTTAATTAACCTGGTGAATAAGCTATTGAACCTCTCTGAACCTCAGTTTTCTCATTTGTAAAAGGGCGCTAATCATACCTACTTCACATATTTATTGTGAAAATTATATGATACGATGCATGCAAAGCGCTGGCACAGGAAACAGGCCAAATCAGCATTAGCTGCTGTCATCATCAAATCACCACTTTTATTGATATAACATGCCATTGGGGCCATGGAATGTAACTAAAGTAGCTTAGGCTAGGAACTAAACAAGGATGGCAAAAGGAAGTGCCGTACAATTGTTTATAGAGGGATAGAGTTAGGTAAAGGAAGACAGAGAAAGCTTCAAAGGGGAGGTGGGCCCTTTGCAGGGTCGTGGCCTGCACCTTGACAGTGGGTTGGGATTTGCCACCCTGTGCCCCTGTCCCATCAGTTCTGTAGCTGCATTGCAATGACCTGTGGTACCTCCCTGTTGTGGACTGAATATTTGTGTCTCTCCCTCCCTTAAATTCATATGTTGAAGCCCTAACCCCTAGTTGTATTTGGAGCTGGAGCCTTTGGCAGAGGAGTAGGTTTACATGAGGTCATGAGGATAGGGCCCCCTGTGATGGGTTAGTGTCCATATAAGAAGAGGCAGAGACGAGAATGCATTTCTCTGTGTCCATGTGAAGACACAGGGAGACATCAACAAGCCAGGAAGGGGGCTCTCACCAAGAACTGAATCTGCAAGCACCTTCATTTGGAATTCCCAGGCTCTAGAACTGTGAGAAATAAATGTCTGTTGGTTAAGCCATCTAGTCTGTGGTATTTGTTACTGAAGCCTGAACTGACTGAGACACTTCACATGGAGGTCAGGGGGCATCAGAAGCCCTGGCTTGGGCATGGGAACATGCCACCTTCCCGACAGGCAGGCTCCTTAGTTTACTGGACATCCAGCTACTTTATTGATACCTTTCTCTTGACTGGCAGGAGCAAAGTCTCCTCTTTTGGCTGGAGTCACCGAGTCAAGGAAATTTGGGTTGGAAATATTGAAACCCGTTCAATTCTTTGATTCCAAAGAATTTAAGTTCCTCAGCTATGATTTTTTTTGGCTCTCTGAAACTTTTACTTTCCTTAGTCCCTCCATCTCTGCCAACCAGTTTCAAAGTAATATAAAGTGCAGGCAATTTTTATTACTGCTGTCTTTCTTTTTCTGTTTTAAATTCAGGATCATGGATCTCTTTGATCAAAAGAAGCCACAAGCTCTTTTCACACTTCATGGAGACATGGATAATTTAACTTTGATTTGGGGGAGTATTTGGGCCAAACTTAGACAGGTGGCAACTAACATCAAGTCAAAAGATCAAGACACATAATGACCAGTGTAAGCCAAGCAAGTGAAGGAAGCATGGGAGAGAAGGGAGATTGTTTTAATTCTCCAAATGTCTTTAGTTGTGGCTGCTCAATTTGAATGAAAAGCTCTAATATAGAATAAAGGGAGAAGTGGGTTCATGGTCCCTAACAGTTCACTTGACTTTCTTTATCCTAGTATTATGTTTGCTTTTGAAAGTTACCAGACTTACCGAGTGATATTTAGCTTAGCATCTCTAGAACTCTTTAATTTTCGTCTATTTGAACCAGTCCTGTCTCATCTTGCACTTGGGAAGAGTTCTTTTTCATGATGGGTAAATTTATGTTCTGCTTCTCTGATCCAACTTCATATTTTAACTATCTGCTCATTTACACTTTCTGCAGGCACTTCTTGGCAGTGGTGCCCTGCATGCCCCCTTGCCCAACTTCCCTTTTCCCCAAGACAGAGCCGCTGAGAAGTCCTCTTTAGGAAGACTCCTTAACGGATTGCTAAATTGTTCGAGGTTAACATTTAGAAGTTCATGCCACAGCAATCCATTTTCTTAATGACTATTACTGCTATGAATTAAGAGGCTTTAATCCAGTTTTTAGTCAACAGCATTTAAAAAGTTAGAGTCCGGTATTTTTGCAGATATCATTACAATCCGAGGTTGTTCACTATGAACCCTCATTTATGTTTTCAACCTTCATTCGACTTAATCTTTCATGGGTTTTCCTAGTGGCCAGTGGCTTTGCAATGGCTTGGATCAAGTAGTTGTTTAATCACTTTCGGCTAGACTCAACAACTTTTCAGTAAAGTTAAAAGTGACTGTATCTTGAGTATTGGGGAGGAAGAACGACAAGCATGCTGGAGGGATGTATTGAGGTTGATGTTGTGTTGCGTTAATCCAGTTTTGTTGTTGTTGGTGTTTATGCTAGAACCTCTGGGCTTTGGCTTTCCTTTCTCAAGACTGGGACATTTTTCTGCTCTTTTCCCCTTAGTTGCGTGGATAGGAAAGGTCGTGCGTTCCTCTTTTCATTCAGCCCAAACACGAAGCCTCTCGTGCTTTGGGGGACATGTGGTTGTGCTCTAAGCACCATCTGCAGAAAGATGGTCTTGGGAAAGCTTCTTCCCCAGAACAGAGAAACATCTCCGGAGCGAGTGATCTCCGGCGCGCAAATTCAATAAGCCCAACCACACTTGGCTCCGTCACAAACCTAATACGGCAGCACATATTGTTGCTCGGGAAGTCTCCAGCCAAACCGAGTTCTTGTAAAAATAAATACTCATCAGCAAATATTTTGATTAGTTAAAAATGTTCTAAATGGCTAACCCTTTGCTCTCCTGCTCCCCCACAGCGCGAGCGCGGAGACCAGGCTCCCCCAGCCCCACCATGGGGGCGGGTGGCCGGCGCTCCTGGGACCGTGGGTTCCTGGCCCTGCCCGCGCCGCTGCGCGCCCAGCGTCGTCCGGACCCCGGGCTCGCTCAGCCTCTGGGACCCTGGGAGCCGACGGCCTGCGGAGTGTGAGGGGCCGGCACCGGGGGGCCTCGCCCTCCCCGGGGCCTGCAGGCGCGGCGGTTCCCAGCCGCCGCGACCTCGCTGCACTTACTCGCCGTAAGCTCTTTATTAACTCCCCGGAGCAGCGCGGCTGCGGCCGCGCCTCATGCGCCCCGGTGGTCTGGCTTCTCCGCGCGGCGCACATGCTAAACAGATTAACATGCCTTGGCTGACCCACGCTTCGCAACCCGCGGATAGGGTTTCTGCAGCTCCATGTGGAAATTAACCTATCTGTACCCGTGGTCAGCTGCGCCCGGCCGCTCCTGCGCCAGCCGGGCAATCCAAACAAACCCAGGCCGCTGGCCCCCTTTGTTACTCTTGGCTCCCCTCCCCCCTTCCCAGCCAAATATTTATTGGAAAAGAGGTCCTCCTCTTTGGCCGAAGGTAGGGCACATTTCTGAGAGCTCTTTATTTGTAAATGATTTTTGGCAGGGCCAGACACCCTTAGGAGGGGGTGGCAGGGAACCCAAACTCCATGACTGGAGGGTTTCTAGCCCTCGGTAGGCAGGAGCTGTTTATGTTTGCACAGGGCACCCTAGTCCTGGTCATTAAAAATACATGCACTGTCTATATTTTGCTTTTATAACAGCCCCTCTGTTTAATATGCTTGTTTGCGTTGTTCTAGGGCAAGTTTATTCCCTCACCTCCCATCCCCGCCTCCCATTCATACCCAGTGAGCAAAGTGAAGAGATTCTTCTAGGTTTTCTTTCCTACTTGGAGGAACTAAAACACAAACGCAGAGACTGGTGTGTACCAGCCTGAGGTTAAATCTAAATCGTAGCAGCATCTGCTTCTCAACCGCTGCTGTGTTCCATCAATTCAAGGGCCCTGAGGATTACTAATGGATTTCTGGTTCACTTATTAAGCATTTTTTTCCTTTATCCTATTATTCATATTATAATTATATACACACCGTTCGGCTTTCACTAGCAATAGATTGGTGGAGTCTGTGTCAGTCGTATGGGGCTCTCTGGTGCATACTGCTGCCAGGAAGATGGAAGTGACTCTTTGTATTCATTCCCATCTTGTTGGTCATGAAATATCTCCATTGTTTGGTAACCACAAATGGCAATTTTCTGGGATCGCTGCTACTCATGATCCATCCATGGTCGCCTTGTCCCATTACTCAAAATGGGTGCAGCCTGTTTGAGGTTACCCGCTGTGTCATCATTCCTCACTGGCATCTGGAAGTGCTGTGTCACTTTGCTGGGGTGGTTTGAGCATGTCCTTGAGTGTCGTTTCTGAAGGCCTGTGGCAGCCATCCATCCCATTTGCATTTATTTTCCAGTCAGCCCTCCCTGCAGGGCCCTTCACCATCTTGGCATCAATGAACTGTGTGACACTGTCAGGTGGCACTGATCAAACTGTGAGATGGCAGCATCCATGTGGCAGGGCCATAATGGACCCACACTCAGTGACTGTCCCTCAGCACATCACCATTTGCCAGCCCACTGAGTGATATGCTGACTCTGTTGATTCATTTTGCCCTTTCTTTCAAGTAGTGTGTTTCTTGGATGAAAGGCCCGTTCCTGAGGTAAAAAGCTTTCAAAACTGCAGGCTTCCAGAAAAACAATCAGGAACCAACTGGCAGCACATTTTAGGGGTTTCAGTCTGACACCAAAAAAGATGAACTAGAATTGGCACTGATAATACACCCACAGCTAAGAACTACATTGAAACTGAGCTATAAATAAAAGTGCTGAGGAAAAGGGAAATCATAGTCCCTCCAAATAGGCATTGCTGTGAGAAACCTGCTAAGGCGACAAAAACTGCTGAGCTTGAAAAGAAAAAAAAAGGAAAATGAAGCTCAGGGTCCAAGGCACCAGGAGGCCTCAGTCAGTCAAGAACTGGTGGTTCTGTTTTCCTCTGGTTATGGATAATATCTCAGAATTCCTTCCAGCTCTGGAACTGCGGGGTTTAACCCGAGGCTCATTGTAAGAGCATTTCTCTGCATTTCTCACAAGGCAGCTGGCATCTTGATTTCGGGTAATCCTTTTTTTTTCTTCCTCAGCACCTATACTCGATATTGTCCATATGGATCATGTGTGTGGGAACACACAAATTACAGCAACTTTTGTCTTTTGTCGTGAAGGGCTGACAGGGCAATAAACACACGCAGCCTCCCTCCTCCAGGAATTCCTTATCCTCCCTGTGTGGCTCTAGCCCTGTGGATAATATCATTACAGGACTAAACAAATAAACAGTCGGTCCGAATCAACCAGGAGGCACTGGGGACTACACAGTTCCTCTCTGCAAAGATGATACAAGTAAATTTACACTCACAGCTTGGAAGTGCTCCAGCCGCTGTGAATAGCCGTTCAGTTCTGTCAGGCTGGGCAGGAGCAGGGGCCCCGGGCTGACCCCCCAGCTCTGTCTTAGCTTCAATCAATGTGAGCTTTCAGGGTTCTGTTTTCCTTACTATCCTCAACTGGGAACATCAAGGACCAGTAACACTTTTTATGAACGCTGAGCCCAAAGAAGAAGTTTTTATGACAAAGTTAACATATTAAACCCAATGACATGGATGAAAGGTTAACATACTTCTGCCAGCCCAGAGCTTCCCCTTCAAATATGATTTCCTGTGTTCAGGCTGTCACTGCCATCACCTCTGCCACAGCCCCGTCTGACAAGCACGTTGATTCATAAAACGTACATTCCACTTCAGCAAAGGAACAGACGCTATCTGTAGTCAGAGCCACAGCAAACACTTATTCTCATTCTGACAAACGCATTAACTAATATCTTGTTTTTCATTGAAAAGAGTCAGTCACAATGATAACGTGAACACCACATGAAGTTTTCCTTTCCCAAGTTTAAAAATGAAGCGTTCTCGTTTCTTTCCTTTATACACGTATCTACAGTTCCTGGATGTGTAGGCCTGTTTTTCTGCCTGTTCTTGTGACCGGAGACTTTGATTATTTTTTAACTATGACTTTGATTGAAACTATATGATAGTTCTGGGCATGTGATATAAAAAAAAAAAAGAGATGGAAAAGAAATACCCCCAAACATTAATAATGGTGGTGGGATTATAATTTTTTAACACCTCTTCATGTTTCTCTGCTTTTCTCCCACCCTCAGCCCCCACCCCCCATTTTGGTCCAAGAAGCCTATGTTAATTTTAGAGTCTTATTTTAGATGAAATAAGTATTAACAGGATTGTTCTTAAAGGATGTTTGTCCTCTCGAGATAAGCACTGATTTCAGTTCAGCAGGGCCCATGCTCAGGAAAGGTAACCCCAAGGCATGGAGTTCCTGGCTTTGGGTTTATCTGTTCAAAACCTAGGGATCAGGCATTCAGAGGTTCTACCTACATTTATTCATGATGGTGAAGGCGGGCCAATGGAGAAAAAAGCAAACAAAACAGAAAAACAGTAAACACACATACAAGTAAGACAGTGTTACTTTCAGCAGGTGCTTTCTGGTATTTATGACCCACTCTGGGGCATAATAGTAAACAACTTTACCTTCTTCCAGTGCCCGGAGGCCTCCACAGGTAATCCCAGGCTTGAGCAGAATCTGTTTTCACATCTTCATCTGGGCAAACACAAAGGAGTGCGTAGCATCTGGGAACTAACAGAAGGCCCATCAAACTCCAAGGGAAGGAGAGGGAAAGAGGGACCACCTGTGGGCCCCAGATGAGAGCAGCCTCACACAGTTTCTCTGAGGTCGCTGTTCTAGTGAAACCCAGCAGGGGAACAAAGCAATGAGCAGTGCAGAGGTGAGACACACACAGACCTGGATGTTCAGTGGTTTGCGTTCCAGGTGCATCTCTGCCATCGAATGGCCGTGAGAGCCTGGGAAAGCTACGAATCATTCCCTGGGCCTCAGCCTCCTTCCTTCAAAATGAAGAGGTTGGTCAGGTCTGTTTCACAGTGTGTGAGGACTACTGATTTATGTGCATGTGGTTGAAGCTGAATTGTCCAGTGTATGGGGTAAGCCTAATACATGCGTAGAGCTAGGCAGTGTGTGAAGAAGGAACGCCTGAGAGAAAGGCCCTAACGTGTTCCAGAATGCGGTGGGGCAGATAGCCGAAGTCATGAAGCTCAGCATCACAATCCCAACAATTTGAGGAAAGCCTAGCCCTCAGATCTGAAACTGGAATTGAGTGGGAAAACTGGGTTGTTCTGATCATTTGTATAAGGACGCGTTTGAATTTTCACCCAAGACATCAATTACATCAAGCCTCAACATGTGCCAGGTACTATGTTTGGAAAAAGGGCAACGAGGAAAAAGGGACTCTACCTTCTGGTGTTAAGTATAAATGCTCATGGAACCCCCCAGTGCCTGACTTAGGAGACTGGTGTCTTTTGGTTGGTGTTTAGAAGCTCCAGTTTGGTAAGAAGGGCCAGGTTTCTGGGGGTTAGAAAACAAGCTCTGGCCTGTGAGGCCACCTGGCAAAGACCTGCAGGGAGCTGGGAAGGAAGGTGTTTCTGACATTGCACTAGTCCTTCCACTGTTGTCAACATTGACTCAGAATTCTCTTTATGTCTTAAAAACCTATTGCTATTTAGTCTGTATTTTCTTTTGGTTCTTCCATCATACCTAGCTAAGTCATTTTTGAATGCTGGTCTGTCTTAGCTGCATGACGGACACTAAAGAAAGGTGTTTTCCTTGTGCCCAGGCTGAATTTTAAAGGAGGAACTGGGTACATCAGGGAGCCAGGCATGGCAATGGCAGTTGGAATCAAAGTATTTGTCTTTCTCAGTCTGACTTATTTCACTTAGCGTAATACCCCCAGGTCCATCCATGCATTGCACTTGGTAAGATTTCATTCTTTTTTTTATGGCAGAGTAATACTCACTTGGGTATATGTACCACATCTTCTTTATCCAATCGTCCATTGATGGGCATATCGGTTGTATCTATCTCTTGGCTATTGTAAATAGCGCTGCACTAAACATAGGGATGCCTATATCTTTTCAAATTAGTGTTTTGGATTTCTTTGGATAAATATACCGAGGAGTGGAATTGCTAGGTCATAAGGTGGTCCTGTTTTTAATTTTTTGAGGAACCTCCATATGGTTTTCCATTGTGGCTGTACCAATTTGCAATCCCACCAGCAGTGCACAAGGGTTCCCTTTTTTCCCACATCCTCACCAACACTTATTGTTTGTTGATATGTTGATGATGGCAATCTTGACAGGTGTGAGGTGATATCTCATTGTGGTTTTAAATTGCATTTCTCTGATGATCAGTGATGTTGAGCATCTTTTCATATACCTATTGCCTATTTGTATGTGCTCTTTGGAGAAATGTTTATTCAGGTCCATGTTTACTCTGCCCATTTTTCAATTGGATTGTTTAGGGGGGTGGTTTTGGTGTTGAGTTGTATGAGTTTTTTTTAATTAACTTTGGATATTAACCCCTTATCAGATGTATTATTTGGATGTTAACCCCTTATCAGATGTAAATATCTTCTCCCATTCAGTAGGATGTCTCTTTGTTTTGTTCCTGGTTTCCTTTGCTGTGCAAAAACTTTTTAGTTTGATGTGGTCCCATTTGTTTATATTTTCTTTAGTTTCCCTTGCCTGAGGAGATATTTCAGTAAAAATATTACTAAGGGTAATGTCTGAGAATTTACTTCCTATATTTTCTTCTAGGAGTTTTATGGTTTTGGGTCTTACATTTAAGTCTTTAATCCATGTTGAGTTTATTCTTGTATATGGAATAAGAAGGTAGTCCAGTTTCTTTTTTCTTTTTTTGCATATATCTGTCCAGTTTTCCCAACACCATTTATTGCATAGACGGTCTTTATGCCAATGTATATTCTTGCTTCCTTTGTCATAGATTAAATGACCATATGGGCATAGATTTATCTCTGGGCTCTCTATTCTATTCCATTGATCTGTGTGTCTGTTTTTATAACAATACCATGCTGTTTTGATTACTATGGCCTTGTAGTATAGTTTGACATCAGGTAGTGTGATACCTCCAGCTTTGTTCTTCTTTCTCAGGATTGCTGAGGCTATTCAGGGTCTTTTATGGTTCCATATAACTTTCACTATTGTTTGTTCTACTTCTGTGAAAAATGCCATTGGTATTTTGATAGGGACTGCACTGAATCTGTATGTTGCTTTGGGTAGTATGAACATTTTAAATATATTAATTCTTCCTATCCATGAGCATGGTATATGTTTCTATCTGTTTGTATCTTCTTTAATTTCTCTCTTCGATAGCTTATAATTTTCTGAGTACTGGTCTTTTACTTCCTTGGTTAAATTTATTCCTAGGTATTTTACTTTATCTTTTGATGCAATTGTGAATGGGATTGTTTTCTTAATTTTTCTTTCTGATAGTTCATTATTGTATAAAAATGCAACTGATTGCTGAATATTAATTTTGTATCCTGCTACTTTACTAAATTTGTTTTCAGTTCTAATAATAGTTTCTTTGTGGAATCTGGGGCTCTCTATATAGTATCATGTCATCTACAAATAACGACAGTTTTACTTCTTCCTTTCTAATTTGGAAGTTTTTACTTTTCTCTTGTCTGACTGCTGTGGCTAGGACTTCCAATACTATGTAGAATAAAGGTGGTGAAAGTGGGCATCCTTGTCTTGTTTCTGATCTTAAGGAGAATGCTTTTAGCTTTTCCCCATTGAGTATGATATTAGCTGTGGGTTTGTCACATATGGCCTTTATTATGTTGAGATATATTCCCTCTATTTCCATTTTGCTGAGAATTTTTATCATAAAGGGATGCTGGATTGATATGTGATACTTTTACAAGATATCTTTTGATTCTATGATTCAACAGTGACTCTGCCCACACAACTCTTTAATACCTTCCTGACTCGTATTGGTTCAAAATCCCAGGGACTAGAGCACAGTTTAGTACATGTTGTAACTATGGACTTACATGTCTCGCTTTACATGTTTGGCAAGTATTCACTAGACTGTGAGTACTCAGGGGATGTGGACTGATGTTTGTTGAATGCATATGTGAATGATCAGCATGGAGTTCCATTTCAGATGAGAGCAAAATTCAAGGCTACTAAGAAGTAGTAGTGATTGGCACAAGGTTTTTCAAACCTTCTGGCTCTAGCAGAATCAGAATACTATTTATGGCCCTTACCACTTGTCTTTTTTGTGTGGCTCAAAAAGAAATGGCTGATTTTTAAGACTTGTAAAAGCTTCAGTTCAAACGAAATGTTGCTTTTTGTCTTGCCTCATGACTCCCTCTTTTCCTAGTCTCATCACCTCCTCATCCTCCTGTTGCCTCACTACAAGGTTCAGAACACAAACAGCTCATAAGCTGATAGGTTTGTTTCCTCACTCATAAAAGTTGACACAGAGGGCTGACAGGAAGGAAGGAGAAATTAAAGACAGACTCTATCTTGTAGGCTATTAATACTTAAGTACGTATCTCCTTTTCAGGGCTGGAAATAACCTTGATTACGATGGTTCAGTGTGACTTCTCTAGGCTTCAGATTTTTCTAGTCTGAAATATGAAACAGTGACATGTCCTACCATGGCCAAAGGTATTGTCTATGATTCTGGAGATGACAAGAATTTGACTAGCATTTTTAAGTGATTTAATAATTAGAAAATACATCTTATCAAAACTTAAGAAATTCGTATTATTTGAACTTCATATTATTTGGTCTGGGAAAGAAAAGGAATGAGAACTACCTTCGCAATTGTGTTCAAATATAAAACAATTAAGTTGACCAACTGTTCTCAATTTCACCTGAGAAGAATGAAAAAAAGGAATGAACTTAAGAAGCATCATGGGGAATGTAAGGCATTTTGTGACACTATAGATCAGTGGTTCTCAAATTTTAGTGTGTACAAATCCCTCAGGAGCTTGTTTAAAATGCAGTTTCCTGGCCTCTCCACTTAGCAGTCCTGACTAGGTGGAAGAAGAGTGAAGCCTAAGAATCTGCATCTTCCATCAGCCCCTTCTGAAGTTGAATTGGGTCAAGTGGTCCTTAAATCACACTTTGAGACAAATGGGGTGGATGACTGAATGGAATGGATTCTTGGGGGTTCACTTAGCTTTTCTTTTCTGGAGCACCTCATAAAGATATTTTTGTTTTATTTCATTTAAATACGGAAGAGATGGTCTTTTAGTTAGGGGGATGTAGTAGGTTGAATAGTGTCCCCCCCCCCCCCAAATTCATATTTTTCCAAATCGGCCAGCACCTTGATCTTGAACTTCCGGCCTCCAGAGCCAGAACTGTGAGAAAAAAAATGTGTGCTGTTTAAGCCAGCCAGTTTATTGTATTTTGTTATGGCAGTTGGGCAGATTGATATAACTTGTCCTTGTAAAAAGAGAGGAGACACAAGAAGAAGGACATGTGACAAAAGAGGCAGAGATTAGAGAGATGCATCTAGAAGCCAAGGAATAGCAAGGATTGCCAGGAAAGCCTCCAGCAGAGCCTTTAGAGGGAGCATGGCCCAGTCAACACCTTATAAGACATATTAAGAGAACCCCCCCTTTTTATTAAATATATTGGGGTGACATTGGTAAATAAAATTATATAGGTTCCAAATGTACAATTCTATAATACATTATCTATATATTTCATTGTGTGTTCACCACCCACAGTCAAATCTTGTTCCGTCACCATATATTTGACTCCCTTTACCCTTTTCTCTCTCCCCCACCAAGAATCTCCTTTTTCGGGGGTAGTTGCTTTGTAATTATTAAATAATATGAATAGATTCACTACTCAATGTCTAAAGCTCTTTATGTTTTGTGGCTGGCACTTTAGTGAACCTCGTATCTAAAACGCCATTGATTTGCTATCATTTAACTTGCAATCTCCTACTTCCCAGTGTGGGACCATAGTACAATAGAGAAGGGGCAAAGAACATGGACTGCTGCTGGCATATCAGTTCTTTCCGTTAATAAAACACCCAACTAAGTCATTTTCTCTGGCCACTTTTCCATTGTAAAAAAACCTTAAAGAACATGGCTGTGCAACCAGTACCAAACTTCTCTGATATCAAGGCCTTTTTTCCATCTCCACATGCACAATCCTCATGCAAAAATCAAACAATAACAACAAAAAGCAAAAATAGAGAACTTGAGTTGTATTTTTTTTTGCTTGAAGTCTCTCTCACTTTTGCTTTCCATGCTTCTTTGACCATAGTTGTACCTCAGCCCTTCCTGACTTTGTTTTATTCTCCAAGATGGATTTGCTTCTTTCCTGTCTAAAACATCCAGATGACCTTTTTCTAAATCACCATATGTTAGATAATTGTGCCCAAAGGAATTACTTTCAGAGTGGCCTAAACACAAAAGAAAAACACACAGCCAACTTTTTCTCTAGAGCAGTGCAAACATTTCCTTAAACCTAAGTGTCTCAAGAGGAAAATTGACAGAATAAACCTTTCACCCAGCGAGTCCACTGTGTAGTGCTTGTACTGAATCCTTCTCCTTGCATTTTTACATCCCTGATTTATCTACTGTTTTGCCAATAAAAGCAGTCATGTTCTTTGATTTAAGTTTTTTTTACAATGGAAAAGTGGCCAGAGAAAATGACTCAGTTGAGTGTTTTATTAACGGAAAGAACTAATATGCCAGCAGCAGTCCAAGTTCTTTGCCCCTTCTCTATCATGTTACACCATATATAGCCCCTCTCTGGGAAGTAGGACATTGCAAGTCAAATGCTAGCTCCGTGGCTTTTCAGGAGTGGGCCACTGCATAAGGCTCTCAAAAGAGCACCAAACTGAGAGGAAACCCGCACAGGGAGCATTCTCATTACACTGAAAAATGTCCTCCACAATTGTGATGTTCTGTGTCTTCAGGCTGACATGGCTACCAGCAGTGATACTTTCAGTGGATTCTAGATTAAGTGAGCTATCTTAAATAGTTGATTTTAAACTGTCTTTTAAGATTGGAACAAAAGCGCTGTTTTTCACCATCATGTCCCAATGAACTCCTCACAACTTTCTGATGATAAAGACCATCTATGGAAATAAAAATGTAGGTTTGTGAGTCTTCCCAGAGATTGTGAGCTGGGCCAGGGCCAGGGCCAGGATAGGCAAAGGGATTCCCAAAACACATGAAGTCAGATGAGAAATATCCTACTTCAAATTCCCTCACTGTAAATCAGAGATGAATAGATAGACTGGCGTCCATTACCTGATCCCCAGAGAAAAAGATGTCTGAAATAACCAAATTTTATACCAGACGGAGGCACCCTGATGAGAATCAGCTATCTTTCTGATGCAATACTTACCCCCTATGATTTGAAGAGGTGGGAGGGATTTTACTGGCAAAGGGGAGCCAAGTGTGTAGAAAATATGGCTCAAGCTCTTTCATAAAAGAAACATTCGGATTTTCTCAAGTGTCTGGTGAGGGTGTGGAAGGGTGAGGCATTAGATATTTTCCATGTTCAGGTCAAGTATAGAGGAGGGAGGTGTGGAAATACAAGAAAACAAACTTAAGATATTTGTCTTGGCAAGATTTTTACATCATAACATCTTGGAGCTGAAAGGCCCACTATTTCTCCACTCACATTTTATAGCTGAGGAAACTGAGGTCTGGGGAGACTGAATTACCTGAGGTCACTTGGCCAGTTGGAAACAGAACCAGGTCACTAACCTCCAAGTGCATTCTTCTTTCACAGAGCAGGCAGCTTGGGTAAGCTCTAAGTGGGGAGAGGTTCTGGGGAGAGGGGAAGTGGGTCTCTGTTAAACACGGAGGCATAGCAGCATTAGCTGCTTGGGCCTTGGTGGGCCAATGCGCACCTCTTGGGGCTGCATTTTTGAGCTGGCTTGAGTTTTGAATGCCCCAGCCACTACGGAGAACTCATTCAAAGCAACTTTCTCAACTCACTTCACACTGGGACCGCAATGATAGATAGCAAAGGGGAAAGAAAGAAAGAGAGCTGAGGGCCCTGAGTCACTTTGAAAGTCTGAGTCACCATATCAGAGAAGCAGTAGCAGCCACAGTGATGCTAAATGGCGGTCCAGACTGGCTTTCTCTGAAGAGTTCTGTTTCTGACAGCTCAAGTTCTTGTTTGACCTCAGAAACCTTAATCTGACCACGTTTGGATGAACAGCTCGGAGAGAAAGGCTGAAGAAGTATATAAATCAGGCAACTATTTCAATCATGTATATGCGGAATCAGCTTCTGGAAGGTAGCTGTCACAGAGCAGGTCACTATGAAATAAGAGAATCTTGGGGGACAAATGAATCCCTTCCCATGAACACAGAGTGGTACAATAGTAGTAGTAATTGCTATTTTTCCAAAGGTTGGTTTAGAAATGAAAATAATGGTGTCAGTTATAAAAGTGCTACAGCCTCTGGACCTGCCTGATAAATATTATAGACTTTTAAAATAGCACTTACTGATTGGAAGAGTTCATTGGATAGGGCAGTTTACCATCTACTCACTCTCATAGGATTTTCAAACTTGTAAAAGCTGCTCTTGAAATTTTTCCTTAAAACATACAAAATTTACCTAAACCATCATTAACTATTGACATTTGCATGAGTACAATAGCAACTTACCATAATCATGTGCAGTCACAGTAACTGCAGGTTGTATTCAAAATTCAATTGTCTCCAAGATGAGACGGTGAGCCAGCCAGGTCCGGTCCACACTTAGCAGTCCTCCACTCCTGTTACTTGGGTTCATTTCCAAAAGCAAACTACCTACATGCAAACCCATGTCTCAGCTTTGCTTTTTAGAAAGGAGGAAATTAGGCTAAGACAACTTTTCTTAATATTTCTTCCAGTCCGCCACTCCCACCCCTTTGTGCGGGTTTCTCCCATAGCCTTGATTTAACAGTTCCGTGTAATGCCTCCATTCTTTTCCAATTTTCTTTCTTAATTCTGACATCCTGTTTGGCTTCCAACTCTTTTATTTATTCCTGATTTTTAGCCTGTTTTTCCTCATTCATGCCTAGTGTACTGATGCCCCAAATCCCTTCAAATTCATAGCTATAAAAAGTTCTTCCTCAGTTCTTCCTGCTTTGAATCCAAATGCTCACTTATTTCAGTGGATTTAAGCTCAGGATGAGGTGAACATGACATTGTATCTTTAATTAGGCACTTTCCAAATCTCCTATGGTATGTGCAGTTTGGATTGCTAAATTATGCCCAAAGTATTTCATGTGAGGGAGGGGAGGTGGGACAATTCATAAGTCGTGGTTTCTAAATAATTTAAGAATCTAGAATGGAAGGTGTTTTGCAAATATATAGCAATACCTTTCTGAACAGACATTGCCTTAGCTGACAGAATAAATTCTATTTTGGCAAAATGTCTTGTACAGCTAAGCCTGGATAGGATGAACACGCTGTAGTAACTACACTTTGACAGCACAAGCTGCTGCAATCCATCCATCCATCCATTCATAAACACTCGTTATATATTTATCACGTGTCAGCAGCTCTGCTCGGCACTACAGATGAAAAAAAAACGCTTTTGAGTTGCTCGCACCTCAGTCTGTATGTGTGTGGGGGTGGGGAGTTTGAACAGTACACAAACATTTATAACACATAGAATGCCATTTAAGGAGGAAGCAAAGTGCCAGGAGGGTTTAGAAGAAGGCAGTCACGACTACAGGGAGGATTCAGTAAGGCATCCCAAAGGAGGTGATATTTGGATGAAGCTCGAAGGGGAAGTAGAATTTTGTTTCATACATTTTTTTATTTTGGAATAAGTTTAGATATAAAATTGCAAAAATCCTTCAGGGTTCCCACGTAGCCCTCACTTAGTTTCCCCCCATTCTTTACAGCTTACATCTCCGTGGTATGTTTGTTAAAACTAAGAAACCAACACTGGTACATTACTGTTGATTACACTCCACACTTTTGGGGATATCACCAATTTTCTACTAATGTCCTCTCTCGGTTACAGGATCCTGTTCAGGTAACCACGTTGCATTTGGTTGTCATGGCTCCTCAGTCTTCTCTGGTCTATGATAGTTTCTCAGTCTTTACTTGTTTTTATGATCTGGACATTTCAGGAATACTCGTCGGGTACCGGTGGAGTGTCCCCTGGTCTAGATTTGTCTGATGTTTTTCTCATGGCTAGGTTACAGTTATGGGTTTGGGGGAAGAATATCACAGAGGAGAAGTTCCCTCCTTACATACTGTGTCATTGGGGTACCTCATATCTGCATGACATCATGGGTGATGTTGCCAAGAAGAATTTAATGGAGGGAATTGCTTTACAGGTGAAAGAGCCTGTACACAGTGTGTTTATAGGCTAGAGAAGAGTCCAGGTGGGCTCACAGGTAGAGAACTTGCAAAGGAGTAGTAGGAGATAAGCCATGTGTTGACATGTCACTTTTAAGTTTTTAAAAGGGTTTGTAGAAACTAATTTTTTCAAAGCTTAGCACCTCATGGTGAGGTGATTTGGTAGATATTATGGCCTCCACTAAACGGTGAGAAAACCGAGGCCCAAGGAATTAAAAAGATGGCATAAACAATGGCAGAGCTAGGACTCACACACAGTTCTCCTGATTCCCATCCCAGTGTTTTTTGCCCTTTATCTTGGTCACTACCTCTTGAAAAGGCCCATGGAGCAATTGCTGGGAGTGATGGAAAAGTGTATGTGAGTCTGAGGAGTCTGTTATGTCTGGACCCCCACATGCTCTATCGAACTTTCCCATCTAAACTCTGTGCTGACAAAAGCTAGATACAACAAAGTCAATTCTTACTTCTGAAGAGATAAAAGGTCTTCCATGCAGGTCTGGGAAAGTTTTCTTCTGTGTGCTACTTCACCCTCGTGCTTGCCCTGGTATACGTCCCTGAAGGGAATGGTGTACCACTGGTTCTAAGTGTGGAGGGTCTGCCATGTAGTGCCTACTGGTAAATGTTTACAAGTACATTCTGTGGAAGATCAAGTAAAAATGACGATACAACTCTTCTGCCAACTGGAAGCTCACTGTTGGTCTTGGATGACCCAGGTACAGGTTGAGGGTAGAATAAAAAAGATCAGAGGAATTTCATTTCCCTTCTTCCCCAGTGAACTCTGGGACTTGTCCTTTACTATGTCAGAAAGGGAGCTGCAGTTGGTTAATTGGAAAGTTCCCTTATGCTACCCTGTTAGATTTAACATTCACGTGTTTATTTCACAAATATACATACATATCATGTACCCACCACGGGTCTGGATTTGTTAGGCCATGGGATGTGAGATAAATAACAACAATGAGTCTTCTTGCTTTTGAGAAGCTCACCAGCAGGGAAGAGAGTAAGAAAAAAGAAACTAGTAGGAGAGGGTAATTAACAGCCTGGGCTTCATAGAAGAGGTGATGCTGGATCTGGGCCTTGTAAGACAACAACGAGCTTCAGTGGTGGAAAACAACACGTACGAAAGCAAGCGTGGAGGAGAGAAGCAGCATTGCATGTTGGGGAAAGTGGGAGCCATTTGGTTTTGCTGGAGCGTAACAGAGGGTGTAGGGAACAGTGGGGGTCAGAGCAGAACATGACTCCTGCTCCAGGCCTCTGGCCAGAGCCATCCTCTGGGGGTGGGGCCAGAGACCTCCAAGAAGAATTCTTGTAGCATTTTACCTGCTATGGTGCCAGCCAGGCACTTGGACCTTAAGGGTTTGCCTGACTTCCCATTATTGCAACTTGATCTTAGAAGTACATAGCCATAATGCCTAATCCCTTTAAATGTGTTGAAAGCATAACAGCATTTGGTCTGTGATCGGCAACAGATTCTCTTGCAACTAATTTTTACGTAGCTCAAGATTGAGTGGAAACATCCCACTGTACTTAATGCGGTATTCCTGTAAAACTGCCAGGTCTTTTTTTTTTTTTTTGGTGTGTTGGTGGGTAGATTATCTGTTGAGCTTTGATATTCACTTGCTCACAGAGCTCTGTCATTATACTATGTCACATGGCTCCCTTACAGTTTCCAAAGCCATTAAACGCTAAAGAAAACAGGATTTTTCCAGCTCTGATCTCATTATATGTACAAATTCCAAGAGCAGCCTCCCAGAAAATAAAAGTTTTTATACAACAGAGTAGATGTGTTCATGAAAGATATATTGTTTATTTTCTTGGCACAGAGTTAACTCTAAAATAAGATTACTTAATTGAAGAAAACATTTCCTGACATGCTGAGTAGCCACATTTGAACCAGATCTCCTCTCTCTTAGATTAAGTCTTGGGTGGATGTGTTCTAGGCTATTTAATCCATGTGAATATCAAACAAAATCATTTTAACTACTGAGGCATTTCGTTGGTAAGGCAAAATGTAACTCAATACTGTAGGCAACAGCTTGTAATCAATTATGATTTTTAGTTGGGAAAGTTCCTGAGGTTTGTTATTATGGTAGTAGTTTATTTATTTATTTATTGGCACACACACAAAAAATCTTAAATCTGGAAGCATTCAATTTAATTTTTCATTGTACTAGGCTGCTCCTGACTTTGTTTTGCAGGGTAAGTCAGCTCATTTGTTAGTGGTTACTTCATGCTGTTTTTAGGACTTTGGGTTCAACATCATAGTATATAATATTACCTATTATCTATTACTACCTATATTGTATATATTATAACATATGTTATATGGACTGGGTGAAGACAATGCCTTAGGACAGTAGCACAATATACTGAAAGGGACTCGTGTTCTCCTGTGGAGCAGAGCTGTGCTACTCACCTGGATTGTTCACCTTTGAACTGTTACATGTGAGGGAAATACACTCCCCTGTTCTGAAAGCCACTGTATCTGTCAGGGTTCAATCAGAGACGCAAACACACAGGAAGATATATATGTGATAAGGGATTTGTTACAGAGATTTGATCAAAGCAATTGTGGGAGCTGGGTAAGCAGTTTCTGGAAGCCTGTCTTTGTGACTGATGCTAGCAATCGAAGTTAGGCAGTTGGGAAAGGAAGGTGAGTGCAGAGCAGGGTAGAGGATAAGGTGGAATCCACAAGCATAAGCTGGCAGTTTCGGCTGCTTCTGACCTTGATGGTAGGAGTATCTGAAGAAGAAGTGAATGTCCTTCATCATGGACCTGACACACCTGGCCCAGGAGTCAGAGAAGCTGGAGGAGGATCCAGGAGAAGGGCGAGTAGTGGCGGACCTGGCTGCTACGTCACACTGACAGCGTGAACAGGAGATTAGCCCAGTGACTGTGCTACTTCTCTGCTCTCCACATCTCATGCAAGAATCTCCTTCACGACACACTGTAACTGGAAACATACAGGGAGTGACATTCTGGGAAACAGAATCCAGTCTAGCCACATGGACACGTTACAAAGCCACCACAGTCAACCCTTTGTCAGCTCACAGTATACATAGCTCCTTAAGCCGTATTTTATCTCCAAACGAAAACCATAATTAAGGTGTGTATCAGCCTGACATGACACAACCATGACACATACAACCAAAAACGTGGTAACCCTTTCTTCAGAAGAAAGGGTTTTTGTTTTCGGGTGAGGTAAATTCTCCTAGCTGATTTGCAATCCCTGTAACTTACATATTGGAATATAAAATTAATTGCTACATAACACATTTTAGGTTAGGTAATATGAGGATGAGGGAGGGGAAGAAAACAAACATGTTTGGTTAATATATATACAAATATATAAATATCAAAATAAGGAAAAAACACTCAAGCCTTTACAGTCCTCGTTGATGCAATGTTTGCATGGTTGTTGCTGGTATGTATCTTTGTTTTCTTCCACTACCCACTCCCATTGGCCTAAGCAAGCACTTCAGCTGGTCATGGTTCCTTGCCTATGGGGTGACTCAAATGTTCGTTTCTGAAGGGGCTGGGTCATTAGCAGTCCTGCTTGAATTGGGATGTTTTATCTTTCCATTGACTTTAATCTTATGAAATAGGAGTAGTAAGAGGTGCCCTAGAGGATCTTCTGCATTTCAAATACGTTGTTCCTTATATCCTACTGTGGAGAAATCCCGATCTCCCCATGCTTATCAGGAGCAATCATCCAAGCCAGTACAGTATCTATCTTTGCTTTTTGATTCACTGGCATGAGAAGCACAAAGTGTTCCAGTGACAGTATCAACTTCCAGTTTACTGGAATCGTTGTGTCCCTTGGTGGAAGCATTTTCTACCTTTAGTTCCTTTTGAAACTAAAATTCTGAAACCCGCAGAACCCAGTTGCAGGAATGGGAATAAAACATGTTGCTAGTGAATCACTAGGGGTAAATAGTGATAAGAGCTACCGTTTCCATCCCTTGATTTTCAGACCTATGAAACCTGGCTCTGGGAGAAGAATCACGATATATTGGCTACCTGTTTAGAGATATACTGTATCCCAAAGGACATTGCCCTAGCCCTGCAAAGTATTGTGGCTTCGTTGTTACCATAACAGAGTTTTCAAAAGGCTATTCCAGTACTCCATCAAGCCAGCTACTTGAAAATGATGGGGAGCATGATAAGATGAAGTGAATATGATTAGCATGGGCCCATTGCTGCAATTTCATTTGCTATGAAATGAATTCCTTGGTCAGAAACAATGCTGTTTGGAATACCATGACAGTGGATAAGGCATTCTTTAAGTCCATGGGTAATAATAGTTTAGGTAGAAACATTGCAAGCAAGGCAGACAAGAAGAGGAAGCATCCATTCTAGTAAGAACAAAGTGCTGCCCCTTCCGTTATGGAAATTAGTCCAATGTAATCAACTTGTCACCACGTAGCTGCCCGATTCCCCTGGGGAACTGTGCCAGCTTCGGAGCTTGGGGGCTGCTGGAAGTTTGGGCATTCAGCAGTGGCTCTGGACGGATCAGCCTTAGTGAGTGGAAGTCCGTATGGCTGAGTCCATGCATAACCTTCATCCCTTCATCCTTATCAGGGCCACTCTGTTCATGAGTCCACTGGGCAATGCCAAGGGTGGACAGAGAAGGATGAGAGTGGGCCATCATCTCCACTTGAGGTCACCATTCCATGAGCATTCACATGACACATGTATCTCACAACTCAGTGCCCTTTCAGAGAAATCTATTCACATACCTCTTCGTCAGATCTCCTTGTCACCGATTTTCCAATCATGTTTCTTCCTGACCATCCAGCTAAACCATTAGCCATAGCCTATGAACCGTTATAGATCGTACCTCTGGTCATTTCTCCTTCCAGCCGTAGCAGGTGGTGCAAACTGAATTGCTGACCTAGGAGACCGAATTTTGGGCTATCTCCAAAGGATTCTACTACACTGCTAGGAAACTTAGGGAAAAAAAATAGTTTTCGACTTATCTTTGGTTCCTAAACACTGAGCCTTGACTACCATAGCAGTTACATATGCACTCTAACACAAAGTCATGGGAGGCAGGCACTCCATCCATATTTGTGCAATGAATAGATGGTCCTGGCACTTAACCGTGCTACTGCTGAGCCTGTGAGAAAGCAGCCAAATGTAGAACAAGTGCATGCATCTGCTTGACAGCTGAGATTGCGTAACACATGAATACTTACAGCCAACAAGTCTGTTTTGATCACCTAATATGTACCCCGTTACTATTCCGCCGTCATCTTTTTATACCAGTTGTTGAGCTAGGTTAATTTTAAGGACACATGACATCAGTTATGTAACATTACATTTATTTTTTTGTTCAGGTTAAGCACAAGTGTGTATCCGGCCCTGGAGTCATAACTACCCCAGAAGTGCTCAAAGGGGAAGAAAGGAATTTACTGTTTCATACTACTTATACATCTAGAGTGCTAAAGCAATATGCTCTTAAGCTCTGGTAAGTTAAGGCCCATTTCTGACATTGGTCTTGTGTAACACTTTCAGGCTTTCCTTGGTGTTTGGCACAGGACAGAACTTTATAAATAAGAGTTGAAAGAACAAGTGAGTTGTTCACCAAGATCATGTCAAACACCAGTAACTTTCTGAGACGCCTCGAGTTGAACTATGGGACCAGAGGGAGCATAGCATGGGAACGTAGCCCTGGGCCAGGGCCAGGACAGCTGAGTTCTCGCCTTGGCTTTGTCACTGCCTGGTTATGGGACCTTGAGCAAGGCACATATTGTTCCTGGGCCTTGACTTCTTGTCTGAGGACATTTGCGAGTTGAATAGCAGCCACAAGAGGCCTCTGATGCTCAAAGGTGTTTTGCTAAGACGGCATAGTTTTCTAAAATAAACCAACTGTGTTTGGATGACTTTTGGGACACGCTCTCTGGTTTGCTACAATTACCACACTTTTCTATCACCTTTGTGTTTTTACTCCCAGCCTGGCCTCTGGAGCTGTTTGAGTTTATAACTTCTGCACACAATAGGCTCCAGCTCTGACGTGCTCTTAGTTCATGGGACTGGAGTGTAAGTACTGTAAGGGCGTGATTTGGAGGCTCTTTTGATCACCACTGATGTGTGATCCTAGAATGGTGTCTGGAACATAATAGATGCTTTGTAAGTGTTTGTTGAATGAATACATGTATGTATGAAAATGAAGCAGACCCATGTAAAAAGGGAGGAGGGGAAACAGTGTCAGAAGATCTCACCCTCCAATTTGGATAAGTTTGTTTTGCATTTGAAATGGAGTAGGAAGGTCTCAGCTTGTCTGGGAGGTCTCAGGTTGAGTGCCACTAAGAGCAGTAACACCTCTGCAAAAAGCTACCATCGTCTAATAATACAAGTTGGTTTAAATATTAACTGCCATTGCTCAGCAGCTTTCCTGAGCAAACCTGGCCCCTTTGTGCAGCCTGTGGTGCTGTGGGCACTTTTAGAAGCCTTGTCCCGGTGCCTCTGCCTGAGCTCCCAGCCGGTTTCCTGACCACGGCAGTGCTGTCTTATGACTGGATCCAGATAAATACCGTCCTGTGAGCTTCCTACTGTGTGTTTTTAAAAATTCCTTTCTGAGAGTACAACCACACAGCATTGCTGTTAACACTCAATAAAACTTTTTTTTTTGGTAGCTGTTAAACTTTAACATCAGATTATACTACACACCAGCAAAATATTCCACACAGGCCTTCCTTGCTAAGCAGAAGTGAATCCCCCTAACTCATCAGCTTTGGGGAGAATATAAACCTAGCTTACTTTCACAGCTACCTGGGGAGAAACTCTGCTAAAACAACACTTGTAGTCCTTCAGAGACTGCCTGGGCAGAAACAAACATTAAAGTATCTCTCAGACAAATGAACAAGATGAAGATAGGGGCTTGAGATTTAAAGAAACAGTTAAAATTAGGAAGGAATGCTGAATTACTCATAAGGCATGCATACTATTTTCTTACATTTTTCTAGCTCTGACAATTTGGAGTACAAATCTTCAATTTGTGATTAAAAATGTAAATAACTTGACAAATTGGGTCTGACAAATCCAGACTAATGCACTAATGCTTGTCTGGATTCAAGAAGTAAAAACCTGTGTGCTAACTCCACACAGACAGAGGGGACAGAGCAAAGAATTTTCCTGGTCTCTTATAATCTAAAACATCAATGTTGACCATGGCCTGGAAGCTGAAGTTCTCAGTCTGAGCTCCAAACCCCACTGGCACAGTAGCATTTCATTTATAACTTAGACATGAAAGTGGCATCTAGTCTGTGCTGACAGAGCTGGTGATGAGCAGAGCAGTCGTCTCTAAGAGTACTTGTTGGAGGCTGACAGCCAGATATTTCTCCACAAGCACACAGAGGAAACCCTCCTTTCCCCTGTGCCAGTGGATTTTCACTGGAAATATCCCAGCCAGAGTTTCTGCTTTTGATTTCACTTGCCATTTGTAGATTAATGAGCCTAGTTGCTTTCACTGTGCATGGCGTGCCCATCAGGGCACAAAGTCCGAAACGTCTTGGGAAGATAAACATGCAGAAGAATCTGTGCCCTCAGGGTCATAGGCTTTGCCTTAGTAAACTAGACCCTGAGATAGTACAGTACTGTGTAATGTCTTCACAAAGGATGATTTTGGACTGTGAACTTCAGAACAGCAATCTGAGGTTTATTTATGCATCTCTGGCTTATACTTCATATGTTATTATCTTTATCTAACCACCTGATTAAAAAATAAGGATGTGAAAATTCATTTTAACAGAGAGGGAGAATAGTTGAGTAGACTTCAAATTTAAAACAAAAGGGGTCATATAAATCTTTTCCGGACCGGCCTGGTGGCTCAGGCTGTTAGAGCTCCATGCTCCTGACTCCGAAGGCTGCCGGTTCGATTCCCACATGGGCCAGTGGGCTCTCAACCACAAGGTTGCCGGTTCGACGCCCTCAAGAGATGGTGGGCTGCACCCCCTGCAACTAAGATTGAACATGGCACCTTGAGCTGAGCTGCCTCCCGGATGTCTCAGTTGGTTGGAGAGCGTCCTCTCAACCATGGTTGCCGGTTCGACTCCCACAAAGGATGGTGGGCTGTGCCCCCTGCAACTAACAACGGCAACTGGACCTGGAGCTGAGCTGCGCCCTCCACAACCAAGACTGAAAGGACAACAACTTGAAGCTGAATGGCACCCTCCACCACTAAGATTGAAAGGACAACAACTTGACTTGGAAAAAGGGCCTGGAAGTACACACTGTTCCCCAATAAAATCCTGTTCCCCTTCCCCAATAAAATCTTTTAAAAAAAAAACCCAAAAATTCCTTTTTCAACCACAGTGACATGGTAGCCTTGAGAAAGACAATGGAAGAAATGAGAGGCTACTTCAGAGAAATGACCCTGCCACACTGCAGCAGTTTAAACAGTCTAGACTATCAATGGGCAGTTGAGGAATAATGACTTTATCTTTTCATTTAGTCATGTGGAAAATATTGTTCTTCATTATTATAATCATCTTCAACATCTCCAAATCCAACAAATGCTATTCACACCTAATCGTATTGGTTTCCAGTACCTGATGAACTTATAGCCCAAAGAAGACAGCAGTGATGGAAATGCCTGTGTAAGAGACACACGATTAATTACCTAGAATCTACATTAAGAGAAAAATCCATTTTCAAAGATAGGAAGTCATAGGAGTTTCAGATCTGGCAAAATTCTTACGGTGAGTCCCTTTTTAATTCTTTTTTTAATCACTCATAGCAGTCAGCCCAGTATCTTGCACAAAATCGGTGTCTGGAATATTCTGTGGAGAAGGTAGTATTTCCATATTTGTTTGGAAAATGGGATAAAGTTTACCTCCAAAATCTCTTTAAGAAAAGGCAAGCTTTTCTTCTGGCTCTCTTTTTGTGTCTTCTCTCTAAATCTAAACTTCCCTCTTTAAAGGGAAAAAACTCTCCCTCAATTTACCCCAAGCCTTTTTCATTAATTGGGATACTCCCATGGGTTACTTTGCTTCTACCTTTTCCTGGACAGGCTTGTTTCCTTGGGGCAGCTTTTCAGTGGTTGCCTCCTCGGAGGGGAACCAGCAACGATTCTGGAGCTCGCATTCTTGGAGCCTTCAGCACGTTGTCATCTGAACTGTTTTATGTCTGACTTATATTTTTTGTGAAACTCAAACTGGAAGACCTCATAGGGACTCTACTTTTGAGTAAACTATTTTGGAATGCTGAAATTAGTTGAAAATGCTTGAAAACAACAAGATTAAGAGTCTGGTTTTGAAAATAAAATTACGAAATGTGAGTTTTCATAAGAAAACATGGAAAGTAAAAGTTCCTAAACTTTCAGATTATGATTCTATTAAGTTGCCTTGTATTTTGCTTGAAGAGTCTTCCTTCTCACCACTCTGAAAAGAGACTGAGTGCTGTAACTCCCAGCGCTACCTCTAATTAATTAGCCTCACCTTGCAGAGGGTTCTGAGGAGTGTCATGACGGATTAGGAAATCATGAAAATCACATGTGTTTCATACCAGAACTAAAACAAAGATGCATGAGACCCAGGCATTAAGAAAGCAGCACCTCTTGATCTGTGTTCAACATCAATCAGGAATCTTCAAGAATGTGCCAAGCGGAAGCCCTCTGATAATGTAGCTTTTTATTTAGTTTTTACTTTTATCAAAGGTACCTGTGCATACATATAAAGAGTCAAGAAGTTTTATAAAGATTGCATAAAAAACAGAAGTCTCCACCCTCTGTTGCTCCCATTTCCCACTTTCTAAAGGCAAACCTGCTCGACTCTTCCAAATAATTATCTTGGTATTTATATCTATATCTCTAAATCACAAGCTTTTGTTGTTTGTGATTTTCACTTCTTGAATTTTTACTTTTAAATGTTATCTATTAATTTCCACAATGGAAGATAAGAATCTAACACTCTTTCTTACCCTCTCCCAGCATCCATCACCCTCCAACTTTTACTCCCAAATAGTTTGACATGCTTTTGGTTAGATCAATCTATATGTTCCCATTTTATGACCACTTAAAATGCTATTGACAACTGAGCTATGTAGTATACTATAATTGCTTTTCATTTTCTCCACATCTTACTGTTTTCCCTGATATTAATCATAGTCTTACTTTTTCCTGTGCTTAGTTTTCTATATTATTATTACCAAATAAGCCCCAAACTCTCTTCCAGTTATGAAAATCTCCTCTCAATTAGCTCAAATACATTAGACATTCTGTTAGAATTCACTCCTGGAGCCTTTTGAGCCATTCCAATCTTGATTGTTGGTCCCCAGGCCGGTTACATACCTGTTGTTTTGCGACTTCCTTTTACCATCATCTTGGGGATTACCTTGGCATCTGGCCCTGTTTCTTGACATCATGTCTTTCTTTTTCTTGATTTATTCACTTGGTGAAATATGTCCTCCAATAGCTTTCTGAGAAAGAGTAAATGGTGGTAAATATTTTGAGAATTGCATTTCTGAAAATATCTTTATTCTACCATTCCAGTTGATTAATGTTGGGGCGGGGCGTAAAATTCTAGCTTGGAAGTATTTTTTCCTCAGGAATGGAAGACAGTTTTTCTTGGCCTTAATATTTATAGTGTTGCTGTTAAAAATCCAATGCTATTCCAATTCCTGATGCTTTGTACCTGTTTTTTTTTTTTTGTACCTGTTTTTAGGCTCTTCTTTTTGTCCTAGCGTGTTAATATTTCACAAGATGAGCCTGTGTGAGGGTCTGTTTTTATCCGTTGTGGCCAGCACCTGAGAGGTTTAACTCTGTTGACTTTAATGAGCTATTGGATGATCCCTTCCCTTCTGTTTTCTTGGTTTTTTTTCCTGAAACTGCTACTTCTCAGTTAAAGGATGTCCTGGGCTGGTCCTCTAAATGTCTTACTATTTCTCTCCTATTTTATGTCTCTGTTTTATCTTCAGGTATATATATATATATATTTCAACTTATTTTTTGAAACTTTTACTGAGATTTTCATTTTTACTTCCTACTTTTAATTCTCTGAAGTTTCTTATTTTTGTATTTATCTTGTTGGTGTTTCATGTATGCAATAATCATTTCTTAAAGGTTTCATCTCCCTACATTATTTAGCTGTTTTATATATGCTTGTTGTTTTGGCCTCTTTCTTTCCTATTAGATGTCTCTTTCAAATGTTGGTAATCTTGGCTATCTGGTCATATATAGGAATAGGGTGCTACAAAGCTGATAGGAAGCTCTGTGCAAAGCAGGGCTTGTCAAACTCTGAGCTTCACAGTGGGGTGATCTGGCTAGGTCATTTCATAGAGGTCCCTGATGTCAGTCTCTGGGTTTTTTTCTCTTAGGCTGGCAAGATTCCCCAAAGGTGTCTCTCCTAATTAGGAGAGCAAAATACAGTGGGGTATTAATTTCAACATTGTGTGAGCCTTAATTTATTCACCCTGTTTTCAAGACATTTTTTCCACCTTGACTATTCTTGTTGTTTCCCAGTGCAACAAATCCTTGTCTTAACCACTTTAGTGGATAAGTTTCCAGTCTTCTGCCATGATGGTAGAGAAGATGGCGTCTCACTGCTTCTTAAACAAGCTCAACAATCCTCTGGATTTTATCCTCATCATTATCCCTGCTTCCGGAGGTAACTGGTACTACCAGTTCTTAGACCTTTTGGGGATTCTGTGGTGTAAATCAGATTGCCTCTCAGCTTTTCCTACTTTCTTGGGTCTGCTAAGTCATTAACACTCCCCCAGATGCTTTTCAGTTTCTAAATTGTTACTGTTTCTCTTTTTTGTTTACCTTTGTTTTTTGTATATTTGTTTAATCACTCAGTTGTCACTTTAGTGGACTTTCTGGAGGGAGTGGAGGCAAATGTATGTATATAACCAGCTATCTTTAACTGGAAGTCCTCTAAGTAATGTGATGTATTTTTTAAAGAAAAAATAGAATTAATGTTCTACAGAGTAAGCATACCCTGTGTCACTGACATACATAAAGTTTAGGGCTTACTCTAAGTTACTCAATTAAAAGAAAAATAATACCTTTGTCAGTTCTTTCCAATATATGACCTGTAGGTAGAGTCCTTGATTCATATCACTGCCATGTTGGCCAGGTGTCCTAAGGAAGTCCTATGCCCTTAGTCCCCTCCCAAGAAGAGTCTCAGGGAAGAGTACAGCCTCTCACTTTACCACTCCACCCTGTGCCCCTACAGCTGATTGCTGAGTAATAACAGAGAGGTTACAAATGGGAGGAGAGAGCCTAATTGAAGATGGAAGCGGAGGACCTGAAACTCTAAGAAACCACTCCTTTCCTTACCTAGTGGCACAGCCATGGGATTACCCCTCCCGCTGCCCCCTTTGACCTTTCCCTGATCTCTTTCACGACTCTGGGACAGAAGGGAGGAGCACATACTTCATTAGTCCACTAAGGACTGCCCAGCCTGTGGGGTGAGGGACTAGAATTCTGCCAGGTCACTATTCTCAGAAGCCAAGTGGATGACCACATCCCTACAAGGAGGTGGTTTAATCTACCTCACGTTTCCATCACTTTTTTGGAAGGGGAAAAGAAAAAGAGATTTTAATGTTTTTAAAGCTAAAAGCGCCCAGAAAGTTCAATTCTTAGTAGGGGACTTTACATGGGGAATTTCCAACTACCTACACACACACACACACACACACACACACACACACACACACACTGCCTTCAATGCTTTTAGTTGGGGCAAATGAGATCTAAATGAATATGAGGCAAACCTGAAACAGGAAAGAATCCTCAAAATGGGAATTGCATAGTTTCAAGAGGGTGTTTATGGGGGGTGGGAAGGAAGACGCTTAGCTTGGCAGGCATAGATGAAAGTCTGAATTAATTGACAGGCATGGGTGAAAGTCTGAATTAATTGACTCTATGTAGTCAGGCCTCAGGATTGTCATATGTTTGCTTATTAGAGTACCACCTGGCTGTCCAGTATCTTAGGCCCCACATCCTGTACATTTGTCGACTAGCTGTGTCCCAGTGATATCTCTGGCTCCTAGGCTTATGGCTCCAGAACCAAACCTTGCTTGACTTATTATTTGGATGATTCACACAGAAACGTCTTGCCATTCTCTGCTTAGGTTGTGGAGTACTGGCAAGAGCTCTCCCCTAATAGGGACTTTCCTTTCCCTTTTTCTTCCTGCTCACTCCCATGTTTCGAATTCAGATTTCTATCCCTCTGTCTACTGTAGAACTCAAGGGCTCAAAAACTGGAGGAATTCCTGGGAGTGCTTGGAAGCTGCTTAGGCCTGGATGTCAGTAATGATGTACTTATTTCAGCTCCTCCGACAAATGCTGCAGGCTCCATCCTGCTCTGAGGTCAGGGTGAACTTTTTTCAGAGCCAACACCATTTTCTGCATGCATGTCTTTATAGGTAATTTTCAGTAAGGCTTTGCAGGCAGCTGCCTTTCTACATAGGATCAGCTGCCGGAAATGCAGGAAACCACACAGGCCAGGGAACAAAAAGACACTCAAGGTATTGTTTAGAGAACAGATGTAAGATGTTAAAAACCACAACATCCTACACCTGTAGCAACATCTACTACAGATGGGTATGTACTTTGCAGTCTGTTGTTGACTTTAATGCATATTACTTCCAAGAAACAAACTCAGGCTGCCTCTCTGCAAAGTTCCCTGCTGTAGATGATTACTCCTGAAAGGCCACATACAGTACAGCTTTATTACCTCTGGAGCAAAGAGAAGATTTCATTTGCAAAGGTTTGTCCCAACTCAAGCCCGGGTCATCAACTGAGTTTTCTGTCAGAGCAGTTTTGGCCCCAGAGATTCTGCTTGCTCTCTCAAACTAAACAGGAAACCCAAACAAACTCTATAGGGCTTATGTGTAACAAGAAGCAGACTCTGCCAGTCACTCACTCACTCGCTCACTCACTCACTCATTATTGTCCCAAAGTAGCACTTACTACCTCAACATTAGTTCTATGAAAAAACGCATTAGCTCTGTTAGTTTTAACTCCCTCTGAATTGTGTTTCTGAGGCCGACCCAGGGCCCAGTGATGGACTCAGAGAACTCATTGTGCAAAAGGAAACTTTCCATTGATTGGGGTTTGAGCACCTTATCAGACATTTTATCTTTATTAGTTTCCTATGTAAACCCAAGCTATAAACACCATAACTGTTAAGAGTTTCATTGTTCAGAATATATGAATGTTCTCAGAATTGATGACTATCCACAATTAGCGGCAATGTCTAAGACCATAAACTCTTGTGTGGTACGAGAACCAGAGAGGCAGTGAGGCTGGGAACAGCAGGAAAGTTACATAATGCCGACTGCCTCTTAGGAAATATTTTAAAGTTAGGGACTCTTTGGGGATTTTTTTCATTTTTGTTTTATTTTGTATTGATTCTTAGGGTCTTTCTGCCTAAGCCAACTTCTAAACAGGGATACTATAAAGGCTTAGTGAAAGAGACCCTGAAAGCTTTTCTATTAATTTTGCCTCTGGATAACTTGAGTATCTTGAGCAAGTCTATCTGATGGTCATTTTTCTGAAATGGCACTTTCCCTATTCCTTTCAGAATTGCAGTGAAGACCAGATATGTCTTCACTAAATATAAAGTGATGAACAAATGTAAGGTCCCTTTTAGCCTTTAAAGTTAAGAGGAAGTTTATTCAATTATGTGGTGTATTCATTTATCTATTGCTATGTACCAAATCACCCCAAAACTGAGCAGCTTAAAACAATAAACATTATTCTCCCAAAGTGTCTGTGAGTCAAGAATTCAGGAGTGATTAGGTGGGTAGTTTTAGTTCAGGGTCTTTCATGAGGTTGTAGTCAAGTATTTATCAGGGTTGCAGTTATCTGATGGTTCGACTGAGGCTGGAGGATCCAGTTCCAAGATGGCTGACACACATGATAATTGGCAGGAGGTTTTAGTTTCTTGATACATGGGCCTCTCCGTAGGGCTTCTTCAGTGTGTATGACATGGCAGTTGGCTTCCCCCAGAGTGAGTGATCCAAGAGAAAGCAAGAAAGCAGCCATGATGTCTTTTGTGACCTAGCCTTGGAAGTTACACATTGTTATAATATCCTATTTGTCACACAGGTCAGCCCTATTCATTAAGGGAATGGACTACACAAAAGCATGAATACCAGGAATTGAGGGCTGCCTTGGAGGTCAGTTACCACAAATCTAAAGTATTTTGACAAATAACTACTGTGTTTCCCTGAAAATCAGACCTAGCTGGGCAATCAGCTCTAATGTATCTTTTGGAGCAAAAATTAATATAAGACCCGGTCTTATTTTACCATAAGACCGGGTCTTATATAATATAATATATTAATTTAAAATTAATTTAATATTATATTTATATATTTAATATAATATAATGTAATATTTGTATATATTTAATATAATATTATATTAATTTACATTCAATATAAGACCCGGTCTTATCTTACTATAAGATATATAATATAATATTATATAATAATATAATCTTATATAACATAAGATTATATTAATTTTTGCTCCGAAAGATGCATTAGAGCTGATTGTCCGGTTAGGTCTTATTTTCGGGAAAACACGGTAAGTGGATTAAACGTGGTTATTAAGTGCATGTTTGAACTCAGCATATTGTTTCCAAACATTTTCTCATGCCCATTCACAAAAGTGCCTATCATCTCTCTGAGCATCATTTGACAAATCCTGAGCATAGAAGCAGAGTCAAATACTCAGACTTTAGTGTCAGAGAGAGATGGGTAAAATTCTGACTCGTTCACCTACTTGTTTGAGCCTATATCTCCTCATTTGCAAAGTGGACACAATATATTTATTTCACAGGCTTATTGTAGCCATTCATTAAAAGACCATAGGATAGTACCTAAGTACTCAGTCAACGGTAAGTATTTTTATTAATTATTACTGTTTTACCATAATACAATTAATCTCGAGAGCTGAGCACAGGTACACAAAGTTTGCATTCTAGCACTCACATAACAAGAAGTCTGGATATTGACTAGTTTCAGGTTTGATGAATACAATGGCTCAACGACATTCTCTTCATCTTCTCTGCCATCCTTGCTATTTGGATTCTCTTCTTTGATAAAAAATAACTGCTGCAACTTGGATCATCATATTCTTACACAACTACGTACAAATTAAGTCCCTTCCTTATACCTTTTTATGAGGTGAAAAAAATCTTCCTATACCCCTAGTAGACTTTTCCTCAGATTTAACTGATTTGAATTGTGTTACATGCTGATTTCTAAGTCAATCATTGGCAAGAGGTAGGGAATTACAATTTACTGGCTTAGATTAATCAAGGCTCCACCTTGGGACTGGGAAAAGGCTTGGCTTCCCAGAAGCACATGGCTATGCAGTGCCTTAAAAAAATATGAAAGAAAGAAGGGGATGGCTGTTGGGTGGGTCAGCAGTGTCAGTCGTAGGGTACATGGAGATAAAATTTTGAGAATTTTGCATGTCTGAAAATATCTCTTCTATCCGCACACTTGATGAGTAGTTCAGAAGGATGTAGAATTCTAGACTCAAAATGATTTTTCCTTACAATTATAAAGGCATTGCTCTATTTTCTTTTTTACTCATAGTGTTATTTTTGAGAAGTTCACTGCCATTCTGATTCCTGGTTTTATTAATAGGTATGGAATCAGTTTTTCTCTCTGGAAGGGTTTTGGAGTTTCTATTTATTCATGAGTTTCTGAAATTTTATGATTATGTCTTTTCTTGTAAGTCTTCTATCATTCTTTGTGCTAGGCACCCAAATAGGACCTTTTAGCCTGAGAAATTATCCCAGTAAGTTCTGGGAAATTTTCTTGTACTTTTTTTTTTTTAATTCCCCTCTCTATTATCTCAGTACTTTCTTACTGGAATTCAATTTGAATTGGATTTCTTATGTTGATTTTCTAGTTTTCCTCTCTTTTTCCCCCTTATTTTCCATCTCTTTTTCCTTTTGTTCTTTTCTGAAAGATTTCTTCAACTTCACCTTGACTCTTTTACTAAGTTTATTTCTGCTGCCATATTTTTATTTATTTGTATTTTAAAAATTGAATTTATTGGGGTAACATTGGTTAATATCTCAGCTACCATTTTTTTAATTTCCAAACTTTCTTGTTCTCTTAATATTTCTTTTTTAGATCATCCTTTTCTAATTTCATGGATGGAATATCATTTCTTATCTCTCCAAGGATTTTACATGGAGGGTTTATTTGTGTGTATGTGTGTGTGTCTGTGTGTTTCTTTAAAATTATCTCTAATTTCTCCTAATTACTTATTTTTTCTTTTTGGTTTTTGTCCTTTGTTAAAGGTTTTCCTTAAAATATCTGGTGATTTTTCTTCACTCTCTCACATGTAAAAGAAAAAAGCACTTCCCCCCACATTGCTATCTACCAATAAAGTATAATAAATGGTAATATTAGAACAGAGAGGAATGCCGCATTATGACATGGTGCACCAGGTGAAATTAAGAGCAGTCATTGCTAACATTTATTAAGTGCATGTTATTTTATTGAACCTTCATAACTCTGTTATGTAAGTATTATTACTATCCTTATTTTACAAGTGAAGAAAATGAAGCTCCTAGGGTTATATAACCTGTCTAGGGGCATACCCCCAGAGAGTGGTGAACATAAACTCTTAGCCACAATACCATCCTGCCTCTTAGTAGGTGAAATTTGTTCTTGGCATTGGCCCACCTCCTCTCTCTCTCTTTCTGGCCCACCTTCCAGCGGTGCTTTTGCTCCCTGATTCCTTGGTACCTTCCTGTTTCCTTAGGTATTGTCATTTTGTATTGATCCCATTCCTATTATTTCTCAGAATCCTCTGCCCTCCCACGTTTCTTCTCCTTTTCCCTATGTCATTTCTCCTACAATCAAAATTTCAATTCCTTCATTGGTACTATCTCAATTTGGGTTCAGAGGAAGAACAACTCTGTTCACATAATTTAGAATGAAGCAGGAATGAATGAGGGAAGGGTTACCCACCACCACCACTCTCGTTATTAGCATTTTAGAGAGGGCTACATTAATTCTAATTAGTTGTGGAATCAAAAGAGGTAACATTTCTTGATCTGGCACTGCACTGTGAGTTAACATAGATAATTGGTCTTAGTCATTATTCCCAAGGGGTCAGATTTCAGTTGAGGAGATAGTTTACCTAAAAAGATAATACATCATAGTTTACTTGTGTGCGTTCTTTGAGAATCTTAACATCTTAAAAGTAATGACTGCTTGACATCGTAAAGGCAACTTGACCTTCTAAGGACATTGAGATTTCAGAGGAAGGTATAGACTCAGACATGGAGGCCAGGTCTGCAAAGGTTAGAAGTGCCTGTAGGATGCTGGAGGGGTGTGTGTGGAATCTAGACAAGGGAAACTGATGACTAAGTAGGGGGTGGTGGTGGTTAAGAGAGGTGACCTAGTGCTGCCCTCTTAGGTCACCAGAAGAAAAAGGGTAGATAGCAGGGCCCTCCACTTCTGAAAGGCAGTGCTCTTTGAAGCAAGGGTGAGGAGATGGAGGAGGCAGCAGTCCTACCAGTTGCTCCCAGTTCTTAACCTTTTTGGTTCTCAGCAGCAAACAAAGCTGCAGGGAAAGAGGGCTTCTTCAGAGCATTGCTCTTCTGACCTTTTGAGTGTTTTAAAATAAAAGTGCTTTCTTTTAATACATTTGAAAAATCTGGCTGGTATATAATAAATCAATGCCTTAAGCCTTACCAGCTTTGAGCTTACTCATTTTTCTTGAACCAAATTCCCCACAGTGTTTAAAAAGCAACAAGAAAGCAGAGCTGTCAGCCTGAGAAACCAATCTTCTAGACTTTGCGATGAACTAGTAGATTGACTTTTATTCAAAACAAACGGACGAATTCATTTTTCCACTTATCTTTGGCTTTCGAAACCCAGCACCCAGCCGCTGATTGAAAATGCCTCCTCTGGGTGCTGGCTTTCCAGACACTTGCTTCTGGAAGGGGTGAACCATTGTCCTTTCCCTCGGGCGCACACTCACTCCTTGGGGGGACCCTGCTCCTCCGTGCTCAGGATGAACTGACTCTGGGGGAAGGAGAACTCGGACCCCCAAAGCCCCACAGCCCAGGGCGCCTCAGGGGCACCGAAGAGCCTCCAAGCCACGACCTAACGACCTGTCCAGCACTCCTGGCCTGTGCTGCTAGGATGTGAAATGTGGGGTTTGTGCTGTTTTAATAAAGCAGGACAGACACATTTTTCACAGATCAGCAGGTTTCCCGGAGGCAGGCCTGTTGCCTCAGGAGGCGGCGTAAGGGGTTGAGTGGAGCGCTAAGGGCGGAACCGCGTGGGCCTCGACTTCCCAGGCCTCCAGGACGCCAGGCGGCCTGTGCCCTCGTGTAGGTCCCTCCCGAGAGGCCCCGGGCTTATTTTCCACTCGGCTGCTCCCTGGCCGAGCCGTAAACCCAACCTGACGTGGGCTCATTAATTTGGCAGCGACTGGAAGGCTGGGCCTTGGCGACGCACCCAGGAGGCCTTTGTGCGCCCAGGGTCAGGTCACAGGGCAACCGAAACACGGCTGAACCCTGCACGCGCGCCCGAGCCGTTTCCTCCGGCCCGACTGCCGCCGCACCCGGCCTCCTGCCCCGCAGCCGCGCCAGCGCGGTTTCCGGAGCCCGGAGCGCGGGGACCCGGGCCCTTCGCGGCCACCGACCGGAGTGCGGGAGTGGGCGCAGCCCGCCGGGCCCTTTCTCCTCTACGCCTGTCCCGCATTAGTCGGAGGTTCCCAGACGGGCTGGGCCGACTCCCTCGGAGGCCTCCCGCCTCGGGGATTCCGTCCGTGGGTGCAGGCCCCGCCCTGCCCACGGCCTCGCTGTGGTCTCCGCGCCCGCCCGGAACCGAGGCGCCAGGTCCGCGGGGCGGCGGCGCGCGGCCCTCCCGGGCCTAACCCGCCGGCCTTGTGCCGGGTCCTGGGGCCACTCGGTAGTTTTCGTGAGGATTTGGGCCAGGTACCCCGGTCCTTGGCGCGTCCAGCGCCCACGTGGCCGGGCCCCGTGCTGTGGATGCAGACGGGCAGCCCCGACTAACTCCGCCAGGATGCACGGGCAGCCTGTGAGCCTCCGTTTTCCTGCTGCCCCGGGCCGAGGCGGGCCTGCCCTGCACCTGGGGCGGGGAGAGGAGGCCGTTCTGCCCGGTCGGTCGGCGCGATGGGGGCGGGGGCCGGCGGAGCCCCCAGCGTGCTCCCGGACCCTCCGGGAGGGCGACAGCCTGCTGCGTTTTCTTTCTCTTCCCCAGGTTTCTCGACAGGGGGGTTCAGACTCGGAAGCCCTGGCGCCCAGATCCCCCGCCCACGGTTCTGTCCTTCACAAAGGCCTGAAACCCGGCGGCAGGGAAGGGGAGGGGGGCTGTTCTGGTTTTTACAAGTGGCTCCAGCCCAGATTAATTTTAGCAAGTTTCGCAAAAACAAAGCGGCCTCCTTCTGTGCCTTTAGGTGACTTTTGTGACATTTAGCAGCAAAGAAAACTATTTCCTCTGCCATTCAGAGCTAACCACGTGTAATTGGCCTAGAAGTCTGTTGTATTTTGGGGAACTGTTTGCGATATCCCATCTGTTTTCATCTCGCGGTTCAAACGAGTCTGTGTTTACCCTTCTGTCGGGGAAATTGGTTTACATGCGCAGCAATTTCTGTGCGACACCGAAATATTCCCTTGAACTAATGCTACGGGTCCGACAGGCTTTGTACTGCTAATAACCCTCCATTACGTCTGTCAGGAGACATTTACACAGCCTCATGGCCGGTCCCATAAAGGAAATTAAGATTCTAGGTTTATCTTAACTATTTGAAAACTAATTGGTCCCTGGCAATGTCCAGAGACACAGACGCACGGGTCGGGGAAGGTGGCGAGCGGCCCGGGAGCAATCGGGTCGCAGGGGTAAAGCCCCGGCGCGTTCGGACTTCGGTGGGGCGGCGCGGCTGACACTGAGGGACCGCCAGCAGCTCCCTTCCTCCCGCCCCGCCGACGCATTTGCGTCTCCTTTCTCTGCACGGCGATGGAGAGCCGTGGGCCCAGACTCCCAAATGACAGATGGCACAAACGTAGAGAGGTGGCGCGAGCCCAGCACGGACGGGTCTCTGGCCCGGCATGTTTTAGCAAACTGAGGATGGATAGAGGGACGGGTCTCCTTCCCAGGACTGGGGGCACGGAAGGGGCCCCTGCCAGTGGGGCGTGAAGCGCTGGGCAGACGCGGTTGCTGGTGGGTGGCAGTCTTGTTTTGGCCCTTGGGGAGGGGCTGCCAAGGCCCACCCGGGCTGAGGAGCCGGGGTAGGTCCCTCCGCACGCCCAGGACTGTGCGCTAGAGCCGCGCCCCGGCTGTCCTGGGGCTGAGTAATCGGAGAAATTGCTCTGAAATCCTGTCGGCTGCCCTGGCTGAGAGGCCCGTAATCAGCCCCTGGCATGTGTGCAAATGCTGATTTTGCGGGTGTTACTTAAACCATGCCGGCAGTGAAACGCCTCGGGTTGGTGGCAGGCTCACCTCCCCCCATCAGGCTTCTTCACGGTCTGCTCTGGGGAGCAGACCCTGTGCCCAGGACAGGGTGGGATGACAGGTGAGGGTGTGCGTCTCCTGTTGGGGCTTCTTTAGTCCAAGGATTGGGGACTGAAAAAAGAATGTGAAAATGAAGGTGCCGACAGTCACATCTGTCGCCTTAATTCAGGCGATTGTCCCAGGGTCCTGGTAGAAACTAGCCATTTTCTCTGCATCCCATGCTAACGTACTCTTTCCAGGGGAGGAACAGTTGGTAGAGAAAACCGTAATGATTTATATACAGTGCCCAATGTAACCAAGGCTGTATTGGTGAAGGTGCAAAGGGACAATAGTCAGTGGTTCATTTAAACCTCAATACTAGAAACGGTCACAATTATCCATGGGAATCCGTACTCATTAATTTCCAAATGAGTAAAGGAACTCCTCTACAAAGGAAGACCCAAATTTCAGTCTTAGCAGTTAGAGAAGTAACCTTAGCTAACTCCGCTAGGGTAGAGGCCTGCTTGCTCCCGGGAAAATGCAGGAAAGCAAAGATCTAAGGCCAGAAGCTCTCTCCCCATAGATAAAGTGTCCATCTTTTCCAAAGGTGGAAGGAAATAAGCTTCCGCACACCTCCTCATGCTGACCAGCCCTGAATTCACTCCACTATCCTCAATTTCCTATTTCATTGGACTTATGTAGATACTCGCAATGAGTAATTTTAAAAGTCAAAATATTCTGGGTATGTGTGGGTAGGGGTTAGGGGGATGGGGGAAGGAGTGAAAATTCCAACCTACCCCACCTGTTAAAGCTCAAAAGCAACTAATCGATTAACTCGTGACACCCCCTCCTGCCAAAGAATGAGAATTTAGATTTACACAACTATTTGGATATAAGTCTGAATTACAAGGGTCAATCTCTGTTTTCAGATCCTTGAGCATTTTGTTTTACAATATTTTCAATACTTTCTACTAAAACCAAATCTACAGAGGATGGGGGAAAAAACCCTACTCTAGAAGCTAGGTTTAGTCAGTTAGATTTGTCCTGAAAAGCAATGATTTTAAGTTTAAGCTTCTACTTTTTATTCATGGTCAGCATAGCCACAAAGTGTGAGGAAAGACAACAGAATTGTCTAGAGTGCAGTGCTCACATTATCTGGGCAATCATAAAAACGGTGTTTTAATTTAACAGGGTTTCTTAGTAGAGGCTGACTTTGCCTTACTACTTGTCATTCCTCATGTTTTTTCTTGTGAACTTCTTACCCATCTAGTACAGCCGACCAAAATGTACACCAAAGATACTCCTCACACAATTTGTTTTTGAGAGACTGCTCTTTATTTATCACTGTACTAGCAATAAGGAAGGGTATAAAAGGAACACGTGTTTCCTGCCCTTTTGGAGCCTCTAATTTGTTTGGGGAGAAAAACCTTAGAAAATTTAGGATATTCATGTCGGTTAAGGAGAGGGAAAGGCCTACACAGTATTGCTGAGGGAACAGAGTGAGGAAGCCACCAGCTTCTTGGCAGCACGGTCAGAGCATGAGGAATGGTAGAAGTCACAGGAAACATTTCTGGGTCACCCAAGTAGTCTTCTGGTTACATAGAAGAGAAAACTAGATGAGACTTGGAAGCCAGCATCCAGACGGGTCTGGCTCAGCTTTGTGTTTCTTTTCCTGCCCTTTTTGCCCCTGCAGTGGGCACCAGAAACAACTGAAGGGCAAATGGTGTATGTCTATGTGTGTGTAGGGGTGCGGTGGGGGAGGGAAAGGTCAAGCACATTGTCTGATCATTCTCTACCTGGGGTGAGGTTAGGGAGCTCCATTTTCTGCCTGTTGATCCAGAGCTCTTGCCTTGCTGTTTGTATGAATGTGATGTGCTCACATGTAATCTCAGGAAAATAAACTAACTGGATTATAAGCTAAAGAATCATGTGACTTTTTTTTTCCCTGCTAGGATCTCAACAGCTGTTCTAGAACAAACATAGCCCAACAAGACTGCCACCATCACAGGATGAATCTAAAGGACTTAATTGCCTGTGAGTAATTTACAGAAAGTACTTGAAATTTTGTATGTGATTAGAAAGAATAACCATGGGGGAACAGCTGCTGTATTTCTAGTCATTTTTGAGACCATTTTTACCTGGTTGGTGTTTGAAAGCAAAATAATTCTTTCTGCTTGAGAAAATTGTTTGATTCTGTTACTCCACATGCATTTGGCAGAGTTAAAAACAAATCCGGATACAGTTGCTGTTTTGATTCCAACAGTCCTCTCCCCCTTCCCTCCCCAAACGCACACTCTGTTTGGTTTGATTTTTCAGACCACACACACACAGGGCTGAATGTTCCATAAGTGATCATAGTCTTATCAATTCTATAGTGGGCAGAAGACTTGCTCTTTGACCACCTGCCTCTTCATAACACTGCACTGTGGGTCCCCCCTCCCTTTCTTCATAACGTGGGATGTGGTAGGTGATTTTTGTGGCCCATCTCCTTTGTCATTTAAAACGAAGCTCATTGAAGTCCAATTGGTCTAAAATCTGCTTTCTTCAGATCCTGCCCAAAGCCGATAACTAATCATCCATCATGAGCTTTTGCTATTGAATCTGCCCAGGTCCTGCACCAGTGGACAGGGCCCAGGCCAGAGTCAGCCCTTCTGTTAAGGCAGCTTGAAAGAGTCTGGAGGAGCCCTGCAGGTGAGCTGTGGCTGGCACCTCTGCGTTCACCTCCCCATCTGAAGGCCGAAAGCCTGCCCTAAAATTTCTGAACCAAAACACACATTTTAAAACTTGTCAACCTGTAAACGGTTGAATTTTTGCCCATTAATGAAAATATTCAGCACCTATTTTTTTCTCCCTCCACGTATGTATTCATTTGTGCATTGAAATTTTGCCCAACACTCAGAGCATTTGGCAATCAGTTTCTTCTCTTTGGAAAATCACCTGCGTGAGTTTCCAGGGATGCCCAGGGAGACCAGGACTAAGTATACATGCAGTCAGTGAAGCTCCCGACTAGTAGAGGCCGTGCTCCTGGCAGAGCAGTGGACGGAGTCCATGCAGGGCATGGATGAGAAGAGAGAGGAAGAGCGGGTGGGCAGATGGTCCAGAAATTCTAGTTTCTAATGTTTCTTAGCAGGTTCTGGCCATGATCTTATGGTGGTACACTTTCAGATATGGTAAAGATCGTAGATATTAGAAGAGAAAGGATAAAAGGACCACTTTTTAAAGAAAAGCAACTTAGAAAGAAACAATTATCATGCATGTTTAATTCTAGCAAAACAATGATTATACATAAATAAGACATAACACTACAGTAATTCCCAATGCATATATGCTTAGTTTTTTTTTCCATTTGTATTTCTTTCATTTAGATAACTAGATAAAATATGAAATCAAAGCCAGCATTTACTATTTATCTTATTATTTGTACACATTTATTTTTTTCCCTTAAAATGTACTGAATTTTTATTCTATGGACTTCTTTTTAGGCATACAACTCATTTTAGATTCTGTAAAACACTTTCAGTTGTTTCTTTAGCTGAGCTAGCTTTGCCCGTTTTTCTAACTGTGCTTTTATACATTTATTTATTTTTGTGATTTATAAAAATGTCCTCATCATTTTCATAGTCACCCTTGGGTGCATGGGCAATGGTTTAGAAAACTTCCAAAATATGGTAATAACACTATAGCAAAACACCATTACAGCAACAGAAAACACAAACCCACTGAACACAAGCCCAGAACAACATTCCTCCAAATGTCTGGGGAAAATAAACCAAAAAGAGCTATCTTTCATCGTGCCTGGAAGGTCAGCTAACCAGGGCTCTCAGGAGAACAAGAGGAATGGTATTTTACGGAGGAGCGTCCCTTAGAGAAGACCCTCTGCTTTCAGCTCCCTGGAAATGCACTCCAGGGTGGGGTGTGGAGGTTGATCTCATTCGAGAAGAGAATGAAGTAACATTGAGCTTATCCCACCTTGTGTAGAGACGTCTGGTCTTCCATGGATGAATAAAAACGTATGGGCCCTTTTAGCTAATAACCACTTTTTTTTTTTTTTTTAGTTATTTCTAAAAGGCTGGAGGAAAGATTGGTGTTTTGTGTTGCAGTATCGTGATATAGACAGATTTTGAGTCCCAGCTGGGTTTTTATTAGATGTGTGATCTTGGGCAAGTCCCATATCTTTTCTTGAATTTAAGTGTTTCTCCCACTAAAATCAGAGACAACAATGGCTGGCTGCTTCACTGAGGTGCTGTGAGAATTAAATGAAATAACATATTACAGCACTAATTTCATATATCGGAAGTGATCTATAAATGCCTGTGTTGCTATCTGGAGTTTTTCTTGAGTCTGAATCATCAGAAAACAGTGCCTGGACTATCTCATGTATTTATTTGGGTGCACGTAGCATTCACCAACTGTGAATCAGATCTGAGTGAATGTCTGAAGGGACCAGAGAAGGGAAGGGTCTGAGGGTGGGGCCCCATGTTGCACCCCATCTGAAAGACTGGGGCAAACAAGTAAAAAGCTAGTCACTTGGGAACGTAACGTGGGTTCTGGAGGAGCCTGGAGTTAGAAAAAATGTAATGGGACAAGAGAAAAGGGTAGAGGGGTCATGGGTATGTTCAGTTGAGTTTTGCCAGCCATGTCGAGAGGTAGTATGGAATGATGGTTATTGTGATGGTTATAAGAGCCCCTGCTTAGAGCCGTGCTCAATATGCTGGGTACTGGTACTTTCAAGAGGCAACAGAGATTCGATATAAACCCATGACTCTGAGAGCCTGAGTCTGCTTTTACCACTTATTGATTGGATGACCTTGGAAAGTCCCTGTACCTCTGTGCCTCGGTTTCTTCATCTGTAGAATGGGAATGGTATACTTCCTAGGGTTGTTGTTATGATTAAATGAGTTAATAAATGTCAAGTGCTTGAAACAGTATCTGGCAGGTAGCACATATTTGCTGGTGTTATTGTTGCTTTTATTATTATTATTTTATTACTATTATTGCAGGCAAGTTGGCCTCCCCTTTTGAAACCTCCAGCTCAGTGATGTAGATTACCCCACAGCTAACTTGAAGCAGATGACTCTGCATCACCGGAGATCTTTCTATGATTCTTACCAGTACTACTGGTCGTGCCTACATCATCCTAAGATCACTCTCTAACAGTCCTCTAGGAAGAGACACCTTTGCCCCTCCCATCAGGTTATCCCACGCCACACCTTCAATCTAGCTTTGGACATCGTCTTATCTTTCACTTGTGATTTTTTTTACCATCTTCAGCTCTTTCGCTTGTGTTCTTCCTCTTCCTTCTGGTTCCTGAGTGTGACCAAGTGTTCTCCTGTATCCTGCAGACTCTCAGGCGGTCTTACACTTATTGGAACAGGGATGCTGTTGGTCTGGATGAGTAAGTGGGGTGGATGGACTCAAAGAACAGTCTTGATTTCTGATTTTTATAAAAGGAAATGAAAATGGAGCGTCAAAAAATTGAGTGCCTTGTTGGTTTGTAATTAATTCAATAATCCAATTCTTCACGTTACTGTAGATCCAGAATGATACCACCATTATTAAGAATGAAGAATAAATACTGATGCTTTCCTCAAACATGGCAAGACTCTGCAATTTCTCTAAAAACTTATTTTGGGGGTGGACTTGAACGCAACAGCGGGAGAAGCATCCCCGAGCATGCCTTCTTTGTTAGATGTCTGAGAGTCAGACGAGGGGGCGTGGTGTTCCTTCACGACGGACATAGCGGCATGAGTTGGACATGCTGTTTTAGACTGAGCTCTGAAACTCCAGATTGTGAGCAGTTTAATTGATACCCTCCATGTAGCTTTGCTATTGACATTTGTTCGCTGAGAGTGTTGCTGCCAACACAAGTTTTGAGTAGATTGTGGTATAAACAGATTTCCTCTTTACACATTCTAATCAGCGCAGAAGGACTGTTTTCATTGAAACCGTATCTCAGCCTAAGCTTCTCCGCACATGTAGGCACACATGTACAGAGTTTAAATTGTATTTATGGTTGGTAAATGTTCTAATTATGGGGCTGTGTATGTTCAGAGAAGAAAATTAAATCGGCAAACATGGGAGGCCAGGACGCCCTTCCGCTCTGGTTTGGGTTCTTTATGGCTTTTAGGCTTTGAGAGATCAATGCTGTGAGATGGTGGGTGAGCATCAGGCAGACACTTGTCTCCTGGCTAATGTATAATGTTACCTATAGAGCTTTCTTCCTCCCTGATGAGGTAAAGTTTGATTCCTTATTGCCTGCTTTATCCTAACACATCACAGAGCAATTTCCAACAAACAGCTCCTCGGGGTATGTCCTGGGCCTCATTTTCCATGGTAGAATACGTGAAACGCGAAAATAAAAATGGATGTACATGACATTGCACCCACCAGCCCAGTCCCATCCTGCTGTCCCATTGATGACAATGAGTAAATTGCTATTCATTAAGCAGTGCCCAGGCTTCTTTGGAACACACACGAGGAGGGGAAGGCATCCCATCTTCCCAGCACCACTAAAGAATGAAATCCTGGGTGCAGCAGACCAATGGCTACTAAAGGGTTTTGAAAGTAGCTGCTGCCGTTGCTATCTAGTTAGCATAAGGAGGATTGTTGTTTGCAAAATGGGCAAAATATGCACTCCAAGAATATGTACAACGTAACCTAGCCAGGTCTACCCAACCACAGTAATTTTGCTGCTGCAGGCAAAATGCCTTCCTGGCGTAGGTTTGAGTTGACAGATTACTGAGGGAATTTTTGTCTCGCCCACACTCCCAGATTATCCAGTTTACTTTTTAACACACCACTCAGCCCTCCTCCATGCAGATTATGTGGTATAGACCTGGCACCCTAAGCTGAATAATCTCTTTGCTGACAGCTGAAAAGTAAAGGCATCTGTGGCAGTCAGATAGGGTGCCTCAGGTTGGCTCCAGATGTCAAGTTGATTAATGTTGGAGTGAGAGCTGCCAGCAGCCAGGCCGTGTGCATGCACAGATTCCCAGGAAACAACCCTGATGGTTGTGGCATCAGTGAGTAGTGGCATATGCACAGACACTGAACAGATACCAGTCCTTCTGTATCAGCTTAGTAGGATGCCCAGAAAATTGTGGACCCTCCAGGATACAAAACCCAACACAGAAAAATTTTCAGCCATTTTTTTTTCACGTTTCCTAGCACAGGGAGTTTGTTCCATTAAATTAACATCAGTATTTCTATACAAAGAAGCCCATGCCAGGAAGGCTCCGGTGGGAAAAGCACAAGACAGAGTTAGGATCTTTGTGATGATCAAACCGCACACTTATAAAGTACTTCTGATTTTCCAGAGCACCTTTTCTCCTCACGTTTACTCCTTTTCTCACTTTTCACTTATATCCCTGTGAAGAAGGTGACAGGTGTGGTCATGTACTCTGTGGGGATAAGGTGCCATCGCCATTCTCTATCCCCACAGGCCACTGTGAGATGGATAGATGAAGGGTCTATCGAAGGTCATGCCATGTGGCCAGCATGAGAACTACAAAGTCATCAGCCGCCACCGCTGCTCATTCCCTTAGACCAGTGTTGCTCAGTGTGGTCCCTGGACCAGCAGCAACAGTGTTACCCCAAAACTACGAGGTCAGAACCTCTGGGCGCGGAGCGCAGCAGTCTGGTCTAGAATCACCATCAGGTGATTCTAATGCATACTCAAGTTTGAGAACCACTGGCCTGGCCCAACAGTTCCCAGTTCAGGTTTTCTGGACCCTAAGGCCCACTAGACATAATGAAGAAGCCCTACAAGCTGTTTTCAAAATTTCATGAAACTTAGTGGAAATCATACTCTTAATGTTTCTTTCAAAAATTACATATTTCATTGCAGATAGCTGATAAATGAAAATTGGGAAAGGAAATTGCTTATTAACCAATGCTGTTTGGTATGCTTTCATTCATGCAATTATTCATTTAGGCATTTATTGGTTATTTTATGTTCTGTGCTAGATACTGGGAGATCTAAAGACGAAAACGTCCCTGTTCTTGTGATAATTACAGGCTTGCGAACAGATCATTGCAATACAACATAATAAGTACTGAAAGGCAGATTTAAACAGTACTGTGATGGATAAAAAGTCTTTTGAAAACCTTGGGGAAATAATCCTCATACTAGGCTATGTTGTTACAAGGCTTTGTGCTTGAACTCGGGCAGCTGGGATGGAGAGAGGTGAGATGGCATGATAACTCTCAGGTAGAACTCTGCTCCTCGCTCTTCATTGGCCAACCACTCTGAGTACTGAGACCAGGAGCCCACTTCTGGGTTCTGGGTTTGCCTCCCTCTGGGAACTTCCTGGCTTTTTCCTGGGCAACAACATTTGTGCTGGTGAGAAGCACTGATGGAGCATTAGAAACAGGCTCACAGAGGCTCTGCATTAGTGAGGAGAAGTCGAAAATAAGATCTTCAACATGTTTTTATAGACCTGCCTCATCTATTCTTATAATGGCAATTACTTAAAAGGCACTTCTCTATTTAACCAGATACTTGAAACCAAATGAAATGTCTGCTTGATTCAAAGTCCATTTGGAGAACATTTCAGTTTCATTTGAGTACAATTACTTTAAAAAATACATAGGTTTAATTTCAGTGTGACTATTTCACAGGTCTTTGTCTTTTTTTAAAAAAATCCATGAGTATAGGTTTGTGTTTCAGGGAAGGAAAAAAAACACCTACTCTCTGGGTTAAGTTTGCTTTCAGATTACATTAAGTTTTGTCGGGTTCACGGCTCATAGTTCTAGAGCCCCAAGCTAAGAAGATGATGGGCCTGCCTCTGTGCTTCCTCTCAAGGTCGCTTCCCTTCTGTTTGTAATTCCACTTTGGAATATCTCTGTGCACCAAATATCCCCCGTATAAATGAAACAAGAGGAAAGAGAAGGGACAGAGCCTAGAGATTAATACAAGGAAACTTCATATGTAACAACTAAAACTTATATCGAAAACATTAGCAATTTCTTTCTTCTGTGGGGGGTGCTTCTAGTTTTAAATGAGGTGTTAGTGTTTGTGGGGTGATAACCTTGTCCCACTGAATTATGGTGAAAAAACAACCCAGTTGCCTGCACAGCCCAAAACAAACCTCAGAACCGCTTAACTCATCCGTCAAACAAATTGTAATTTAGGAAATGCAGGACAGAGAAAAATGCACAAAAGAAAAGGAGATTTATTTATTTGTACAAAAGTAGAACGACAGGCATTTGAGTGGATCCAAATAGCATGTAGGGAGAAAAAAAAAATGTGATTCATTGCCAGCTATTAAATCTTGTTTATCTTTCTTTAAACTAACCAGAAACACATTTTGGAAAAACGCTGGTTAACAGTTTAAGCATTGAAAGCCTCCTGTTGGTGCTGCCTTTGCCTCCCCACCTTCCAAGAGGCCGATGAAGGCTGAGGCAAGCAAACATTGTTCCCAGAGTCCAGGACAATGGATGGATTTCCAGTCCCGCTTCCGAACTCACACTTAGACTCTGGGAGAGTGCTTCCAGCTTCCTCCAAGGGGGATGCTCACCTCATGGCAGCGGCAAGAAGGTCCATTTTTGCAGGTGGTTTCAGATGAAAGGCCCTGAAGGATACAAAACATCACTCCAAAGACACAGTCACTGAAGAAATGATGCGTCCTTTAGAAAGTAGCATTTCCCTGATAATCATCATTATCAAAATATCTCCCAGCCTAACAACTGACCTGGTCAATACTGACTCCAGACTCAGTTATGTGACTGAAATTCTTCAGGATTCACACGAATCTGAAAAATTAGCTAACATCCCAGTAGCCAGTGGAAGAAACCCCTCCAGGCTACAGGGCTATGGTGGCCCTTTCAGGCTGGCCCTGCGCTCTTCCTGCTACAGGGCCCATGAGCGAGTAGCCTTTTGTAGCTTCTTCCACTGCGCCCCACCCCCGATCCCCTGGCTTAACTATATTAGTTTAAATATTGGTTCATCAATGCCCTTAGAATTAGAGGAGACTCTACCTACCACAGACTCTAAGGATTCACTTGATTTCATTAATTCCCAAAATAAGAGTATACACATTTCTGAAAGAAGCCATCAGCATCTTTTTGCTTCCCACGGAAATCCTACTATGAGAGTTATCTAGGGTGTGTGGTCTCAGTAATGTCTAGAGACGGGACTCTGCTGAGTTTAAGAGAAGGCCCAAGTGGACTCATCAGATCCAAAGCACTACTCTCGCCTCTTCCACTCCCACTGCAGTGGTTTGCTGACTTTCAGGCATCAGAGAGCTCAGTGAAGCAAAGTATACTTTGTCTATGCCAGCTTCTGTCCTCGTGTTTCCTTCATAACCTTCAACTTTTCTCTTTGCCCAACACATCACATCCCCTTACATATTTCTCTTGCTGTTATAAATTCCTTGAGGACAGTAAACGTGTCTTGTTCATTTTCATATCCCCTTCTCTTAGCAGAGCATAAAATTGGGCATCGAAAAACAGTGCTTAAAATGGGTCCTCCTGTGAGCAGGTGCTGTGCCTTCTTACCTACTAGCATGGTAAGCCACCTAGGCTAGGTCTGCTCAGGTTCAAGGTGCAGGTTAAGGCACATCTCCCCCTTAATAGCTACCTTAATACCAAGTATTAGCAAGCCTGTCTTTTTCCCCCCTTTTAATGAACTATAGAAGCATTTCAACCTTAACCCCACCACAACAAAAGACAGCCTTCATCATCATCATCTTGTGGATGTCCTCAGCATCTGCACTTTTAGGGTGAGAATCCATTTGAACTAGTACAACAATACCTGTGGGATTTATCTGATGAGAGGGACACAAAAAAGTCACAGAGAGACAAGCTTAGATTAGAAGAAAGGTGTGCCCTCTTTTCTGGCCGTTTGCCAAGGTCATTTACACAAGAAATGAAAAGGATGGCAGAGCATCATGTTAGTTCAGAAATGTCATAGCATGCATTCTTCCAGAAAGTGCAGGTAGCATCACTAAATTCTTCTTGTCTCAGAAGGAAAATTTGGGCATGAGATGGGCCAAGGCAGAATGTTAGTACGGGGTCCAGACTAGCAGTTCCCTGAACTCTCACCACAGAATGCAAGGGTAAAGGGAAGAAAGACTTTAAAACGTAAATAAAGTTCCCAGGTACTATCAACTGAATGTTTGTTTCTTCCGAAAACTCATACGTTGAAACCTAACCGCAATGTGATGGTATTAAGAGGTGGGGCCTTTGGGAGGCAGTTAGGTCATGAGGGTGAATCCCCCATGAATGGGATTAATGCCCTTATAAAAGAGGTCCCAGAGAGCTCCCTCACCCCTTCTGCGCTGTGAGGACACAGAGAGAAAATGGCAGTCTGCAACACAGAAGAGGGCTTTCACCAGAATCTGACTGTGCTGGCACCCTGACCTTGGACTTCCAGTCTATAGAACTGTGAGAAATAAATTTCTGTTGTTTATAAGCTACCCAGTCTGGGGTAGTTTATTACCGTGTTTCCCCAAAAATAAGACCTAGTCAGACCGTCAGCCCTAATGCGTCTTTTGGAACAAAAATTAATATAAGACCTAGTTTTATTTGAATATTACATAAGACTGGGTATACTATACTGTACTATACTATACCATACTATAATATGCCAGGTCTTATATTAATTTTTGCTCCAAAAGATGCATTAGAGCTGATGGTCCGGCTAGGTCTTATTTTCGGGGAAACACGGTGCAGCAGCCCAAAATGACTAAGACATCAGGGTAGTACTTAAAAAAGCTTACCAACTCTTTGCACTTATTCAGCTGACTACCTGACCCATGTTTTGGTGCTTCTGAGAAGCACAGAGTTAGATGGAATGTGGATTCCACAGGCTCGTGAGAGGAGTTTGCTGAGCAGGAGGCCGTGGGGACTCCCTGAAGGAGTCCTCTGACTCTGGCTTGGCTTCCTTTGCCATCACCTTCTACCTCCTCTTTCCAGGGAGACTGTGGTGCCAACCACCTTCCTGCAGGCACCAAGGGCACATGTCAAACCATCACATGGCAGCCTCTGTGCCTAGAGCTTCGTATCCAGAAGCATGGCAGCAAGGACAACACTGTGGTCATTTTGCCCCTTACTGCACTGAGGACAGAATTTCAAGAAGTAAAGAAGTCTATGACCCAGCAATTCCACTCCTAGGATATACCCAAAAGAAATGAAAGCATATCTTCACATAAAAACTTGTGCACAAATGTTCACAGTGGCACTATTCATAGTAGCCAAAAAGTGGAAATAAACCATATGGTCATCAACTGATGAACAGATCAACAAATGTGGTATTCCAGACACTGGAATACTATTCAGCCATAAAAAGGAATAAAGTACTGATACATGCTACAACATGATGAACCTTGAAAACATGCTACATGAAAGAAGCCAGATGCAAAAGGTCACATATTATGTAATTCCATTCAGATGAAATATCCAGAGTACAAAAATCCATAGAGACAGAAAGTTGATTGGTGGTTGTAAGAGGCTGGGTTGTAAGTGACTACTAAGGGTATGGGGTTTCTATTTGGGGTGATGGAAATGTTCTAGAATTAGATAATGGTGATGGTTACTCAATATTGTGGATATGCTAAAATTCACCAAATTGTAACCTTTAAAATGGTGACATTTATCACAGTAAAAAAAGAAAAGCAAGTAGTAAACAAGTAATAAAGTCAAGTTGCCAGGGAGCAGCAGCCCTCTTTCCTTTATTCTTCCCTCTGAGCCACTTGGAACGCTGTTCAAACACTTGCATATCCCAGACCTGCATTTTGAACTGTTCCATGGCTCTTCCATCTTTTCTTCTACCTTCCACCCACATCTCTGCACCTCTAAAGCGCAGGCCAGAGTTCCAGACTCAGGTGGGTGTTCAATGCCGAATATTCCTTGTTTGCCTGCGCTTTGCATTGGGTCTTTGGAGCCTGGTTGATCTAGACAGAGATCTCTGGGAACACTGCTCCTGTGAGCTGCTCCCTGTGGGAGCCGGATTTCTCAAATGCTGGAAAGCAGCAGGGAGGCTGGTTTAAGAGACTGACTGATAAACGAGTCTTGGCAAAATGCCAGCTCAGGCAGTCTGTTCTTTTTTGCTGCTTCATTTCTGCTGTCATAAGACAAAGCCTTGGGGTAAAGCCTCTATTCTGGGGGTCCTGAGGATCCCTTGATTTGCTCTTCTCTTCCTGTCCCCATCTCAGCAGACGCCACCACAAACACGTCCCTCAGGCCCTTTGTATGGAATCCACACATCTATTTAGCTATAAGGGTGAAGGTTTCTCAGGGTACAAACCTCATCAAAGTGGCAGCTCCTGCACTCACTGAGGTCCCCTGGATTGCAGGCCTCATGCCGCTCCCCTCCCCCCTCACTTTTCACACATGACTTCATGATCTGTTCTCTGGGTGGGTGACATTCTTTCCTTCTGTCACAGGTACCTCAATCTAGGCATTCCTGATCCTTGCTTACCTTTTGTCCATTTAGGTACATGTTTATTCCCACAGACGACTCTGAAGAGCAAATTAAATAGGTAAGTTTTTTTTTTATCATACTACCGTGTTTCCCCAAAAATAAGACCTAGCCAGACAATCAGCTCTAATGTGTATTTTGGAGCAAAAATTAATATAATGTAATGTAATGTAATATAATATAATATAAGACCGGGTCTTATATTAATTTTTGCTCCAAAAGACGCATTAGAGCTGATTGTCTGGCGAGGTCTTATTTTTGGGGAAACAGTAGTTCTGGGAAGGAAAGGGAAATTGCACCCCGCCGAAGGCTTTCCAGCAGGCATGCTGAGATGATGCAACTAAAGCAGCGCTGTCTCATCCGGTCGTCATAGTTTAAGCCAGTTAATAAAAATGAACGCTCTGGATGTATTTTTCTACGTGATGAATAAAGCCCAGAATAGTGAAATGGGTTGAAAAATATTCAAGTGATTCAGCACACTGGCCATTGTGTAGTCTACAAGGAGTGCCAGTGCAGCAAGCCTAATCAGGTAGCTGCAGATTTAATGCAAACACATCACCCAGGTAATTAGGAGCTTACTGAACTATCTCTGCAGGTTGAAGAGAAGATGCTTGTGGAGTCTGAAGTGTGTTTTCCTCAGTGGGGTTGGTGCGTTAGTCTGAGGGCTGTGGTGTGAGCAGCAGAGATTCGGATGACCCAAATAAAGGCGAGTGTATCGGCAGCTCTCTGATGTTCGCAGATTGACAGGGAGACTGGAGAACCAGGCTTGGGGATAGAATCCAACACTTCTCTAGACTGAGGAAGCCTGTTGTATGGGATAACACCAGAGCTGGAGCAATCTGGATCAGGCAAAGCTGCCACCCTTGGGTCAAGATTCAGTGTCTTGAGAGGAGGCGTCCAATTGGTTGAGTTCTGATTGCAGGTATGCCAGTGTCTGTCCCAATGTGATAAGACAGGAAAGGACCTAGTCCCTCAGCTTCTATGATGGGAAGAGGGTGTAGTCCCACCAAAACTACTCAGGAAGGGAAGAAGTCATCCCCCACCCCCACCCCCAAAAATCAGAGTGCTAATTAGGAAAAGGGAAGAGATGCTAGGTGGACAAAGACCAACTATTGTTTATTTCATTTGAACTACTGCAAATCACTTGAAACAAACTAAACTGAATGACTGCTTCTCTCTGAAGGAGGGTGTCCAGTTATCTGCAGCCAAATGATTAGGTGTTTACAATGAACCTTCATTTTATGGGAATTCTGGCAAAGGTGAGATCTGGGTATGAGCAAAAAGAATATCTGAAACTCCTACTAGCTTGCCTGCTCCGCTTGGTTGTGCAGACTTGACTGTTACAGCGAAGACAAAGTGAGCTAGAACATGAAGTGTTTATACAGTGAGCCTGAGTCGAAGTAGGGAAGGTAAGCTGAATAAACCTACTTTGTGGGGGTGTCTTCAGCCATTTTTGTCTGTCAAAAGATTTAATAGGTGATCAGCCCTTCAGGTACTGAGAGGAGTGGGGTGGGGAGACTCACGATGTACACAGAAATTCTGTGTAGCTCATTAGTGTCCACAGATAATGTATATGTTTCCTATTCACATATACTGTTAGCCAATGAGAGCAGCACAGCCCCCAGGGAGCAGTAGCCCACCATCCTGCACATGCAATCAGCTGATGATAAGGGTACTGGCAGGTATCCTGAGTACAGTGTGTTAGACAACATCATTAAGTGGGCAGTTTGCTTTGTTGTGGCCTCTCCTGCCATTTGCCTTTCGTTCTTGCACACAGTGTTGAACCCTGATGGCTGAAAAAGGTCTCCAGTGACCATGTTGATTCTGTTCCAGAGAAACAAAAGTGAGAGCATGCTGGAGCACAATTGTAAGTTTCACAACAGCTCATGCCTTCTTAAGGATATGGTTAAGCATACACCAGGGAAAGTTAGCAGGCAATGAAGGATTGGTGGGAGTCCTCTCACATTGTGGAAGAGATCACCAATATCACAGCAGCTTCTGAAGATTTAGCAACAATTACATGAACAGGATGAATGGGAGCTGGAGGAACTGCACCCAGAGGCTTAGTGTGACTTCAGAGAACTGGAAAGGAAGGAAGTACGCTTGCCAAGGCACAGTCTGCTCAGTGTCCAGAGGGAGGGACTGGGCAATGCTCCATGTCCAGGAGACACCTCCTCCTCATTGCAAGGAGGATGCCTGTACACAAGACATAGCCTGCCTCAAGGAGCTGCTCTTTCCCCGCTGGTCTCTCAGAGAATTGACTTGGCTTTTCACTTTTGCAGAGCAAGTCAGCAATGTTTTAGGAGAAGGGAAGTCTATAGATTTCATCATGGTTTTGTGGTTGCAGTAGGTATTCCATTAGGATTGTGCGTGGAAACCACAGATAGCATTCTCCATGCCTCTTTGCATATAATCTTAGTAATAAAGTGCTTGGCCAATATTTTATTGATTATTGAGAATTATGAATAATAATGGTTGTGTTTGCTGGAGAGCTTCTGGAGAAAGATAATTAGAAACATATTGAAACAATTGTGGTGATGGAAGGGGAACTGACTTTGGGTGAGGAGCACACAATGGGATTTATAGATGATGTAATACAGAATTGTACACCTGAAATCTATGTAATTTTACTAACAATTGTCACCCCAAAAAACTTTAATTTTAAAAAAAAGAAACAATTGTCATGTTAGTTTTTAAGGAATTATTGTAAAAGAATTAGGATTGCTTCTTTTAAAAAAAAAAGGCAAACAAAGACCATTATGCAATGCTAAAATTAGTGGTTTGGACAACTTAGAAATCAATTTGTGAGTAGTACTGTTAGTAATGAAAAACTAAAACATAAGCTTAATTGCTATGGTTATGCAGCCCCACCTCCAAAACATTTGGCTTCAAGGAATGAGCAATTGAATAGAATCTAACTATGCAGGTTTCCTAATATTCTTGGACTTCTTAATACAAGAATCACGAATTTTCATACAAGTTTATAAAATACTTAAAGTCTGTGTCAATATAAATGGGATTAAGATGGCAGTGACCAAATTATTTGTTTCATGCATAAGGTAGCTTTTAAAAAAATAGCAAAATGTGGAAGTAGCATTTTACAGTCCTAGACAATTTGATCTTTAATTGTAGATCTCTAGACACAGACTAGGATGGATTCTTTGTAAAATCAAACATTAAAATTGAGTCAATATTATGCCTATGACCTAATATATTCCTCTGGGTTGTATTCACGGGGAAATACTTTCATGCATCTGTTGATACATGATTCTTACCATTCCTTAAACTTTAACAGAAGGATGTAAAAATCACAGCGTTTCAGCATGGTGGAAAGTTTCACTGACAGGTAGGGACACCAATTAGGAGCCTATTGCCATAATTTGAGCAAGAAATGGTGCCAGTGGAGATAGTGAGAAGTAGTTGGGCTGCGAATAATTTTTGAAAGCAGGCTTGATAGGATTTGCTAGTGGATTGCCTGTGAGTGTCGGAGGGAGGAGTCAAAGATGACTCCAGGGTTTTTACTCTGCGCAGAAAGAAGAACAAAGTTGCCATTTACTGTCCTAAGGAGGGTTGTAAAAAGAACTAGTTTGGGGGAGAGATAGAGAGTTTGGCTTAGACTACTAAACTTGAGATGCCTTTGAGACTTCCAAGATAAGATGCCAAGGAATCCGTTGGAATAAGAGTTTGTGTCTAGGTGAGAGGTCTGGCTGGAGGTAGAAATCTATAAGTCATCAGTGACTTGAAAGTGAGGAAGATGAGAAGAGGGCCGAGGACAGAGAACCCTGGGATGTGTTAGGATTGAATCAGGCAAACGCACAGTGGCCAGAGAGGGAGGGGGACCAAGGGAAGGCGACGTGCCAGAGGATAAGGGAAGAATGCTGTTCAAGAAGAAAGGAGTAATCACCTCTGTCAATCGCTCAGGAAAAGGTCAGAAAGATATGAGAATTGAGAAACAAGCCCATCAACTCCCATTTTTCCTAGGACTGTCCTGGTTTTAGCACTGAAAGTCCCGTTTTCGAAGAAATCCCTGAGTCCCAAGCAAACTGGAGTGGTTGGTCACCCTACCAGTGAGAAACGGCCATTGGGCTTCTTGGTGATGAATGATTTAGGAAAGAAAAATTGCGTGGAATAATGAGGATAAAAACATTGAACGGAGTGGGTTGGTTTTAAGAAACAACAGGAAAAATTGTTGTTACATAATACCCATTACAATATTGTTATATCATTGTTCTTACATAATATTAAAGTTATGTAAGGAAATTCCTTATTTTTTCACAGATACATCCTGAAGTATTTAAGAGTGAAATGTCACATTATCTGGGATTTGCTTTAAAATACTTCAGCAAATAAGCATCACGTTCATAATTATTAAATCTGGGTGATGTGATTATGGGGTTCATTATAATATTCTCTATTTTTATATATGATTGAAATTTTTCTTAATAAAAAGTTTTTAAAAATGTAAAGAAAGTGAATGGGAGAAAGGAATTATAGGCAGCAGAAATACACAAATCTTTTGAGAAGTTTGTTATAAAGCAGAGTAAAGAAATTGGCAGTACCTGGATTGGTCTCTGGTTTTTATTATTTATTTATTTATTTATTTATTCATTTATATTTTAAGGTAGGAGAAGTTACAGTATGTTTGGATGCTGCTATGGGAACACAAATGAGGCTGGCAGGTCGTAGATGACCAGGCTATAGGCAGATGTTTAAAGGAGAAGGAAAGACAATGCTCTGGAAAGGAAAATGGGGAGCAAAGAGGACGCCTGCCTTGGCTCCAGGACCCCTGGGAGTCTACAGGGAGTCAGCTTCCTCTGAGGTGACCAGGCTACCATCTGAGCTCAGAGAAGCAGCAGAGGGTATAGGGATTCTGTTGATTGGCTGTGCTTTCTGTAGGGCTTCCAGGGGAGGGGTGTGGGGTTTGGAAGAGTGGGGAACTGGTCAGATTGGGGGATATGCCGAGCTCTGTGGGAATGAATTCTAGTGAGAGGGGTGGGTTGGGATCTTGGGCTTCTTGTGGTAATGGGTAAACACTGGTAAGGGAACATGGATGTGGGCATCATGGGATAGCCCTGGCTCTTTCTTGTGTAGTTGTGGGGGTGGCACGGAGGGTTAAAGGGAGAGGAGAGGCCAGCAGAGGGCCAGTCATCAGGAGACACAGGGCACCACTCAGCAGGTATGCCCCCACCTCTCCCTGTGATTCAGCCTGTGGAGTTTGAGACACAATGACGTTCTTATCAGAAAGAGGAGGAATATCAAAAAACCAAGGGAAAAGGGAAGATTCATGTCCCAAGGAAAATTAGAAAAAGGCCTGCCAGCTTCCAGACCTGATAAAATCAAGGCAGGACGTTCTAACAACCAGCAAGGGGCCAGGAGGCTTTGAGGCCAATAAATTCATCAATGAGTCATAAGCCTATGAAGTTCAAGATCAGTGTACTCTCTCCTTTGGTCATTCTGCAGATTTTCCAAGGGCTGAAAATTTGTCATGTGAAATAGTTTTCTTCTTTGTGATTTTATAGGATTGCTGATTAGTATTTATAAAGACATGGAGTTTTTGTTTGTTTTGTTTTGTTTTTATCAGCAATCAGAATGAAAAATAGATTGCTTAGTTGCTTTTCAGTCGTTTGTCCAAGACTTGTGAGCATTTCACTACGACCTCAAACATCGTCTTACTGGACCTGTAAAGAGCCTGTGTACCTGGGCCTTCTGTGGTGCGCCCTGGTGGTGTCGGCTTAGGGGGATCCAGGAGGCCCAGCTCCATGCCAGCTTGTGTGTGAAGCCCTCCCTGACCTGCCCATCCCACATACTCCATGTCCTGTGAAGTTCTATGGTGGCCCTCACACCACCCAGTGTCGTTCTTGGGCTCCGCCTAAAAGCAACCTTTCGTTGTTTTGCCCAAGCATCCCTTCTCTACACAAGGTGGTATCTCATAGCTCCTGAAGGGACCCATTATTTTGAGTCTCCCATGTTGTCTGGCACAAAGTAGATGTGGAATAAATGTTGCATGAAGTCCAAACGAATGAATGGATTTATTTATTGAGTACTTCATAGGTTGCAAACATTGTTCTGGGCACTGAGGAAATGGTTGTAAGTCAAAGAAATAACAATCTCTGCCTCATAGGTCTTATATTCTAGAGGAGGGAAAGCAATGAGCATTATTCCATGAGGCCAAGTTCCTGAGTAGTGAAGTGAGTCTCAGTGACTGATTACTGAGGGCCTATCATGTGCCAGTTGTTTCATTCATTTATTTTTATTTTCTTAATTTAACATTTATACTTTCTTAAAAATTTATTTTTTAATTGTGGTTGACATATGATATTGTATTAGCTTCAGGTGTACAACATAATGATTAGACATTTATATACCTTGCAAAGTGATCACCCCAGTGAGTCTAGCACCCATCTGGCACCATACATAGTTACTACAATATTACTGACTATATTCCTTATTGCTGTACTTTACATCCCTATCACAATTTTTGTTGGCAATTTTCACTCTTTAATCCCTTTGATTTTTTCACCCTAGTCCCGCAAGCCCCCACCTATCTGGCATCCATCAGTTTGTTCTCCGTATTTATGACTTTGTTCTGTTTTGTTTATTTATTTATTTTGGTTTCTAGATTCCACATGTAAGTGATATCATACAGTAGCTGTCTTTGTCTGACTTATTTCACTTTGCATAATATCCTCTAGGTCCATTCATGTTGTTGCAAATGGAAAGATTTCATTCTTTTTTATGGCCGAGTAATATTCCATTGTGTATATATGTACCATATCTTTATCCAGTCGTCTGTTGATGGGCACTTAGGTTGCTTCCATATCTTGACCATTGTAAATAATGCTGAAATGAACATAAGTGTTCATATACATTTTCAAATTTGTGTTTTGAATTTCTTCAGATAAATACCCAGAAATTTCAACTAAGTTCTCTCTGACTTCAGGGCCCATATTCCCAATTACTACACTGTATTGCCTCTATTCCTTCTACTGAGTGCATAGAAGGCGCATTTATATTGGGAGAGTAGGGGCTCTGGTGGCTTTGGACTCTCCATTCTCTTCCTCTTACGTGGTCACAGACCAATACGAAAGCAAATAGCAGATGCTTCACTTTTTCTCTGCAGCCACTTGAGAGCCTGAAGCTCTCTAGCTCTTGGGTTAATTTTCATTCAGCTACAGATGTAAATCTAAAGGCAGGACCCTGAGTCTGGAGCTGCAGACCCTTATAAAATGCCAGTTCCTACTACAAGAGTAAGGAAAAGTATGAAAAAGTTTGATAATATGCCCACATCACCTAAAAATTAGCAGCAGTGCCCTTGTATTCTGGTTCCAAATCATGCTCTAATTATTATTTTAAAAGTGGATTTCTGGATGACTATGAGCACAGGAGAATTATTTTTGTGGAGTAGAGGTGTGAAAAAGAAGCCGTGCAGAAAGGAGAGCCCGCCTTATATTTAAAGAAGCAGGAAAGGAAATTGTCCAGCCCAGGAAGGCTGTGGATGTTGGCTCTCTGGACCCAGCCTGAGTATGTGAGTGGTAATTACTTCCACACCAATATTGGGTTACACTCTGCCTTATATTCTGTTGCCATGCCATAGTGGAGGGTGGGGAGCCTGCAGGTATACAGGAGGCTGCCTGTTGAACAATCCCCATGAGGTGGGTCCAGAAGAATTGCCCCGTCCAGGATGTGCCCCAGAAGTACCCCCATGACAAGGCCCGCAGAGCTGGCTGCTCTCCTAGGAGCCAGCCTCTGAATCCCCCTTTCTTTCATCCTGAAGAATGTGTTTCCCATGGTGTCTGGGGAAGGCTGTAGCCTCGTGACTTAGGGCAAGACGCGCCAGCGTTGGGGGTGCCAACATACTGTCGGATTGCCCCAGGACCTCAAGTTTGGATATGGGCAGTGAGCACCGGCATATCTTCTCTCTTCAGCCAGCTCCGAGGACTGGTCACCACAGGCAGAGGACTGTAGGGAAAAGGAGCATTTAAAAATATTGAGTTTCCCGTTGGAAGTTAAAACAAGAAACGGAGCAGCAGGAGTTCGCTGCCTTCAGTTGCCTGAGAGCAGCTGCTGACCAGCGTCTCCAGCTCCCAGCGAGTGGAAAGCAGAACCTGCTCCGGGTAGGCGCTGCTCCCATCCAAACCAAACTTCCCCTCAATGACTTCATTGAAAGCTGGTTTACATCATGAGGAGAAACTCCATTTATTTATTTGTAATAACTTTGGGAATTTATGGACCCACAAGAGGATGTAATTTAAGAAAACATTAGCAAGTTATTCCAAATACCGAGGTTTTGAAACATACTATGCCAAATGATCATCAATGGAAATATTTCAATATTAGGAATGAAAAGCTGCAGCAAACCCCCCTTTGAGCAGGTCTTTGGAGGTGGAGAGGTTTTGAAATGTATATTTTTGGTCACGACATGCTGGGGTCCTAGGAAAAGACAACTGGATGTCCAGGAACCCATTAGGAACAACATATGACCTCATAGAAGTGGACGCATCTAATGCCTTCCTCATGGGAATTGAATCCTATGAATAACTTAGAAAATACATGGACTGATCCTCTCTCTGTTGCTTCACTTTGAACACAGTATTGGAGGGAATTACATGATGTTTTTATTAGTGTTTTCAAGAGAAAATAATTGAGAGTTTACCAGGAAAGAGGGTGAGCTAAGCATGGCCCCTTGCTGTAGAACTGTATTTTTCAAGCCCCCTTTCTATTAGCAATCATGTTAGTGATATTTTTATTTCCTTAAATAGCCCAAATCATAAATCTATAGAAATTTTCTTGCAGCATGTTCAACCCTTCCCTTTTATTGAAAGCATACAGGACCCCATGGTGGGAGCCACGAATTCCCCACCCAAAGTCTTCATCTTTTTCTTTTTCTTTAAATTAAAGTTAATTGGGGTGACAGTTGTTAGTACAAAGTCTTCATCTTTTACCTCCAGGAGACACACACTGAAAAGGATGGGTGTAGACACGTGATCATCTGTTCATCTCACTCTAATTGTCTGCACATGCATTATATTTATAAATTTAGATACCTGTGTCCTACCTCTACCCCATTCAACTGACCTTCGTGAGGGCACAATTATATCGTGTTTACATTGGTAGCCCTGGACCTACACTGCTGCTCAATTGTTGAATACATTTGTGGAGTAATTCCTATTCTGAACACTCTGCTAAGCGCCGAGGGCCGGGGGAGGAGCAGAATTTACAAAAGTGACTAGGTTACTCTTAAGCAGCTCAGATCTTATGGAAAGACAATGACTATGTCAGAGAGAAATTTAAGACCTTTGGGTAATAACTAACATTTCAATAGCAATTTGTAGGTTATTAGATGTTTTTATAGACACTATCTGACCCATACAAAAACACTTTGAGAGGGATGTCATTTTCTCTATATTTCAAATGAGGAAACAGCATCAAAGGAGTTCAAGGTGGATTTTTACAAGGTCATAGAGCAAATAAGATGTGAAGTTGGGTCTTTTATCCCCAAGTTTGGTTCTTGCCCTGTCATACCTTCCTCTCCCCATACTTTCCCCCAAGTCAGGACATTGGCGTGCACACACACACACACACACACACACACACACACACACCCCTACGGTTTTCTTTAATAACAGCTTTATTGAGATTTAATTCATATATCATAAAGTTCACACTTTGAAAGGTATAATTCAGCGGTTTTTAATATATTCGCAAAGTTGAGTGATCTTCATCTTTATATAATTCCAGAATATTTTCATTACCTGCAAAAGAAAACCCATAGCCATTAGCAGTCACCCTCCATTCCCCTTCCCCCAGCCTCTTGCAAACACTAATCTACTGTCTGCCTCTGTGGTTTTGCCTATTCTGTATGTTTCATATAAATGGAATCGGAATATGAGGTATGATCACAGAATACTGTGAATGTTTAAATTAAAAAAATTATTACAGTAAAAGACACATTGCCATTAATCCCCCTCAAAATATTCCCCCCTCAATTCAAACACACTTATCCCATCGTTCTTGACAGTTTCTGGAGCAGTTCTTGAAGTCCTCTTTCATGAGTGTCTTTACTTTGTTCTCCATCATGACAGTGCTCCATGTCACACATTGCTTCTGGTACGGAAATTTCTGTCAAATAAAAGCATTACGGTGTGTCCTCATTTACCTCATTCACCAGATCTGGTACCATGCGACTTCTGGCTCTTCCCCAAAGCCAAAATTATTCAGGACACTGAGACAGACACAACAGCACAACTGAAGACATTCACAAAACAGGGCTTCTAGAACTGCTTCAGAAAGTGGCAAGAACGATGGGATAAGCGAGGGGGGAATCTTCTGTGGGGGATTAATGGAAATGTGTCTTTTACTGTAATAATGTTTTTTATTTAAACATTCACCCTATCTTTTGATCACATCTCGTACTTGTTGCATATTACAGTTTAGTCTTTTTTCATATTTTTGTGTAACCATCACAACCATACCTCATCACCATCACCACCATCCAGCTCCAGAACTCTTTTCATCTTGCAAAACTGAAACTCTCTAGCCATTAAACAACTTTTCTTTCCCACTCTCTTGTCAATCACCATTCTATTTCCTGTCTCTATAAATTTGACTGTTCTAGGTACCTCATATAAGTGAAATCATGCAATGTTTGTCTTTTTGTGACTGGCTTATTTCATTTAGCATAGTATGCTCAAGGTTAATTCATGTTGTAGCATGTGTCCGAATTTCCATCCTTTTTAATGCTGAATAATATTTCGTTGTATGTATATACCACATTTTGTGTATCCATTCATTCATTAAAGGACATTTGGGCTGCTTCCATGTTTTGGTTATTGTGAATAATGCTGTTATGAACATGCGTGTACAAATATCTCTTTGAGATTCTGCTTTCAATTCTTTGGGTATATCCCCCAAAGTGGGATTGCTGGATCATGTGGTAGTTCTACCTTTCTTTTTCTAAGGAGCCTCCATACTGTTTTCCACATTTTACATTGCCAAAAACAGTGCACAGTGTTCTAATTTCTCCACATCTTTGCAGCATTTATTTTCTGTTGTTTTGATAGTAGCCATCCTAATGTGTGTGCCGTGGCCTCTCATTATAGTTTTCATTTGCATTTCCATAATGATTATTGATGTCGAGCCTCTTTTCGTGTGCTTATTGGCCATTTGTGTATCTTCTTTGGAGAAATGTCTGTTAAAGCCATTGCCCATTTTTGAATCAGGTTGTTATTTTGTTGTTGAGTTTAGGAGTTTTCTATATATTCTGGATATTAATCCTCTGTCAGATATGTGATTTGCAAATATTTTCTCCCCCTTATGATTTTTAAGGGTAAAAATCAATTACCTGCCAGACCAATAATACTACTGTTAACTATCATTGAGCCTTTACTGTGAGCCTGGTCCTGCTAAGTGCTCTACATACATTATCTCATTTAACCCTTCAAACAAGGCTATGTCATTTACCCAATTTACAGACAAGAAATCAGTGGTAAATAAATAACTTATGGGACTTGAACTTGGATCTGCTGACTGCAAAACCTTGCACATAAGTTCTACATTAGATGGCTTCAAAGAGTTGTGTGTGGCCCAGGGGCCTGACGTGGCAGCAGGCATATTCTATGGCAAGTCAACAAACCCAGATTCTAGTCCGACTCTGCCACTGACCAACTGTAGTGGTCTGAATGGTAGCCTCCCAAAAAGGTATGTCCATGCCCTGATCCAGATAACCTGCAAATATTACCTTATTTGGAGAAGAATATACAGCAAAAGACATGATCAGTGATTCTCAGAAGGATTAGCTGATCCCGGTTTATCTAGATGGAACCTACACGTCATCACCAATGTCCTTATAAGAAAGAGACAAAGGAAGATAACACAGATGGAAGAGGAGAACACAGCCTGATAGCAGAGAAGACAATGTGAAAACAGAGCAGAGACAGATGCAGCCACAAGCCAAGGAGTGCCAACAGCCACCAGAACTGGAGGAGATATGGAAGGACCCTTCCCTACGGCCTCCAGAAAGCACCTCCCTGCCATCACCTCGCTTTTGGACTTCTGGCCCCTGGAACTGTGAGAGATAAATGTCTGTTGTTGAAGCCACCCAGTTTGTGGTAATTTGTTGCAGCAGCCACAGGAAACTAACATAGGGACCTCGGACACGTGAGTTTACTCTTCCATGAAATGAGCGTGTAGGGTGAGACCACAGTTTAATTGGTTGCTGCACTGGAATCAGCCACCACTGGAGTCACCAAAACTTAAAAGTGTTTTGAGGTTTGATCATCACCCCAAAGTAACTGAAGCAGAACCGCAGGGGTGTGGGCTCAGAAAACTGAGATTGTGAAAGCTCTCCAGCTGATTCAAATGGGGCCCAGGGTGCAGGCCCCTTGGTTTCTGTGTCTCTTCCCTTAAAACCTGGCAGTCTGTGATTCTCACAGAACAGAACTCAGCATTCCCTGTCATCATCTTCCTCCAAAGTCTCAAGAAATAGTTTGAACTTATGAGCAGGAGAGAATCAGGCTCTCCAGAACAAAAATGGATGTCAAAAGAGTCCTCCCAGGACCACAGAGGGGAATGGAGAGTTTAGGGAGAAAGGGAAGAGGCAGCAGGGCAGAGGGTGGACATGAAAGCGCCTGGGAGGTCTGGGGAGGCTTCAATAACATTGAATCGGACAATGGAGGGGCCATGGGGCCGGGGCAGGCACCTGTGAAAATAGCAAATACTTGAGCCAGAGACGGAACACATCCTGCCCTGGCTCCTTCAGGTTCCCCACAGAGGCAGGGATCACAGGGCGAGGGTGATGTGTCTCCCACAATGTCAGCGTCCCAAGGGCCCGTCAAGAATTCGACATAGAAACTGGCTCAGGGGCTGCAGTGTGACATCTGAGAAAGGCATCTGAGAGATATAGAACAAGCAATAGGTCATCATTCCCAAAGATATGGCTTTAACTTCTGCCCGCTCCTGCCCACCAGCTCTGGGAGATCCCAACAAACCAAAAAAGTTCTCTAAAAGAGATAGGTGGGGGTGCGGGTGGGGGGAGGGCCTCTGCCAGGCGCCGTCATCTCCCCTCCACCATGCAGCTGACAGACACTTGAGAACTTTTCCTTCCCAAGCCTGTATCCTGCTGGTTCAGGGCAAAGTGTGCAGCTTTCCCACCAGGATCAGTGAGGAAATGGCCTGGTTTGGACTCAAACAGACTGATTTGTTTTCCCAACAAGGCCTCAGCCCCGTTCAGGGAGCCCCAGCAATACCCATTTTTCCAGGGTGCCTGTGCCTCCCTGCCTCCCTCTCCAGGCTCTGAGAACACATCACCTAGTGTCTGTAAGGCTTCTGCTTCTTGTTTGACATCCCTTATTTACAAAGCAAACAGAATGTTCCTTTTAACACACATCATGCTAAGTTTATTAATGCAGAAAACAACCCCAGGGGGCCGGCCCGGGGGACCCCTGAAACCTGCCAGCACAAACTCTTCAAACGTTCAGTGCGTCAGATCCTCCAGGACAATATTTCACACAATGGAGTAAAAATAATATTTTTCTTTGGGCCTTTCCAGCCGCTTTTGTGGCGAGCAGACAGAAATTATTTTCTTACTCTGCTCCCAGAGCAGAAATCTGGACGAAGCTGCGTTTATTTGTTTAACACAATGATTTCATCCTAAATGTCTCGACAGCAAATAGTTGGTGGTTTAATAAAGGGCCTTTGAAAGGAGGCTGGAGCTGAGGAGCTGAGGCATGTGGCTCTCAGGGACCCCGTGGCCACGAGCTGCTGTGGCTTGAGCGCAAGAGAATTGGGTGCCCCCCTCTCAGGCTGTTGGAGAGCTCTGGGGGTCGTGGCAGTTCATGGCTCCCTGATCAGAACAATTTGTGCTGCTTTCATCCTGAAGAAGGAAGGAGACTGGTTCTAGATGCCTGATCTTCCCCAAGACCAGCTCTGCCAAAAACATACAGACAGAAACCCAAAAGCCGATACTCAAACTTGCTTGGAGGAAAGAGGCCTTTGTGTTCATCCCTGCCTTCCTCTGATTAAAAAGTATGTCCCATGTCAACCAAATGTTGGTTGCTGTTCTAATGCCAGCCCAGATTCAGGAGAGGGAGAGGGAGCAGGGCCAGCTCGGGCCTATTGAGTCCTCCAACAAACAGAATCCTTCACTCAAGACAGCAAGGCCTTCAACCTGCAATTAGAAGTGTCAACAGAAACTCAAAAGGCTCCTTTGGCTGCACTTCTTTTCCTGGGGACAAATTGTCAAGGAGAGTGAAATGGAACAAATACAGAGGAAAAGAGCCTGGTGAATGGCACAAAAACTGCCCAGGTGATCCTGGATCCTCAGAGTCATACTCCCTCATTTTACAGAGGAGGATGGAGGCCCAGAAAGGGGCAGCGACATGTGTGAGGGCACACAACTATTAGAACTGTGACTGGAACCCAGGTGTCCAACTTCTGGGCTAAACGAGGAAAGGGCTTGATCCTCCCTTACAGCTGACAAAATCAAGACACTGAATTACAGGTCTCATTTTTGCCAGCTGCGACGTGGATGGAACATCTGATTCAATTTCTTGTGACTCGGTTCTTGGAATAACTGATTTGGTTCTAAATCAGTCCCCAGAAGGGATGCAAAAATCGGCAAAGAAGACAATATCTGTTTACACTCACACAGATACATTTCCAAGTATGTGAGCCATATTTATTCAATTGAAGAGTATATAAAACATATACAGGTATAAGTAAAACAACAAAGATTACTGATAGTTGTAATTAGTTACAGTAACGTATTACTGTTAACTTATTGGTCCCTCTCCTCTCAGTGTTTGTTCCTTGCTTCTATATGCCATTTATTTATTTATTTATTTATTTATTTATGTATGTATGTATTTATTTATTTATTTATGAAGTTAAGATCCTAATTGCTTTATTTCAAAAATGGTTTAATTTGGTCTTAAGCATCTTCCCATGTCATTAACAGTCTCTGTGAAGCATGGCCTTTGAAAAGCTAGCTCTGTGGTATTCCATCATTTATATGACTGTCATAATTCCTTTCTCCAATACCCCAAGGCTGGTCAGAGGACAGAATATCTTTGAGTAGGTCTTAAAGAGCAGTCACTGAAAGATTGTCAGGCTGTGTGGGAAGTGGCCCTCGGATTCTTACAGCATTTGAAATGTCTTTCCTCCACCTCAGAGTGGATCTGCTTTCAAATCCAACTGTCTACCCCACCCCCAGGTCTTTCATCCTTTCCATTTTTTCTCTTTTTGCTATTTCCTTCCTAGTCCTGAAATAGGCAGATATTAATTCCTTACATCTGTGTGGTATTTTACAACTTCAAAGAGTTTTTATAGAAATGGCCTCATAAAATCCCTACAGCACAGGCAAAACAGAATGATCCCAATTTTACATTTAGCAAATCTTGTTTGCCAACTATTTGCACTTTGGTTATCACTGAAGGAACCACACAAATAAGTTAGTCCTTATCTCAAGGAATTTTTGTCTAGTGGGGGCATTTTTAAGGAATTCAGTAGGTGATGGCTGCTGTTATTATTGGCTTAAATGACGGATCTTCTGTCACGTGGCTAGTTAATGGCTCAGGGAATGACTCAGCACATCCTCCATTTTCTGTACTCTATTTCCTATACCACATCAGTTAGTCAAGAATCGATTAAGAATTGGGGGGAATTGGTGAAGGCAAGTGGATGATGGAAAGCTTTTGGAACTCCCTCCACCCCTTCATCTCAAGCCCTAGTGAAATTTCCTGACATTTGAGATGCTAAATTCCCCATGAGGAGTCCATGGAGTGGAGTTTGCTGCATATTGCAGGTAGAGATGATATCATCTATCTTTTAATGAACAAGTAGTTGTTTGGGATTAAATTACTTCTACATCCCCCAAAAGATAAAAGAAGAGAAAGGAAATAATAGTTATTACACATCTCCCATATACTTACTAGTCTTGGTATTGGATGCTTTACATATTATTTCATTTAAATCAGAACACACAAGAGGTTTCATTCATTGCTATATTACTTAGGACCTAGGGGAGTGCATGCCACATAATAAGCGTTGAATAAATGCTAAATAAGTGCCCATTTTATAGATAAGAAAATAGAATGTTTGGGAAGGCAACCAGTACCAGTTTACATAGCTAGTAAGTAATGGGATTGGGATTCAAACCCAGTCTTGCTGGCTCAAGAGCTGTGCTTTTCCCATCACTTCCACTGGTATCCCTTGGGAAACTGTGTACATGCTTTAGGCCATGGAGGGACTATTCAGTCCTCATGGGTATGGTGGCTTGGAAAATCAATTCATTGTGCACAGAGTGCCATTTGGTTCATTTCTGTCTCTTTATACAGTTCCTAGCACTTTGCTATGAAAACAGCACATGCTATTATTTTCTGATTGTTCCCTTCTGAGCCTGACTAGATGCTTCTTCCTTATATCATTGCTTGCATTGGGCTCTGACTCCTTCAGAACAGAGATTATGTTATTTTAAGTACTGCAGTGTTTTTATATTCTCTTCAAAAATGTGAAGAATACTGGCCTCCCTCTGGAGAGGCTAAAACAAAAAATGAAGTCAAGTTTTGTGAATGTTACCTCTACTTGTGGTCTTGCTCTTTGAATATTGGAATGTCAGTGTTCTCATTTGGTTTGACTGCTTGATCCTGGCCAAGGAGCTAAGTGTTAGATCTTGAAGGAAAGGCTCTTGCTAGTAAGACTATCTGCTTAGCTTGCATATCTTTAAAATCCATTATATATGCCATTGTAGAGGTGTCTGTGGAAATTTAGAACTGAGACACTTATGTTTCATGCATGTCTAAGATGTAACATTATATAAGATGTGGAAATAGAGCCTTAAGAAATAAAATTAGAATCAAGTACTCTGAGACTGAACAGCATTGAATGATTTTCTCTCTGAATAGAGACATCTTTGCTGGTAGTATACATATTGACATAAAAAAATGATCTCTAAAGGGTGATGGGAACGCTCTAGGAATATCTAGTTGACACTAAAAGGCTCTGTCAGGACTGTTTGGGAAAGAAAATTGATGTGTGTTGAGGAGAGTTGCTGTCCATTCTGGTGGAGAACACCTGGGTGGCATTTTCGTTGTCCTTCCCCCTCCCCCCTTCCAAGACTCCCACCCATTGCTCACGTCCACAGTGTGCTTGGACTGAAACAACCCCAGCAAAATATTTCAACACCAGCAAACTATGGACGGTTGCAACGCGCTTTCTTTGTCTTCATCATCCAAGTCTGAGTGTCACCCCAGCAAGTCCCTGAGTGTGTTTTTTTTTTAAGGTGAAGGGGGGCCTTTCCAAAAGAGATGGTGTTAATTTGCAGCTTAAAGAAGTAATAGGATTCTTCCCGAAGTATGTTTTTGGAATCTCAGAGTGTGACCTGCCTCTCCTGATCATCACTTTCTCTTTATGGAATTTACATTCTATTGGGGGGGGGGGACTCATTAAATTATCTGTCGAATCAGCCTTTTTATTTCTACCCTGAACCCAATGTAAGCAGTTCTATTAGGTTGGTGCAAAAGTAATTGCAATTTAAAAGGTTAAAAATAATTGTAAAACCTGCAATTACTTTTGCACCAACTCAATACATGGAGGTGACCAAAGGAACTTTCTTTCCACCTTTGGAGACTTTCCGTGTGTATTCCTGACATGCACATGTATCAGTGATGTAATGGACTGGAGATTCTAAGCAGACCATTCAGATGTAGCTCTTGGCCTAGAGTAGCTTACCTTCTGACTCAAAACAACCAGGTAATAGGACTCTCCTAAAACCTCCACGTGCTACTTAATAAAATCAAACCTCTTTCACTTATCATCAAATCATTTAAAGCACAGCGACAACCTGGCACTTTCAATATTCTTTTTATGACATGTCATAGCTATCACAGGTCGGAAAGGGTCCCCCAAAGAAAACAATAACATTGAGTGAAAACTTATATAAAGTCTCTCTTTATTAGAAAAGTTAGTTTTGGCCCCTAAACATCAGCTTTTATGGGTTCCTATAAAATCATGACTATTTCTTAGCAGTAGGATTTTCCAAGCCTTGCAAAGAAATTCTTAGTTATACTAGTTACTTTAAAATGAAGAATGAGTAACTTCAACCTCAGGGAAAGTGGAATAGACATTATTCCTTATTTGTGCCACTTAGTACAACTAAAAACCCTGGACATTATATATATATATATATATATATATATATATATATATATATATATATATATATATATATATATATATATATATATAAAAGGCATAAGAAGACTGAAACATGGAGAAAAGAAGGAAGATCAGCTAGAGACATGAGAACCCAAGGAATGACATGAAGATGAGTTCCCTGAGTTTTCTTATTACTGCATATATCCCACACTTGGAGCTGAGGAAGCTGGCACCCAAGAAATGCCAATGGGTGCAGACATAAAAAGCCCCAACAGAAGCTTGCTCTTTCCAGTCACAGGGCCAGGAAAGATGCATTCTAGCAAAACAGAAAACTTGGCTCATAATCACTCTACTGCAGCCAAACACAACTCAAAATCTATGGCCTTACCCCACCCATGCCAGCAAAGGCCTGGATTCCCACCCTCACAAGACTGTAATGAGGTACCCTACCACCCTACCATGATGGGGTCAGAGAAGGCCAAATAGGGAGCCAGGACTTTTATCCCCACTAGCTGGTGGTGAGGCCCCATTCTGTCCCCTGTGGTGGCAGATGGAGGCCACCTGGCCTTTTATCCTCACCCAGCAGTAATCAGGAACCCCTCCTCTTCCCTCCTGGGGTGCTATCAAAGGAGGCCCATTAAAGAGTCAGGACTTTCACAATTGCCAGTGGTTACAAGGCCACCTCCACCTTGGTGTATGGGACCCCAGAACTACCACTCCCACACAGCAGTAAAAAGGACCCCTCCCACCTTGGATGTCAACAGAGGCCAAGTGGGGAACCCGAAATTTTACCTTTACCTGCAAGCGTCAAGGTGATGTACTCCTACTTTCTTTACCTGCTGGAGTGGTGTCAAAAAGAGGGGGAGCTACAACCAAAGGTTTACATAAGACCCAGTTTCATAATATAATATGAACATGTCCAGTTTTCTATTGAAAATCACTTGTCATATAAGAGCCAAGAAGATCTCAAACTGAATAAAGAAAGACAAGCCATAGATGCTAACACTCAGATGACAGAGATGTTAGAATTATCTGAAAGTAATTATAAACTATCCATGGTAAAAATGCTTCAATGGTAGATATTTGAGATTTATTTGCCAAAATCTCACAGCTAACAACAAAACTCAGGTCTCCATTATTCTACAACAGCATAGTGATGCCCAAGTTTCCTTAAATTCATGGTTCATAGATCACTCTGCAGTTTAGCATACAAGTCATGCACATGCTTTGTTAAATTTACATTTAAGTATTTTTTAATATCCAAGAACTCTTGTTACTGTTCTCTGCTTCTTTTTTTTATAGCAACCTGTTCTTGTTTTATGGTTACAATAACTTCTTAAGTTTCTCAAAGTATGAGTATGCAATTTCAATAATTTTCTTTTATTATTTGTATCTCTTCCTTCTGTTGTAGATTATTCTATTTTTTTCCTTTTGGTCCTCTTTTGTGTTGTTGATATTTCCCAAATGTCTGTTGATTCTTGATGGTCCATTCATATTTAAGGGTGAAGGATTAGGTTAATAATATGGGAAGATGGTATGACTCTTTTCTGCTGTTGAGTAGGCTTGCTGGGAGGTCTTGGTGACCATTTTTTCTTTGAAATCTTCATTGGTTTATAGTTTATAGAATTGAAAAGTGGGATTTTCCTTATTCATGATTTTGGCAATTCATGTATTACCCATGATTTTTCAAAGATTACCAGCAACCCCACCCACAAATTACCAACTGAAGTAAGGAGGATGTCAAGAATAAAGAAAAATGTTTTTAAATGGTAACAAGCAAAAGTATATGCTTAGGAAGAGGTGGTAGGAGTAGAACCTTGTTTCAGGTATACAAGTTCTTTATTTCTATTGCTTATTATGGAACACAGCGCCTCAAAGGTATGGTGTACTGTTGGTAAGTATTTTCGGAATTGGATGACTTTTTCCTAATTCTTCCCTTGCATTAAATAAGAAATGGTGAAGAACATTCTCAAGGACATTGGAATGTTTTTGAGTGAGAGGTTATTTGGATCTCTTTAGTGTGAATGTCACCTGGGAGAATGATTACTCCATGCCAAACATGGTTCTAGGAACTTCACGTATTTATTTTGTTACTGTATGATAACCATCCTACGAAGTAGTGTAGCGGAAGCTGTTGGTGGCCTGTTCATATGCCCTCTCACTCTCCTCTACACTTCAGACTGTAACTCCAAGAACCTGAAATTCTCTGCCTAAATAACCCTTTATTTTTTCCTGACTAAAGGCGCACACTCAAGGACGCTGGGGGATGGAGAGTTAAGACCTTCAGAAACAGCTCTCAACCAATGACAGGTGGGGACTAGTGGATAAATACCCCAGCTTCTTTGACCATCACTTGGGAGTATCTGAGGTGTGTGCTACACTCTCCCGGAGTTCCCCAGTGCAAAAAGCTCCGGTTACCTTCTGAGGTAACACTTTATTAGCTTTCTTCCCTTCCCTGTTTCACGTCTCTATTCCCCTACCTGTGTATCCTAAGAGTACTTTCCCAATAAACTTCTCACTCTCGAATCCTTGCCTCAGAGCTTCTGGAGGCACCCAAACTGAGAGCATTAGGTAATATTACTGTCCCCATTTTGCAAATGAAGAACCAGAGAGGCATTGAGAGGCTGCTCACTTGACCATAGTTAGTAAGTTAGTGAGTGGCAGAGCCAGGCACCCGAGTCCAAGCTCTGAACCACCATATTATAATGCCAGATGCCTCTGCGTGCTGACTGTGTGCCAGGCATAGTGCTAAGTGCTTCATACAATATATTTTACAGGGGATAAAATAAACTCAGATAGGTTATGTGACGTGTTCCATGTGACGAGGTAGAAAGTGGCAGATGAGGATTTAAACTCAGGTCTATGACTTAGCCATCCTGCCATGTTGCCCCCATGTGAGCCTGCATGTTGGGCTGCTTTTTCATTGAGATGGCTCTCAGGTGGAGGTAAGCAGGGTCCAGGACTCTCAGTGGCAGGTCCCAGGGGACACAAATTATACTGCCCTGTGGGCTACATTCCTTGTCCTAAGTCACTGGTGTGTGTGTGTGTGTGTTTGTGTGTATGCGCGCGTGCATATGCATGTTTCACAAGTCTGCGAGTCAGCCTGGATCACAGTCTTCGGCTGTTTTCTTTCCTCTTATATTGCTTTCCAGTGCTTATTTTCCTCTGTTCAGGAGCGTTTCTGGATGGATGCTGGTCTCATCCCTGAGGAATGGAAGGAAAGAGGCCAGGGGAGATACGGTGGCCAGTGATGATTGAGCTAGGGGTTTTGCATAAGTTATAGTCTCTTAGAAATTCCTTAATGTAATTGCTCTTTTCCCCATTTTAAAAACCAGAAAATGAGGTTAAGAGAGGCTAAGTAATTTACCCAAGGAATTTATCCAAGGTTAAATAATTCAAAACCCAAGTCTCTTGGACTCTCTTCACTGAGCCAGGTGAGGGTCTGGCAAGTCAAGAATAGGTAGAAAGCTGCCAGCAACTTCCAGGACACCTGTTGAGAGGTGTCAGGCAATTTCTGATTGTGATGCTTCTAACATAAAATCCCTGCTAAAATCACAGTCGGCTAGGGTCAGTGCCCGTTGTAGGGGCAGATCGGTCATTCTCTAGGTGTTAGGCTCTACACGGATTATTACAAGATGGGGGTGAGAACAAGGGAAAGATCTGGTTCCTACTGCCTGGTTTGGAAAAACGGACCCCATGGAGATGAAGGAGATACATACACACATGACACTTATTGTGAGGAGGCCAGGAAAATGGCTGGGTGCCTTTCTGTCCACTCTTGATGAATTTATCATGCCTAGTTTGGGATCGCACAGCTTGAACAAGATGGAAAATATTGGAAACGAACCAGAATAAATGTACAATATCAATTGCTCTGTGATACTCAGATTATAAGAAATGTCCCATTAATTTTTCTAAATTAAATAAATCTAGTACACAAACCTACTCTCCCAGGTGGTGAGAATCTCCAGACCAGTTCTCGGGGTTCTGCATCCCCGCCTTATGTAAAAACCCTTGGGCTTGCATAGCAGCAGGGTCTGTCTTCTCTATCAGTCACCTCTGTCCGTTTGAAGGAGTCTGTCTCCCCCAGCATCTCCTTCCCTCTGTACCAGTCTTGGCTTCAGGAAGTGTCATGCAGGGTTACTAGAGTCACAGGGGTCAGTGTCCTCTCCACAGGCACTCGGCGTCCTGATTCTGCTACCTCAGGGTCCGTGTGTGTGGGCAGGCTCAGGCCTTGGCCACTCCTGCAATGCTGCTTGTACAAAGCCCTTCCAGATCTTGGGAGACCAAGAAGGAGGTGTTCTCCTCTTAACCTGAAGCTCACAGACCCTATTCCCTCCCTACTGCTAGGCCATTAGCTAAATTCCCTCATTGGGCTTTCATGTTTGAAACCAAAGGCCTAACTATGAGTGATCTCCCATGACAATTCTCTGAACTACCCTACATAAAACAAAACAAACAAAACCAAACAAAATACAAAGCAAGTAGTTGTTTATCACCTCCCATCATTACACACACACACACACACACACACACACACACACTCACACACACACACACACACACACACACACACACACAGAGACAGTAAGCAAACTCAAAATAAGTTTCTGTTGTTCAAGCCACCCAGTCTGTCCAGTATTTGGTATGGTAGCTCTCATAAACTAATACACCCTCCCAGAGATAAAGTACTGCCAATATCTATAACATGCATCGCTCCTGGTCTTTGACCTTTACTCAGGGAAGTGGGCGCCCCTTGGCTTCAGGAATTGAGAATTGGTGCTACACAGCATAAATCATACTTCTATTTTCAATCACTCCCTCCCATGGCAGCAACCAGTTGGAAATGTTCAAAGAACACCAAAACAGAAGACTTGGGGTCAGAAATTCCCCGAAGACACTAAAGTAAAGGATTCAGTGCTGCCACCTCAGGAGGCAAACTCATGCTTATGGAGATTGAGTCAGAGGTTTACACATTGCTGAGGGTGTGGAACCATCTGGAGAGTCTCTCTTTCCCATCCCCATGATGTTTTTCAAAAATCATTTAAATACTGTATAAACCCAGGGCTTTGCAAGAACCTAGAAAATGTTTCAGAACTAAAAATTGAATTGATTTCAAAATAAGAAAATGAGGTGGCTAAGTGAAAATTTAAAAAATCCTTTCAAAAGCGGAGTTATAAAATGCCTTTCAAAATGTCTTCAACAGCATTTATATTTAAATTAGGATGCTGAAGCATTTTACTATGAGTTGCTATCACGGGAGTGGTGCCTATAAAAGTTATTATGCCCGAGGACCTACAAAGAACTTAAATTGGTGGTGTTCTCTTCCCATACCCTGAAACTCATACTACCAGGCCCTCAGGGTTTTGGAGGTGACGATAGCATGAGGACAGGGTCTGTGATGTGGGGTGGAGGTGGGGGAAAGGCTGACACTCCCAGTGAAAGACAGACATGCCTTATAGGAAGGTGGTCAAGAGTCCAGCTTAATCCTGGGTTCAAATCTGAATTCTGCCCCTGTGTGACCCCGGGCAACTTGCTAAACCTCTCTGACCCTCATCACTGGCACAAAGGAAATAAGAATGCCTACCTGATAAAATTTCTGTGAGAATTAAATAAGAGGAAGAATGTGAGGTGCTTAGGTCTGTGCCTAGGGAGTAATAAGTGCTTGATAAATCCTAGAGATTGCAATGATGGCCTTCAGCAGATTCTTACAGGGGAGAAAAAATGAGGGGTCTTGGTCACTAAGGCTTTTGCTCAAACTTGAGCCACAGAGTACATATTCAAAACAGGAGTGCAGAGAGGTGTTGTGACTCCAAAGATGACAGCACCCTAGGGAAGACTGGGTGGCAAGGAGGTGGAGGAGGGGTAATGGTGGGGAGCCTCGGCAGCGGAGGTGGGTGGGGCTCCAGGAGAACACCTTATCCAGGAGGCACTGTGCAAGGCTCCGGGGGACAGACAGGCAGGTCCCCAGGATCCTGTGGGCCCAGGAGCCTCTTCCGCTGCTCCAATGCAGGGGGAGCAGAGATTGGCTGCTGCTATCCTAGGAATGGGGGCTGTTTGGGAAAGTTAGTAAAAGTTTGCTGGTGATGGGGCACTGGTTATATCTACTGACCAGGAACAGACAGACACAGGACAAAATCTCTGAGAGCTGCAGTCTTCTCAAATATGGCAGTGACAAAGGCAAAACTAAGCCTGGGACAAAATGAACACTGGCTATTAATTCATAAATTTTCAGGGTGGGAGCCCTTCTGCAACTCAATTTTGTTTCACAAGTTTGAAAGATATTAGAAAAGACAGTAGCTTCATGGTATAAAAAGGGGAAATAACTGAGACAGTCTCTGATGGGCAAGCATTCTGCTAAGGTGGGAGTTTCAGAAGCAGGAGACTTTCTAATTGGACTTTCTAATTGATGGGGTACTTTTTGTGGTCAAACTGTTATAATGGCCCCAGTGGGGGAATAGGAGCTGCCATCAAGGCAGTTTCTCAGAGGAGATTTAGACGAGAAGGCCGCTGGCCAGGGAGTCAGAAGACCTGAGTTCGAAGCCTAGCTGGTCACTAACTAAATGTGTTGTCTCCCTGGACTTATGAGTTTAGACAATTAAGTTTGCAAACTCATCCTAAGAAAAGTGCTACATACCTCATTGCTGAATATCACTATGGTCACCTTCAAAGTATTCCCGTTGGGAAGCTATGAACTATTGCCAGCACCTAGTCCACCCTTCAAAGCAATTTTGGAACATTTTTTCTGGAATGACTATCAGAGCTGTCATCGTATTATCCTTGATGTCCTGAATGTCATCAAAATGTCTTCCTTTCAATGTTTCCTTTATCTTCGGGTAAAGAAAGAAGTCATTGGGGGCCAGATCAGATGAGTAGGGAGGGTGTTCCGTTACAGTTATTTATTTACTGGCTAAAACCTCCCTCACAGACAGCGCCGTGTGAGCTGGTGCATTGTCGTGTGCAAGAGCCATGAATTGTTGGCGAAAAGTTCAGGTCGTCTAAATTTTTCATGCAGCCTTTTCAGCACTTCCAAATAGTAAACGTGGTTAACTGTTTGTCCAGTTGGTACAAATTCATAATGAATAATCCCTCTGATATCAAAAAAATTTAGCAACATCATTGTGACAAGTTCGCAAACTTACTTATCAAACCTCGTATTTATTATCTGTACATTGAAGGGGTGGGATCACACAAAATGTCAAATTGCTGACCTTTGGGCCATCCAACCTGCAGTTGTGTTTTTCTTTGGCCTACAAATTATTATTACGGTTTTTTATTTTGCATACCAGTGGGAAGAATGTGCATTTTCCAGTCCACAGCCCCTCTGCTCCGTGCTGTGTAATACCTGCCAAGTTCCCACCTTTAGGTAACCAGCTGTGTCCCTGGAGGTGCCTGGGTCTGTGGCCCCTGAACTCCATGACTTCTAGTGCCTGCCTGGTGTTGGTCTTCATTGTTCTTCAATTCTCAGTGACACCTTTTCACATTCTCTGCTTCCCACAGTCACCTCACACCACCCTGCACACATATTTGACATTCCAGCTTCTCGAGTCAATTATTCCTTTCAGAAAACTGGAGAGGGAAATGATATAATTAAACACCTGAAAGAAAATGAACAGAACAACAAGCTATAAATACCGAGACCCACAATGGAGGCTGAAACCAGGAGTCCCTGTTGACCTTACCCAGCTAAGAGAGGTCTGAAGCCTCCGTGGTTGGAAGGGACCAGTCAGGCCAAGCCTGGTTCATGCTTAGAGCCGCAGGGTCACACAGCAGGTCAAGAAGCAGCCTCAGCCAGCCCGCAGGCCCCAGGGCAGGAGACCAGGAAGCAACACCTTCCACCCTCCCTCTCTACCAAGTCGCCAGGATCACAATCAACACCCAGAAGGGCACATCCTCTTCTCATGCACTGTGCCCAGGAATCAGATGCTATGTCCCTAAGTTGGAGCCCGGACGTGGCTGTGTCGCTGGATTCTTCCACACCATCCTCAAACCACAGACCAGATAAATCAAGTTGGACTGACTTCAAAGCAAACACTGAGCAGAGCCATCTGTGATTCATTCCTGAGCCGGCCCTTTTCTAGTTATGTAACTGGAGAGATCCAGGATCCAGACAGAAAGACACAGATTGGAAGAACTTTTCTTTTTTTAAACCCCAAACCTTTATGGTATTGGGATAATTATGGCTTTCATAGCATTGATTACTTTAAGCTGTCAGTAATTTGAGTCTTTTTCAGACTCAGTGACCAACTTTTTGTAATTACATTCTATCTTCCCACTTCCATCTCTAAGGAAAGGAAACAGAATCCTGTGTTCACAGGGTTTCCTTCAGAACACCTCACCCAGGGTACTTTGTTGTCACACCATGAATGCGGCAGTGGACACATCTTCCCAGTGTCCTCCTGGGCTCACAACACACTTGCTTCTCAATCCACAGTCTTATTGGAGAATATCCATTGGTCCCCTCTGCCTGAAAAAAATAAAGTGTGAATCTTAGGTGGCCAAGGCTTTTGATGTGAATCATTCACGAATCACCCAAAATATTGTGGTTCAAGATTGAAGGACAATGCATATATATTAGATACTTTAAGAAATGACATTTTCCACACATTTGCATTTTTTAAAAAGATTTTATTGGCGAAGGGGAACAGAACTTTATTGGGAACAGTGTGTACTTCCAGGACTTTTTTCCAATTCAAGTTGTTGTCCTTTCAATCTAGTTCAGCTTCAAGTTGTTGTCCTTTCAGTCTTAGTTGTGGAGGGCGCAGCTCCGCTCCAGGTCCAGTTGCTGTTGCTAGTTGCAGGGGGCGCAGCCCAACATCCCTTGTGGGAGTCGAGGAATTGAACTGGCAACCTTGTGGTTGAGAGCCCACTGGCCCATGTGAGACCTGCAGCCCTCAAAGTTAGGAGCATGGAGCTCCAACCCCCTGAGCCACGGGCCAGCCCCACACATTTGCATTTTTAAACATTTTGTTTTCTGATTATGAAACTAATATGTATCAATGTGAAAACCGAGACATATAAATAAGAAATTATTCCAAATCCTTGCCTGGGAGAATTATTCAGACAATAAGTGATGTTAATATTTTAACATATTTCTCTCCAGTCTTTGATTCATATATGTTTATATTTCTAGAGTTGAAACTATATTGCATTTATAAATTTGTATTCTGCATATCTATTTAGCCATTTGCCCACATAATAAAAAAGCTTTATAACTTTAGTTTTCAATAGCAACAGAACTTCAAATGAAATGGATGTGCCATAATTTTTTAAAAAGCAAATCCTCTATTATAGGACAAAGGTTGTATCTAACATTTTACTACTGTGAATGCTGCACTGAACATCTTCAGCTATAAATTTCTATCTGCATTTCTGCATTAGATTGCTTTTATAGGAGCTATTCCTAGACGTATAATCAACCCTGCATCACAGTATGAAAAAATTTTGGTGTTCTTAATACATTTCAGAAATAATGAACTATCGGTAAATATGAATATTTTTTAAAACCTAATTTTTAGTGGCTCAAACAAGACAAATTTATTATCTTACAGTTCTTTTTTTTAAAAAAACCTGACTATTTTGATAAGTAAAAAAAGTAGAATATCATTTTTTGCATTTACTCATCTGTAGTTACCAGTTAAATACTTAATTTTTTCTAACCTTTATTAGCAATTTACATGTTGTCCCTTCTTAGAGAATGTATTGTCTAAGCCCCTGGACTAAGGCTAAATAAAGATCATTGTGAGATTCCTGGTGCAAAGATACTCCCACCTCACTGCTGATCATCCTATGGCAAGAGCAGCAAGGTCTGAGAAGAAGGTTAGCTGAGCTATGACATCCAGAGGAGGAATAAGTTGGGACTGGTCATCATTCTTGTTATATTAGTTATCTATTGCTGTGCAACAAATTGCCCTCAAAACTTCATGGTTTAAAATAATGAACAGTTATCTAATAGTTTCTGTAGGTCAGAAATTTGAGAGCAGTTTAGTCTTGGGTTCCCCTGTGAGGTTGTAATCAAGGCATTGGCTGGAGCTGGAAGAGCTACTTCCCAGGGGACTTACTCACATGGCTGTTGGCTGGAGGCCTGAGTTTCTCATCACATGGGTTTCTCCACAGAGCATTCTTGCAACATGGCTGATGGCTTCTCCCAGAATGATGATCAGGGAGATAGATTAAAATGGAGGCCTCTGTACCTTTTATAACCTAATCGTGAAAGTGATATACCATCACTTCTGCCGTGTTATATTGGTCATACAGACTCACACAGTTACAATGTGTAAGGGAACAATGCAAACCAGGAGGTAAGGATCATTGGAGGCCATCTTGAAAGCTGGCTACCACAGTGGGTGGTGGTTTTCACCAGTTCATTTTTTAAGAAGAGGGGAGAATTAGGAGCAGCTAGCAGAAAACTTCTCTATGATTGTTCACAATATGTTTAAGTTAACCATTCATAATTTTGTTCCCATCATGAAGCTAGTATCAGCCAACTGGTTTTGTCTCCACAAAATCTGTTATTAAAAGACCCTTTGCTTATAGTTACAGATTTCTATCTAGAAACCTGGACTGAATGACCCATGCAGTTCAGAGCCTGGTGTCTGGTTGGGGGTAGTGGTAACAATAAATCAAGCAGGCACTGCCATACAAAATCTGTATGAGCTTGGCAATCCCGTGTTCTGGAGCTTCAAGCCATGTGGTATGACTGGTTACAGAGGTGGAAAGTACACAGGGAGAAGGAAACAGCTGGACAACTGCTCGTGGCCCCCACAGGTGGGATGGGAATCATAGGAGAGATTTTTTAACACAGGAGTGGGTAAGTGAAACATAGGGACCTCATTCCTGAAAGAGAGTCTTGGGGTGAGAGGAGATAGGCTACAAGGTGTCATGTAAGGAATATGACCTTACTAGGACTTTTTAGTATAAAGATATGTCAGTGAGTGTAATCATTAAAGTTTATGAATATCACCCAAAAGTGTTGCTGACATCAGTGCTAATTTTGTGTATTATTTATTTTTTTCCTAACAAAAACAGCTCGACTTTATTGCAGGGAAGCTAGGGAGGAGCATGGCAAGTGAGGGTCTCTGCAGGAACTCCTGTTGTGAGCAGCATTGGCGGGTTCCAGATCTGTCTGGAGGGCAGGAAAGGATCATTGTCCTGCCTGCTTTGGTCCATTCTGCGGCCAGGGCCCAGGCTTTCGCTAGTTGGGGCCGAGGTAGGTAATGGTCTTCCCTGGTTTCCTCAGGGTCTCCAGCATGTGTCCACTCTGTGCTCAGAGTTGATGCAAAGCTTCTTGTTGGGCTGATCAATCTCAACCTGCTTCATGGTCTACATGACTGGCTGTAGCTACAGATGTGGCTCAGGGTCAGAGGGCTGTTAGCCTAGCAGTTTGGCACACTCAGCAAGGACGTGCAGGGACACACAGGGCCCAGGCTGGACTGCCTCTTCCCAACACGGAGCCCCTTTTCTCACCCCACAGGCTGCCCTCCCAACCTCAGCCCAGCCCCAGCGGGGCTGAGAAATTGCCTTCATTCACCTCGGAGGCGTTCATTTACAGGCCCCAGCAAATGCCTCTTTGTTCTCCAGGCAGTTCATTTCAGCTGCCAGGGCTCAAAAAGTTCTTGCCCAAGGTTGAGAATTGGGCAGAGGTGTTCTCATGGGGGACCGCACAAATGCCCACAGTCTACAGTGGGCCAAGCAAGGTCAGCAGGCAGTTATAAATGTTATACTGACCAGGCCAGCAAGCGAGCCAGAGCTGAGCCTCAATCAGACCTCTGTGTAGGACAGCTGGTTGACTCTGGGTGCTCATGAAGGACTTGGAGGACGGATTTACCAGCCAGAAGCTTCTGGAGAGGGACTGAGGCTTGGTCTCTTCTCATAACCAGTCAGGTATGTCAGAGGGAGATAGCATTAAGAAATGGCCTCTCAGGTAGTTAGTTTCCTTACTACAGTGTTTGCATTTATTCCCCAGAGGAAGCTACTGGGACCTGGGGCAGTGAATATCGGATGCTGACTCCAGAGTTCTGGGAGCTTAGATGCTTGACAAGTGTGTGCGTGTGTGTGTGCGTGTGTACTTGTGCACACATGGGCACATGCTTTTTGCCCTAGTCATGGAAGCACACGAAGCAAGACAATCTAGAAGGCATTTGTCCTTTTTCTCTAAAACAGTACATTTGAATATTCCTGTTCCAGAATATTATCTAAGCTAGGACAGCAGTTTCTCTGTGGTATATGAGAAAAGGCTAGATTCCTCCTGAGGAATGTTTTCTTCTTGTGGTTGGTGGTACGATTTAGGCAAAACTTGGTAGGTCGAGGGGGAGTCCAAACAACTACAGTTATACCGTATTACACGTCAACGATCCCCAAATGAAACAACAGGAAGACAAAATATATTCTAGTCTAAATTCAAAGATAAAAATAATTTGGTTTCAATGAAATTATACAGAATGTATGTAATACAGTTCTATTAGCTAATATATTTAGTTGAATTAAATTTTATAACTTAGCACAGAGTACACCCAAGGAAGGTTTGCAGTCAGAAGCTCCTCCCAGTAACTAAAATATGTGTTCCCAAAGGTTCAAGAGATAGGTGACAAACATTCACAGTGAGATGCGGGGTCCTGACCCAGGGAAGTTGGCCATAAAGGCAGGGACCCCATGCTGTATGCCCCACGCCTAGAACAGTGCCAGACACACAGTGAAGGTTCAGGAAATTTTGATGGATGGATTAATGAATGAAAGAGATCCTTTTCTTAGAAGGCTGGCAGTGAATAACGGATGAACCTAAGAAAAACACAAACTTCAAATTAAAAAAAAAATCACTATACATTTGGAAGAACGTAGAAAAAAAATAATTGAAAGATTATACCTTACACTGCTTTATGATGGTTACCTATGAGGACTGAGACCGACTTTCAGTCAGAATGCCACCACATTTTGCATAATTTATGCATTCCTGTCTCCGACTTGGTGAGACAAGTTTGTACTGCCTTTTTCTTTGTTTCTTTTTTTTTTCTGGTAAAAATAGACATTTTTTTTTAGACCTTGCTTAAAATGTTCAAAGCACTCTCATACATGAGTTAATGGAAAAAATGTGTTTTATCGAAAGAGAAACTAAGGTTTAGGAAGGTTAATCACCTCTTGAAGATCATGATAATTTCCTAACCTTTCATAAAATGATCTCTAACCACCAAGCCAATGTAAGTTAAAAAACAAACAAAGAATGCTATAAAAAAAGTTAGTAGAACGTTAAGAACTACATTGGGTTCCATATTTATTTATTCAACAGGTATTTTTTGAGTTCTATGCTTCCTTTATGGGCTTGTAAGTACAACAGGAACTGTGGCACAAAGGGGGAATATAGTGGAAAGCAATCAGGGTTTTAGATGAATTTTTTTTTTTTTAATCACCTACAGTTCCTGTCAGAATTGGAACCTCAGACTGTGGCATTTCCTTCATCAAAGTTGGTTATTACAGCTTCATCTCAATTCTTTATTTCTATTCCTTATCATGTATAGAATGCCCATGTAACATGATATGGTCACATGATATTTTTCCTGTAAATTTATCATAATTGCAATTGTAGATGTATAACAATCTATGCACTCAAAGAAAATAAACCTTCTAATGAGGACTCAAGCTAACCACCTTAGGGAATTGCTCTTTGAGGTTGTATTTTAAGGCCATTAAAATATTTGTTTAGTGATTTATTCATCCTGTAGACAGATGTAGAATCGGTCTATTTTTCATGTTATAGTGGAGTTTTCTTTTTAAATATGCTCCTTGGCTTTGTGGTGAAATGTGCCTTATGATACTTCCTCATAGTGACACATGCAAAAGCGTTATTCATCAAACGGTATTTTCAAACATACTTCTCGTTATTCTTCCAAGTACATAAACATAAGGAAGTCCTATACGCTTCCCAGAATATAAAAAGAATCAAAGATGTGGTACAATTCTTGACCTGCATGGACTTGGATTTTAAGGACAGGGTCACCATATTTCACATAAAGTTCTCTCTTGTTCTTTTTCCTTCTACTCCCTTCCCTACCCCAAATACATAACTGTACTTGGTCTGATGCTAAATCAAGGTAAATGAGACGTGACCTATTAAAAAGGAAATGAATAATTCGAAAGGGGAAAATTGCATTCCTGGCTAGAAGCATGGACGTCATGGCTTGAATGTGTAGGTTTATTCTACCACTTCACTAGATGATTTTGCTTTTTGGGTGGCATGTCTTCCATCATCCAAATTACCTCATGAAGTCAGCAAAGTAACTCAAACCATGTTTTGGTGCTATCTACTTTATATATTTATTCAAGATCTTTTTTAATGGGTTCTTTTTAATTAAAAGATGTGTATATAGCAGAGCTGTGGTTGAGGGGTTCCTGGGAATCATTCTTATTAAATTCCCTAAAACTTGATCTAAATCAGGATTTAAAGGATCTGTGTGAGCAGGCGCACATGTCAGTGTTTCTAGGGCAGAACTAAGGATCCCTCACGTCTTCTAATTACCAGTGGAGCCAGCCTTGTCTCTCTTTGTGGACTGTGGAAGGGCTGGGAAGTCATTCTCAGGAAGTCACCCTAGCAGTTCTTCACATCCTTTGGGCCAGCCTGTATGGCAAAGGACTCATTCAAGAAGGCCAGGTCTCTACTTGTAGAGCAGAGTCAGAGGACAGAGACATTTTGGCTGCAGGACCGATAGAACGTTATCTATGGTATCTTATATTAAATGTCAATGACAAACATAGCTTTGACAAGGCAACTCACGTAGAAACCAAAGAGACTTTAATAGCCCACTGAGGCAGCCAGTTCCTTAGCTCTGTGTCCCTTGTCACTGCCTTGCAAATTGCTACATCCTGGTCATTGCACGGCTGTTTGCTTTCTTTTTCTCTCTTTTCATTTATAAAAAGAATCTTGATACATTATAATCATACATTTTGTCTCCTTATGGAATGAATAGTTGCTATTATTTCCAGCCAATCAAGATCAGTGTTAAGAGTAATAATACATAAATGTTCCTTACTATGATTGAAGCAGTTGTTAGAAAACAGACTCTGATCATGGGATTTGATCATGTATTCTCCTTTTTTTTTTAAACCAAGGGGAGTGTAGTGAGGAAAAAACAGGAGGCACACAGAGAGGGGCCAGCGAGCACAGCTATTTAGTGCTCCTTTCATTAGGGAGTCCTTAGGGTTCTTACTTCTATGTTACTTAAAGAGTGAACATATGGAATCAAGAAAGGAGATGTGTCTGTAGGTGTCTTAGAAAACCTAAAGTTGAAAATCAGGTAGTGAGTGGCCTGTGATAGGGAGAAGCAAGGGGCATGTGAATTTGCTGTTTCTGAGTTTGCTGTTTCTCAACTTCAGACCATAGTAGGACCAAGTGTTGAGAAAGCCAGTTGTCTCAGAAAAAAAGGGCTCAGTGGTAGTAAAGTATTGTGAAACAGTAATACCTTGTTTTTGATGTATACATGCCCTTAAATTTTTTGGAAATTGAGAAAGAACATATTAAGAGCCTGGCATTTATAGAATCACTAAAGAGTGTCAAGTCTAAAATAGTGTCTGTACTAATTGATACAGAAAACAAATTGAAGGTTGCCAGAGGGGAGGGGGGTGGGTGGCAGGGTGAGAAAGGTGAAGGGATTGAGGAGTACAAATTGATAGTTACAAAACAGTCATGGGGATGTAAAGTACAGCATAGAGAATATAGCCAATAATGTTGCAACAACTACGTCCAGTGTCAGGTGGGTACTAGACTAATTGGTGGAATCATTGCATAAATTATATAAATGTCTAACCACTATGCTGTACATCTGAAACTAATATAAAATAATATTGAATGTCAATTGTAACTGAAAAACTAAATAATTTAAAAAAATAAAATAGTGTCTGCAAGTGATGTAAGCCTTTAATGTTAATGATTTTCATCATTACAATCATGATTAAAATAGCTCTTCTGTATTTTGTGCTCACATAGGGATATTTGCCTTGGAAACATGCCTGATAATTACTAAGTTCTGAAATACATAGGCCTGAGCTAAATTTCAATTTGCTGGCTCTCTCTCTCTCTCTCTCTCTCTCTCTCTCTCTCTCTCTCTCTCTCTCTCTGTGTCTCTCTCTGTCTCTCTCTCTTTGTCTCTCTCTGTGTCTCTCTGTCTCTCTCTGTCTCTGTCTCTGTCTCTCTGTCTCTCTCTATATATATATTTATATGTAAATATAAATATATATATAAAACAACAATATAACAGTTTCTTGGGCTACTTGTAATAACTCCAAATTGGAAACAATTTAAATGTCCAGCAGCAGATGAGTAGATGAGCAAATTATGGTACCTCGTATAATGGGATACTACTCAGCAATAGAAAAGATTGGAGTATGATGCACACAACAACATGAATGAATCTCAAAAACATTCCACTGAGGATAAAAAAAGCAGACACAAAAGTATATATGAAATTCTGGAAAAAGCAAAATTAATCTGTAATGACAGAAGGCAGATCAGTGGTCACCTAGGGCTAGAATAGGAAATTATAGCACAATTGAACTTATTGGGTGATGGAAATGTTTGGTGTGTATGAGGTCTGCCAATTAAGTTCACAAACGTATCCTAGAAAAAGTGCTACATACCTCATTGCTGAATATCACTATGGTCACCTCTGAAGTACTCCCCTTGGGAAGCTATGCACCGATACCAGCACCTAGTTCACCCTTCAAAGCAATTTTGGAACTCTTTCTTTCCTGGAATGGCCATCAGAGCTGTCAACGTATTACTCTTGATGTCCTGAATGTCATCAAAATGTCTTCCCTTCAATATTTCCTTTATCTTCGGGTAAAGAAAGAAGTCATTGGGCACCAGATCAGGTGAGTAGGGAGGGCGTTCCAATACAGTTATTTGTTGACTGGCTAAAAACTCCCTCACAGACAGTTCTGTGTGAGCTGGTGCATTGTCATTATGCAAGAGCCATGACATGAATTGTTGTAGGTCACCTAACTTTTCCATGGAGCCTTTTCAGCACTTCCAAATAGTAAAATAGTAAACGTGGTTAACTGTTTGTCCAGTTGGTACAAATTCATAATGAATCATTCCTCTGATATCAAAAAAGGTCAACAACATCGTTGCGACAAGTTCATGAACTTAATTGTCAGACCTCGTACCTTCACCAAAATTCATCAACTGTACACTTAAAATGGATGTATTTTATTGTATGCAAATTTCTCTCAATAAAGTTTGTAAACAAAAGCTGAAAACGACATGAACAACAAAACCTTGACCCTGGTGTTTTATTTTTATTGCTTACAGTGTCTGTGATCTGACAGGATAGATACCAAACTGTTAGGTTACTCCTACGAGTACGATTTAGGGAAAAGGGATGAGAGGAATGTATTTTGTTTTGCTCTGTTTACTTTGTGCCCTTCCTATAAATAGGTATTACCTTTGTACTAATAAGAAGAAAGAAAAATGATAAAGTCTAGAGAAGATGATGGTACAGTGAGAGAAGTCAGCCCTGGTTCTTAATGTGCTTACACTTACGGTGTGGGTGTAGCTGTGCGTATGGTTACTGTGTGGTTAAATTAACATCAGACTTTAGGCTTGCAAGGGGACAAGCTTCTAGAAGATCCCCCTGTGTGGAAGCTGAGGTCTCATGATCTGGGTTGGGGGGTATTCAAGGGGCACAGTTTTCCTAAGCAGAAAATAATAGGGAGCTAGCTAGCCACATCACCATGGGAATGGCCTTGGGATTTAGAATAAAGGCCTTGGGATTTCCAAAAGAGCTTCACTGATTTAACAGAGTTTCTGTGTTCCCAGCCTCCACCCCCCAGGGTTTTTAGTGTTTCTTTTTAAAAAATACTAGTCCATCTCAAGTCCGTCTCAGTTGGGCTAAAAGGAACCAAATAACTTTTTTTTGTTGTTTTTTCATTTGTTTTTTCATTTGAGTTTCAGAGAAAAGGGGATCTTGGTATCCTGGATGGCCAGACTTTGTGGTGACTGAAGGTATAAAAATGAGGAGCAAAGAGCCAAGGCTGCTTAAACAGACAACCCCCCTATCCCAGCAGTTCTTCCAGAATTTTCTGTGAAAGCCTTGCTCGGGGTGGTGCTTGGTTATAATAACATATACCAAATAGAAAACAATAATTTAAAGATTAGCCTGCACTGCAACACGCCTTTCCACATGGCAAGAAGCAAATTTGGTTGGCCTCCTATGCCAGGGTGATTTAGAGAAGCCTTTGAACAGCAACGCTTGTGGTCCGGCAAAGGCCGGTGACTAACTGACCTGTCTGTGTACAGTCCACTTCGGAAACAGAAACTTCCCTGGTGGCATGGGAAAGAAAACACCAACCTAATCCTGAAAGGGTAACTTTAAACCAAAGCCCAACCAAGACACAGAGTGGGAGAGAGACTGCCAGCTGAGCCAGGCCAGAAATAAAAGTCCCATTGTCCTAGCTGAGGCTGGCTTACAGGCACACGCTCCCGCCTCACTTGGCTTGCTCTGCACGCTGACACTTCTCGTACCCTAGAGAGTACATTCCACAGGCCGGTAGCCTTCATCTGAGACTCAGCAGCTGGAGGAGAAATCACACCAGAGGCATGGGGGTACTGGGTATGGGGAGAGGTACGACATGAAAAATTATTAAACACTAATGGAGCTAACCTCAAACCTGCCAGAAAACAGAAATGATGTATCTGGGAGTGTTGGGTCCCCAGGAGGAGAGCGAGGGGTAGACTAAGTATGAAGGAGGTGAAAAGGGGAGCAGTCCCAGCTCAGCGAGAACTGAGGACGGAGGGCCTGCCTCCAGAAGTCAGCTTAGGTCTTAGATTTTAGCGGTCTTCAGGGTCCAAGCTACTGAGAAAGATCTCCACTAGCTGGAGTGCTGGCAGTAGCTCACCCTCAGGGACGGGGGTTATGGCAGGTTGGGGGAGGCAGCAGGCATTTGCTTAATAAAGATACATTGGAAGGATTAAAAGCCCCAAGATAAAGATTTTAAAGTAAAACAGTAGATAGACTGTTAATGGAATGGCAAGGTGGGAAGAGGCTGGGATGGAAGTCGGGAACAACGATTATAGTCTGTGACCCTGGCAAGAGGCCTGCCTGCTTTGGGTTTGACGTCAGAGTGAAGAGGTTGGCCCTGCCTCTGCCATCCCTTCTTGATCTGGTGTTGTAGATTCTCTGAGTAAGTGCCTTCTGGGTCCAAAGAAGGAGGTTTCTTTGGAATGGGTTCTTTCCCACCTGCCTTCTCCTTCCCTCTTCTCCTCCCATTCTTGGGACTGCTCTCTAGGGATCCCCAAGGCCCCTCCCAACTGGGAAATCCCGCTTTTCTGTGACTAAAACCTGTATATACCAGAAGTCTCAACCCCTCAAACTGGATGAAGAGGGAGGAGTGCAGCTTAGAGAGCTTAAAGGTTCTGAATGTTGCCACCATGGTGACAAGGGCCCAAGAAGAGGAGTCTGGGAATGTTCAAGACAGGCACAGAAGACTTTGCAGCTTCATGTCCGGGGTCCTCCTTCCTCATCTGCAACTGGAAGAATTAAAATAGAACTTATTCTCTGAACTTCAGATTGTTTTAAAAGCATTTTCATCATGATAAGTGGGCTGCATTTCCAGAGGACTTGTCAATCTGGGGGTAAATATCTATGTGTTAGCAGGAACTGCCTGGGCTAGCATTCAAATCTGGGTTTTGGTCTGAGCTTGGGCTTTATTTAACTGGTTCTTTAGTCTTGGGAAAATCATGGCACCTTTCTGGGCCTGTTTGCCGATCTGTAAATCAAGGGGCTGTCAACATCCCTAAGCTGAGCCCTGAAGAGATCCACAAGAACTACAAACACTCATTCAAGGTGAATAATAAGTCGATGTGTGGCCCCTTCTACCTGCAGTCAAAGGTGTTCCGAGCAAAGTAATTCCTTGCTGAGGAAGTCAGGATCCAGGTCCAAGAGGATAGAGAGAAAGGGAAGATTCCCCAAACCTGACCACTCGTCTCTTCCCACCCCACCCACCCTGCAACCTTTAATTATTATCATTTTTTTAAGTGAGGGGCTGGGTGTCATGATCTCTAACAGTCCTTGCTGACAATCACTGATGCTGAGCATGTGCCATCTTTGGTGTACCCTGCTCTGCCATCCTCTCCTATTTGTCCTTCCCTGTTGGCCTGTAGAGGCAGGATTGGTGGGACGCTGAGCTCATGCAGTGAGAGTGAAGCGGTGCCCTTGGTGTAGCTGCCCAGAAGCACAGCAGTCCTTTGCCCTAATGCAGGCTCTGCCCCAAAAGTGCAGGCAGGCAAAGCAGAGGGCTGGCTTCATGGGCGTGCAGTCTTAGAAAAGCCCCACACTTGCTTTAATGCTCTGCTGTCACCATCTTGAAATTTTCAATAATTTTTAAACAAGGGGTACTGCATTTCTGTTTTGCACTGGGCCCCACAAATTATATAATCAATCCTGGCAGGGTATCTTGCCAATGGGCAGCTTTCTGGAGCAGGAGCTCGTGGGGACAGGGGACCCATGCCACAGGTACCAGAGGTAAGAGATCTGTGGGGATGTGAGGAATGGCTACTCAGGTGTGCAAGCACATAACCACAAAAATATGCTTGTGCTTCTTAGATAGGGAGTTTTTTTCCAACAAAAAGCACAAAGAAATGTATATCTCCACTGGGGGTGGAAACAGACTTGGGTGTGTATATACCGGCGGTGCCAAAAAAATGTATATACATGACTTGTATTCATCTTTTGTTGTCGGTATATATTGAGTATTACAATTGTAATACAGTTTTTCCTTTCTTAAAATGTGTATATATTTTTTTGGCACCCTCTGTATATGTGCATACACACATACACAAACATGCACACAGAAAATCTTAAAATAGCCAAATAGACTTGGAGCAATTTAAGGTAGATAGTAAATCAAATGTCAACTTGCATATGCTTTGCACTGAGTGAATTTTCTAAGTTGACTCATTTGAAAACCTTAGTAAGACATTTAGACTTTGAAAACTTTAGAGGTGACTTTTAAACAGAATATGCTGGAGGAATCAAGGCAGAACTGTCACTTGGCCAGGAGTTGATGTCTCACCCATGCTCAGATCAGAGCAAAAATATAAGACCTGATATTATATTATATTATATTATATTATATTATATTATATTATATTATATTATATTATATTATACTATACTATACTATACTATACTATATTATACCCGGTCTTATATTATAGTAAAACAAGACTGGGTCTTATATTAATTTTTGCTCCAAAAGATGCATTAGAGCTGATTGTCCGGCTAGGTCTTATTTTCAGGGAAACATAGTAGAACTTTGGACAACAAAAGACCCTTGACTATTGTGGGGACAGAGCCAGGAGTGCAGTTTCCAGGCTCTCGGCCTCATGTGGAAAGATGCTAGCTCAGGTGGTAAATGGCCGTCAATTGTGATTGCATGGCCATCAGCTGTGGCTAGTTGGCCGTCTGTAACCAGTGAGCCATTGGCCACTAATATAACTGCCGTGGCTACGCTAGCAGCAACTGGGGGCTAGCAAGAAGATGGTGGCTGGCAAGCACCGATTGTAGTTAGCACAGCGGAGTGCGGGTTGCGGACAGGGTGGCTCCTGCTTTCTGTGTCTCCAACCCAGCCACCAGGGAGACTATAGTGGTATGACTCCCCTATCTATGGCTCCGTGAGTGTTCCTTTTTGGCCTCACCATATCCTGCGTTCTTGTGTGGGGAGCGGGAGCTGAGACCCCGCCGGACGCCCGGCATGACACTCCCTTTCTGTCCTTGTGTGACATCCCCACACCCTGATAAAACATTTTACAGCTATAGAGCAGAGACCGTGCCTGATGACTCCCTGCATGACAACTATTATCTATTCCAGTTGTTTGGTTGTATGGATTAGAAAACTGAGGCTCAAAGAGGCTAAATAAGTTATCTGAGGTCACATAGCTAATCTGTACCAGAACCTAGCTCTTCTGACATCTAACCCAAGTGAATTTTTCCACTAACTCACCCTGCTTTAAGAATCAGGAAGCATAAATAAAGAGCCTTAGGTGTTTACTCACCACTTATATATAGTCTTCCTAACCCTTAATTACGGAGGAGAACTCAACTGTTTTAATTGCCACCTGAGAAAGGACTTCACAATCCGCTACAGTTGTTTTTTGGCAAGCCCCTGTGAAAGACAATTTGAGATCTAAGGTAAAATAAGAAGGAAAGAAGGTCTAATAAAAGCTTTTTATTTGTAGATTGGAATTAAGTGCTCTGTGCCCAGGCTGTTGGCTTTCTCCTGTCTGAAGGGTTGTCGATTTAACGCTTCAGCAAGCAGAAAATTGGAGAGTAAGAGTGTCAATCACTTGGTCCTGCCAAGTGACACCCCCTCAAACCTAAGTGAAACGGAATATTTTGCATGCTCAGAACAACTCCAAAACCACCTCAGCTCCATTCGCACCTCGGCTTTTGAAGAAACTGAGACAGTTATTTTGTGTCACCAGAGCGGCTGTCCACCCCTTTGTGTGATTCCTTAAAGCTGAATTTCTAAAAAGGAGCGCCCTGGTCACAGGTGGCCAATCAGATGGAGCCCCTAAGCACCAAACAGCAAACAGCTGGGCAGGACTGACTTTAGATCCTGCTGCATTCAGAGAGGGTGGAGCAGTGACCAGATAGCATTAAGCCTTAGCCAGGAAATTAGTGAGGTGCAAATTGCATGGTGGTGGCTGTAGGGCAAGAGGAAAATTGTAGGCCATTGCCTGGAGAGAGAGAGAAATAGCAGGGTGGTATTTTGGTGCCTAGAGACACTGGGCTACTGGGCATGCTCATCAATGTCTTAACACACACACACACCCCACCACCACCAACAACAACAACTTTATGGCAGCACAATATACAAAGAGAAAAGGACACAAATCATGAAGCTCAACGAACTTTTATAACCCTAGCTGGTAACCTGCACCCAGATCAAGAAAGAGAACATCCCTCCTCCTGTCCCCTTTCAGTCATCCCTGCCCCAAGGGGAACTGCTATGCTGATTTGGCCTTGTCTTTTAAATGTAAGCCAAGTGGCAGCTGAGGAGGAGACAGCTTGGCGGAGCTTGTCCATATTCTTCCCACAACTCCGGAGCTGCAAGCCCAGCCTGGCAGCCCGCTGGGTCCTAGCTAGCCCAGCAGCGCCTTTGGATCTTGACAGGGTCAGACTCGGAGAGGAGGAGTGGGCAGGGCTTCTAGGAGAGGAGGTCGCCAAGGCCTAGCAAAGGAGGACACGAGACCACAGACCTGCACGTTGCCCCTCCCACCTGGCGGCAGCGCTGGGCCCGCCCTGCCCTAGGCCTGTGAAGGTAAGACACAAGTCTCCTCTCAGAGTCAGGTTCTTGGTGGTACTTGACAGCATCGGGCTGTTCACATAGGGCTTCTTCTGGTTCCTTTTTGGTGTTTCTGTGGGTTTTCTTTCATTGTAGGCTCTCCACGTTGCCTTATAGTGGTCAACCATTCTGGGGGAGGAGTATAGGCTGCTTTGCTCCACCGGCTTCCTGGCAGGCAGCAGAATCAGGCCTCCACGGCTTGGCAGCTTCCACACTGATTCTTGTGGCCTGGAGTCATAGCTGGTTTTGCTTAGTTTGCCACCTGGCGCTAGTGGACTGTTCTACCCCAAGTTAGACACTGTTTCTGTGGAGAATCAAGCATGTTTTAAATAGGATTGGTGGTCTGGTTCCGAGTTTTGGTTTGGCTTCTCTCGGGCATATCTAGTACTCGCAGGGTTTGAGTATGCACATTGGTACCTGTGAGGGAGAGCCCATTTCTATTTGGGCATCAAAAATAACAGCCAGATTCTTTTTATAAATTCAGTGGAGTGGTGGAGAGAGGCTTATACTCTCAGGAGAGATCTATCCCAATCCTAATTGCATCCTTGGCTTAGGGAAAGAAATTTCTTTGTCTCTCTTGGCTCACCTCCATATACTTCTCAACTCACCACAGTTCAGCTGCTCTGGCCTTGCCATGTTTCCCTTCTTGATAAAGCCACCCAAGACTTCCCAGATGTCAAGTCCAATGAAGACTTTTCAGTCCTAATCTTAAATTAGCCTTGCAGTGGCACTGGCTCTATTGCCCTCTCTGCCCACCAGGACATTCTTTTCTCCCTCAACTGCACCTCAAGTTCCTCCAGTTCAATGTTCTCTTCTTCCACTTCTCCTGTTGGTGTTGTGCTTTTCTAAGGTCCTCAGCTCTCTCAGACTCTGCACCCTTTTCCTGGGCAACTACATGTATCCACATGATGTGAACCTTAGATCTGGATCTCCAACCAGACTTGTTTCCTTAAAACTCCAGGCTGACTACTGGCCTCTCCATGGATGTTCTATAAGCATCTAGAGCAACTGCTCTCAATGCTGGCTGTACATTATAAACCTGGCTGCTTTTATTTAAAAAAAAAAATACCTATGTGTGGGCATTACCATCTGAGCTATTGATTCAATTGATCTGAGGGAGACCTGGAAATGATTATTTTTAAATCTCTCTGGGCAATTCTAATGAATGGTCAGAAATTAGGACAGTGAGGTAAAAGTCACGTATATGTAGACAGCTGAAGTGCTTGGGACAGGAACCCCATTGTATCCCCACACTGGGCCCTCCTTCAGGAAAATAAATCACAGCTTTGGCCCTCAGACTTTTCAAACCTCTGTATAGGCACTAACTGATGAATCTTTAGCTCTACTAGGAACCAGAAGTGATCCTTGGGCTAGAGACAAAAAAAGTTGAGACTAAGAGAAAAGATTGATTTAGAAGGCTAGTTCTCCACTCCACCGACCCTTTCCCAAACACAAAACCTGCCCTGACCCTGCTTGAAATCTGGGGCTGGTTTAGGATGATTGTAATACCTCAGTTTCCCATCTATTACGTGTTTTTGACTTCTCCCACTACCCTGCGGTTCTCCAACTATAGAGTGGTCAACAAGCCAAGAACAGAGGGGGACTGACATGTGTTTCTAGGAATAGTACTAGAAACCACTAGAGGATTCAGAGTACCCCTGAGTCTCAGTTTTCCTAACTATCAAAAGGAGGGTAGCAATTTCTACTTTTAGAGGAGGTGTGAAAAGCAGGTGAGAGAAATGAAGATGCTAAAATATTGTTATTTGTATTGTAATTTAATCCAGAATTGAGTTTATTCACACAGAAGTCTTAAATAACCATAAAGTGTGTGTGCAGGAAGCAACTTTAGAGAGTCCTATCCAACCACTTTAATTTACAGGAGAGGAAACTGAAGCCGGGTAGTGAAGAGACTTCTTCCCAAGGCAATACTGCCAGGCAGGTGTCAGCTTTCCTAGTTCAGTTGCTCCTTTCACAGACTTCCCCAGGGTCCATATGACACCCACATGGCTGGGCCTGACCCTCACACATCACCTTCCTAAACCCAGCCTTCTGTATGGGCCCAGGGTCATTTGGTGACCTACCTTTTCCAGAGAACCCAAAGCTATTCTTGTCCCTTTCTCCCCATTCTGCTTCCCTGTCTACTCAAGACCCTGGATGTAGGTGATCTGAAGTTCCCTGAGGCTTTGAAATGCCCGTGGCCTTCCTAACTCTGCCTGCTGGAACATTAGGGTGTCTCTCCAGTGGCGTAAAATTTAGGGATTGTGGTGAGAGGTATTAAAGTTAGAAGGGACTCGGACCAGAGAGGCTGGATACCTGCTGTCTGGCACCAGAGAAACTTGTGTTTGACTCTGGGATGTCCTTGGACTATATATAGATCTTCTTTAAGCCTCAGCTTTCTTACCTATGAAATGCTGTCATTATAATGATATCTACCTTGTGCAGTGGTGAGAATTAAATGAGACAATTTCCCTAAAGCAGTAGTTCTCACATATGATTGCACATTGGAACTACCTGGGGAGCTTACACACACACACACACACACACACACACACACACACACACACACACACACATTGTTGGCTGGGTCCTACCCCTGGAAATTGCGATTTGATTTAATTGCTCCAGGATTTTAAAACTTCCTCCAGGCGATTGCAACTGGGCTGCCAAGATGGAAAGCATGGCTGTTAAAGGACTCAGCATAGCACTGGGCAAATGATCAGCACTCAAATAATGAGCTTCTCATAGGAGTACAATAATGAGGATGATTCAAAACTCCCTTCCGTACTCAAACCCCTCTTGTGGACCTTCTTCCTTTTGGATTTTTCTGGCAAGGATCTTCCTCCCTCTCCCCATCCCCAATTCTGCCCAGAAATCACATCCTGAATGTTTTCTGAAACATTAGGCTGGTGACTTCCTGCTCTGAGAGGTCAGTGGGGAAGTAAAAGCCATCCTGATATCAGGTGATTGTCCAAAGATCCATTCCAGGCACCGCCTGGCTTTGTCTACCAACAAGGATTGTTTAACCATCAGTGCTTTCCTCCTGTAAAATGGGAAGGAACTGTCATGTATTATGTCCCCAGAGGTGCTGAACATTGTGCACAACAATTAGGACAGAATGTCTTCTCCAAGTGGGATGATAACTTCTGTCTTGAGAATTATTAGCTGCAAGGAGGAAAAAAGATAAAGCCCACGAGCAAAGAGCCTCAAGACAGGCCGAGCTGCACACTACACGATAAATGGGAGGGGTGGCCTTCGTGACGCAGATCTGCAGGTCCCTGCTGATACACCTTGCCGAGATTGGGTGAGCCCCGAGGCGGGGGCAACTCTTTCATTTGATTTTACATGTCCAAGACAGAATCTCCAAACCGCCCCCTCCTGGCCAACTTCTAGGACCTTTCTCCAGACCAGCCCGCCAACCTCTCAGCCGCTTTCTGACTTGAGTTCGATTTTGCAGGGCGGGAATGCGGACACCAAAGAATAGCACCCAGGCGCTGACCAGCGTGAGACAGTGCTCCTCTCTGGGGTGCGCGCGCGCGGTGCGTCCACGAAAGGCCTGCTCCTAAGCCAGCCCCAACGCTTTCTGTCACAGAAACGCAGTGGGGTCCCGGAGAGAAGGGCCTGCTGAGCCCCTCAAAGGCGGGGCGCTCTCTACCAGCCTCCCAGCCAGCCCCCTGCCTTCTTCCTCTCTCAATCTGGCAGCATGCCCGAGTCCCCACGCTTCTCGCGTTCGGGAAGGTTCCTCTGGGATCCCAGGCAGACGGCCCTTTAAGGTTCGTTGGATGTGTCTCTGCTGCCCTGGCACGGAGGATCGGCCGAAGAGGAAATAGCTCAATGCTTGGTGGACCTCACCATCCTTGGCCCTGGCTCCCTGTGGGGCTCCGGCTGCAAGCTTACTGCGCTTTGCCCTGGCCGCACGGTGGGCCTCCAAGGCAATTCACAGCGCTGGGTGCGAGCTGGTGGCTTGTGGATGGGGCGATGCACCACAGTCCCTGCTCTCCATGACTTGGGTTCCAGTTTGGGCCCCTGGTCGTCTTCGCTGGGCCCTCAGATAAGCCTCAATTTTCCTGAGCCTGTCACTCTTTTAGGTGGTACAATGTTGAGGCCAAGATTTCAAAGTCTGGGTTCCTATCCCATCCTTGCCATGTATGGCCATGTGACCTGGGACAGATTAAGTGATCTGGACATGCCTCAATTACTTATATATAAAATGGGGATAATATTCCTATTCACATGGGGTTGTTGTGAGGAATAAATGGATGTAAAACACCATTGCTGGGCACATAATAAACACTGATATTATTAATAAGGCAGGGATTATAATAGTCACCCTGCAGTGTTGCTATATTAAGTTAGATAATGTAGGTAAATTGACCGTATTAAGTAAGTGGCAGATAAATAATATTTATTAGTATTACCATTACTCCCGGGGAATCGGACTTATTTCTTCCTTAAAAAAAAATCTCCTTCCCCCACCACGTGTTCATCAAGGCAAAGAACTGTGCGAATTGGCGCTGTAGGTTCAGTATAAAATAGTCCCTGAATTCGTGCTGGGTTGTAATTTCCTTGGGGGTGTTGAAAGGGGCTCTTCCACGTTGCCAGGCTAGCGCCGCGCTTTTGTTTGCAAGAGGGCAGTGAGTAAATTATATTCTGGGTTTAGCAAAACAAAAAATAAACACGTTCACAGTAGGACTCTTCGCGTGAACTATTTTATTTCTCTTTTGCTTTTGTTCTTGGTGGTTGATGGTCCGCTGCAGACTAATGCGGTACTGATGTATCTTACTATTAATGGTTCCGAACTGAAGACGGCCGTCCGCCTCACGCCTCACGCTGTCCCGGCTGCCTCTGCAGGGCTGGGAGCCACCAAGAGGCCCAAGCGAGGCACGGAAAGATTCTTCACGTCACTTTCTCCCTCTCTAGCCCAGTACTACACGTCAGAATGGGGGGGAAACTTCCGGGTTGCGAGTGAATTTAAATCTCGCTGCTTCTGCGGTCACAATTTTCTGTTTGAGCAAAAAGTAGGAGTGCTGTCCTCCGCCGGGCTGCCCCAGTCTGCCGCGGTTGGGAGCAGTTAACCCATTGCATGTAAAACTTGGCTGGGCCACGCAGCCACATTCCAAACCACCCTTACCCAGGACACCTGTTGTGAAGTATTACAGGCCAGCGAGCACAGGCTGTCATTGGCCAGAATGTGGGTGGTGGCAGTCTCCTAAAAACCAGACGTGGTGGCTGATGAGGCCTAAATCAGGAATTGCACTCCTCCTTCCTCCCCAGGGAGCTGCTAGCCTGGCAAAGCGCAGGAGGTAAAATAGGTGACAGTGAAAAAAGATAAGCACCAGCTTCTAGTACCTGTGCAGTTCAATCGGGGAATTCTGTCCCTAGGATGCTTCCAAACGCATTCAGGACTCGGTGCCTAGGCTTAGACCCCTCCTTCTGCGGGCTCCAGTGCAGCACTCCCCACCCCACCAGGAGATGAGAAGGACCAGCGTCCTTGGCTGTGTCCTTGAGCCCTGCGCTGTGCAGAATCTCTTGGGACGCAGGGAAACCGAGGAGGGAAACGCACTTGGAGGGGCTCTGGACGTAGCCAAGTTTTTGGCCTTTTGCAGAAAGGACCGTGCGCCTGCCCTTGGCCTGCCCTGAAAAACAAACGCAAAAGCAAAATTAAGCGGCTGGGCAACTTTCAGGAAAGAGGGATCTGGGCGAGAAAGCGGGTAGGAGGCCAAATGTACCCCGCGGGAAGCAGGAGCGCCCTGAGGAATGTTCGCAGGCGGCGCTGGGTTGCCTGCGCCAAAGACACGCTGTTGTTCATAAACTCCTCGCGAGTATCAGGGCAGGGACCACGCGGTTTGTGGTGGATGCCTTTCCTCCTGGAAGGGAAGGGCAAACAAACCAATCTTTGGCAAAGCTCACCCTCGGGGTGGCATTCCGATGCCTGACGGTTGTCAATGTGAATGCATTTGGAAAACGCCAAAACAACGACTGTGTATTTGTTTTGGTGTAGGAAGGTTAGCGAACGCACCGGAGCCGTTCTTCTCGCTTCTTTTTGATTGTGTCTCAAATGTATAAGTTTTTACTCGGCTACCCGGCCCAGGCCACCCGCCCGCGCTCGCAGGAACCAGGTCCGGGTCCCTGCCGCAGCTCAGAGGAAGATGAATGCAGGATTTATCAACCCCCTCCCCAGGACCTCGAATTTCATCTCTTTCTTTTGCCTCTGCATGTTCAGTTTGTTTTCTCAAGACCTAAGCAATTTTTAATGTACTCTATACTTCCCGCTTAATCCTCATCGTTTATTGTATAATTATAGTTTCAAAGTGATTATGTAATTAAAATCATGTTTCGTTGCAGCAGGACTTCAAAAGGACGGCAGACCCCCGCTCTGGCATTATTTTCTGGTGATGTAATAATTTCCCTGTGATATTTAAAATAAACACATTAGTTCAAGAATTCTAAACATGTCTCAAAGTATATAGTAGGCTTGATTGGCACGAGGCTGGGTTGTAAAGAAATGGTAAAACCTATCACTAGTTTAATATATTTCTATGCTCCCATACAGGGTAAATTATAGGATAATGGGGCGCAGGCGATGGTAAGCTCTGTTTATATAATCCATTTCTTCACACGAGTTCCCATTGCTTTCCCTTCCCTTTGCTGTATGTGGTGGTTCTCTGATCCCCTGACCTCAGCCATGTGTTTTCACTTTTTCTTCTGATCTCAATTCCATGACCAGCGGGGAATAAAATACAAATTGAATAGTAACCATTCACAGGCCGCTCTTTTCAAACTGTTGTTAAAACCTCTTTGTCTTGTCTAGCGGTTGATAGATAAATGTGTTGTATTTCGCCTGACTTTTTTTTCCCCCCTTCTTCCTCTTTTCCCCCCTTGGTCAAGAAAAAAAAAATCACCCTCCTCAGCCCAATTATGCTCTTTAAAAATTAAAACTCACACCTCCTTTCAAACCCTCTCCTGCGCGTCCCGCTCTCCCCCGTCGGCCCATTGGTTGGGCGGCGGTAGGAGATGCGGGGGATTCACCACGTGGAATAAAGAAGCGGCGGGAGCCGAGCGCGGCTGGGGATGGGCGCAGTGCCCCCGTGTGAGGTCCGCGCCTTTGTCCCGCGGCCTGAGGTTCATTTACCATCTAACCTGTGTCGCCTCTGATCTCCTAGCGGAGCGCCCGCCCGGAGTCGGCTCCCAGGGCTGGGGGCAGCCCCCTTAGCATCAGCGGGGCACAGAGGGTGACTGAGCCTGGGAGAGGGAAGTTCTCGTGGTCTGAAAAATAAACCTCCTCCTTCGTCTGCCTTTTTCTTTTCAGGGTCAGACCTGCTTTGGGCGCGAGGTGGACAAGAGGCCGAGCCGTTCCATAGCTTTTCTCCCAAACGAGAAACACAATGGCTCCCGATTTCTGGGTCTTGCCTTTCCCAGATGTCTCTCCCTTCTACCCCCACGGCTCCTTTTCGGGAACGTACAGGCAAAATAAAATAATTATATAGACTTCTATACCGCGGCCTGCCCTCCGTTTCCTCAGCGCTTCTTCGGGGTCCACGGCGCGGAGGCGTCTTAGTTACTGCAGCGCCAGCGCCTGGGAGCGAGGGGGCGGGAGCCAGAACTTCCGTGGGCGCGGGCCGCTCTAGTTTTGCATCTCCGCATTGCACAGTGCTCCCCACTACCGCTGTCTTACAGCGAGCTAACGCATCCCTTCTTCCCCGGAGGGAAGAGCGCCCCCGCAGGGCAGCTCGCCGCGCCCTGGCCTCGCGCGCACCGCCCCCAGGGCGCACCGCTGCCGCCGGGGTTTGCAGGCCGAGCGCGGCTGGCCGGCGGGGGCGCCTAGCGGCGGAGCCTAGCGGCGGAGCGGGCAGCGCGGGGCCGTCGGCGCCCACGCCCGCGCCGCCAGGCTGCTCGCCGCGCCCGGGTAGGGTTTCCCGGGCGGCGCACACCCTCCTGAAGTCCTCGAGGCCGCTTGACAGCGCTCTTCGCCGCCGGCCCGCGTACCTGTAAGCTGAGCCCCGCTCACATGCTTCGCATTAAACCTCCGTGCCCGGTGCCTTTTCTCTTTTTTTTTCCTCCGAAAGGGTTCTTATAAACTTCCCTTCGTTTATTTAGCCTGGTTTTCATTGCTCCAGTTTTGCATGGGTTGCCTTTGTTTAGTTTATTAACCCACGGGGTTACTTTAACTAAACATTTGGGCGGAATACTTCAGGGTTGAATTTCAACGTTTTCTAACGAAATTACCGAGTTTTTTGAAGCCGCACAGAGAACGCTGTGTTGAGTTTATTAGTCAATTTAACAGACTATAGGGAGAGTAAAAAAGAATTTAGGACAGTCCGGGTTCGTCCCCACTGGGGGGAAGCTGCTCGCGAGCCCTCAGGGTTGGGGCTCCAATAGCGCCAACAGCGGGAGGGGCCGTCAGGGCGCGCTCCCCGCCACAGCAACACGCGCGCCCCCAGGCGCCGGAGGCCTCGGCGTGCGGGCCCTGCTCCCCGAAGCCGGCGGCGCCGCTCCCAATTCCGGCCCGGCTCAGAGCCCCGCGGGAACCACCCGCGCGCGGGACTGGGGGCCGGAGAGGAGGCGGGGCCCCGAGACTGGGCTGCGCGTCCCCCGCGGGGCCTCCCGGCCGCTTTCTCCAGGTTCTCACCCGCCGGTTAAGTTTGTATGGTGCCCGCCGTGGGAGAGCTATGCGTCTTCCTCTTCCCCGCCGTGGGAAGGTCAAGGGAGAAGGAGTTGTGGTGGAACCCGCCAGAAAGATCGGAGACGAGTGGGCAACCGTCCAAGGTGGACGAGGACCAGGCTGGCAGCTCCGTCCCCGGGTTGGGGTGCCCCTCCAGTCCACCTGGAGGTTGGTGGGGGGAGGGCTGTCCCGAGCCCTACAAGACCGGGGGAGCCCGGGGATTCGGACACACTGGGAGTTGCTACGTACGTATTCCCAGTGAAGCGACCGTTCGGGGACGGTACCGTCCCGTCCCACCTCCTGCTTGGCTTCAGTGAGCGGGCATGATGAAGATGGGATACTGACACTGCTCCCCGGGTCAGTCGGAACTGGAGCAGCGACAGGGACCTCTCTCCATAGCTTGCTTTTCCAACAGCCACTTCCCCACTTTTCACACCTCTCATCCTTCGCCAGACTGCGGCACAGTGATGCTCAGCTGCGAGTGGCCTAGCTAAAATATCCTCGATCCCTAGGCTTCTTAGATGAAACCGAGAACGTCGTTCTGTTTCTTTGGTGGAGGTAATGAAATGGAAGCCCAAACACAAAGAAAACCTTCAAGTCGCTGGGGGGGTGGGAGGGGAGAGAGAGGAGAAGGTGGAAGGGAATGAAACATTGAAATTCCTTAACTCATTTTCACCAGGCTGGTGAAACAGCCGAAAAGCAGGATTTCTTTACTACAGCATGCAGCCACCAGCACCCTGGATCCCAGCATTTTCTAATTTAATTGTGACAGGTAATACATACAAGAAGTTCAAAATTCAAAAGATACAAATGGGCATAACAGCAAAAGTCTCTCATCCCTCAGCCTCCAAGTTCAGCTTCCTCGAGACAACCGGTTAGGAGATTTTTGTGAACGGTCTTGAAGAAAATTGCAAGCTTTTGCAAAAGGCTCACCCACTCCTTTCTTTGCTCTGCGTCATCCTCTGGCACTTCTGTGCACTTGCTGACTGCTAGGTCTCTAAGACCCCCCCCCCCCACCTTAGAGGCTATTGCTTATCACACCCCTTATCTTTAGTTCTGCCTAACACATCCACCTTGAGTTCTACTAGGCTGTCAAACTCAGGATATACTTGTCCTCTTTCTTTCACACAATAAAGCCCAGTCATCTCTCCCACTGTTCCCCCAAGTCTATGCTTTTCCTCTTCTGCTGAATAATTTTTTGCCTTTTCTTCCCATTTCCTCTGCCACTGGTTGGCCCCTTATTCCTTCTCATTTGCACCATTGAGACAGCCAGTCTCCTATTCTTCCACTCCCTTCCCTCCAACCCACCCTGAACTGCATCACATCAATCATCTAAGGCCAACTTTGATGTCCCTTATCTGACCCAAAGCCTCCATGGCTTGCCACTGCCACTAAGGCTGAAGATTGCTGCTAGTGCAAGTACCCAGCAGACCCACTGCAGAGTCTGTTCTCAGCCTGGCTGACTGAGATTTCCTTTGGACCAACAAGCTCCCCTCCCTGCCCACCTGCCAGCCCTCTCCTGTGAGCGTTTTTTTTCTCACCCTTTTCTCCAGCATCTTGGTCCCTCCAGCTCTCTGTTCCCAGACCTTTCCTCAAACCTTACAATTCCTGGCAGACCCTTATCCCATCTCCACTGGTCAAAGTTTTCAAGACCTTGCTCAAAACCTATTCATTTTCCAGCAGTCTGAAATCATTCCTTCCCCCAACTCTCAAAGTAATTTGTTTTTATATCGCCTATATAGATGTGTTTAATAGTCATTTGAGTGTCTGTCCTATTTCCCTTTCTAGATTATACTGTTAATTCCTAGCACATACAAAGCAAGCAGTATTTTTCAATTAATAATAAACCCTCACTATTCCTCTTCTCCCCAAAAAAAGAAGGAAGGAAACTCAAATAAACATTAAAGTACCTTTCTTTCTCTTACATTAGCTGTTAGCTTACCTTTTTAAAGTAAATCTCACTGAAGTTTGACTAATTTACAGGGTTAACCCCTCTGGAATACATATGCATTTATTAAAGAGAACTGGTTATTCCCATGAATGTTCACATTAGTCAGGGAGGTGGGCCATTGTTTGCAGCAGAAGAGCAGTGAAGGATAACTTAGGGCTCCATTTGTAAAAGGTTTTAGAAGCCTGGTGAAGATGCTCTCACTTAAGAATGTATAAATATTATAACTGTAGTTCTGGGTTAAGATGACCAGCCAGATTCAATTTCACAGGTGTTCCTCCTCATGCTGTCTGCATTCTAGGGGCAGGAAAGACTCCTGGGAGCAGAAGGGAAATCTCTTCGAAGTCCCCTACATCTTTTTGGTCACCTGACCCCAGATTCCCATTAGCACAGCTCACACCTCCTGTCTCTGGTCAAAGCCATGAGGTGCCAGAGAATGGGGAGAGAAATTTAAGGTCCTCTTACCACCACCACCCCCTCACCCCACAGACTCCTTGAGGAACCCAGAAATAAAATGAATAGAAATAAAACTGTGTTGGTTATGCCCACGCACCTCTAAGCCCCAACACCTTCCTCGTCAGCCAGATTGTTGGCCTTCAGCCCCTTCTCCAGCTGTCACTGCTCTGCCCAGTTTTTGTACCTGACAGCCCTGCTTCCTATAGAGAGTCTATGAAGTATGCCCTTACTCTACCCTGCCGCCACCCCCACTGTACGGTCATGGCAAAGGGTAATTCATTCTTCAACAAGTATTTGCTCCCCACCCCTTATTATGCCAACTGAACATCAGGTGCTGAAGCTACCATCCTGAACAAGATAGGCAAAGCCCCTGCCCTCTTGGGCTTACCTTTCTATCGGAGGGAGGATGGCAATTGTATCTGGGTCTTAACCCCACGCTACCCTGTCTCAGCTGATGGAGGGCATGTTGAGCTGGGAGTCGGCACTGGGCTCTTCCAGTCCATCTGTACTCCTTATGTGATGACGATGACTTGCTCATCCTCGTGGATCAGTGTCTCACCTCCAGACATGGAAGTTTTTGTGAGATTGACCAAATCAATGGGCATTCAAATCCTCTAAACATGAAGTATTCATATGATTGAGTCTGGAAGTTTAATTGTGATTATAAAAGGAAATCTGATCAGTTCTGTGTAATAGCAAAAACAGACACACACTCCTCTCTCCTGTTCCCCACTCCCAAGAAAAAAAAACAAACACCCTGGAAAGAATCTGAAGTTAAAATAAAAAGCAGCTGGCAATAGGCCCATCGTGTGTGATGATAATTAGACAAATGTTTTCCAAGTATGGGAAGATCTTGTGAAGACAATGGTTGGAAGGGGGGGACGAAAAAGTTTAGGAAAGGGAATTTAGTAAAGCAGTGATTTCTGCCTGCCTGCAAAGGGTTTAAGGGGCACACGATGCCACACAATCTCCAATTTGGTACCTTTTATTATTTTTCATGCATTCTGGGAAATATGTCTTCAGCTAAGAAAGTAAAGAAAAACTTGAGGCTTTGATTTACAAAAATTAAAGCCATGACTAGGCTTTGGATCAAGGTTGTGTCCCGGGCCTGGAAAGCCTCATCCTTCATTGTCTCAAACCTTTCCTGCCCTGAGGAAAAAGAGTTAAGAGTCTTAAGCTAAAGCAGCTCTTCTGCCATCTGGGGCGCTGACTTGGTTGACCTTCTCCCAAATTATTGTAATCCGGGGTCTGGAATGGATATAAATCTGGTCAGGCTGATGGTGGCTGCCTTCTGCTTCTGGGTGGCTTGGGATCTTCTGAGCAGGCCTGGGTGGAAGCCGGAGTCTGCGGTGGAGGGAAAGCAGTTACTACCAGTAACCTGACCAGCTCTGTGCAAGACTGGGGCCTCTTGTTCCCCATTGCCATCCCTCAACCAAATTTTATTTGTTAAAAATTATATTAGTCATTTACACCTTAGTGTGAATATTAAGGCCAGGTGTTAATTTACCCAGGGTTATTTACATTTTAAGCTTGGTCTTTGTAGAAAAAAATGAATTTATCCCCGTGTAAAAAATGCTGAGTATGTGAACACGTGAAGGAGGCTTTTGGTGGGAAAGAATATTAAGGAAGAAATAGGAAACTCTCTACTAAGCTAGATAGTGCAGGGCTGAGGAAAAACTAGTGGAATCCCCTAGACCTGAGCAAAAGAGAGGTGGAAAAGCATGTGGGTTAGAGGCAGAAGGAAGATAAATGGTAGGGAGATTACTTTAATGAACGGACCCATCTGCTCTCTGCTTCAAAGGGAGGAAGGACAGATAGCCTAAAATTTCTACAGCATTTACCCTGAACTCGCAGACTCTGCCCTCTCTCCTTCATCCACCCTCAGATTTTACCACACGTGTGTACTGTCCACTCACACAAAGGACGGTGGCTGCTCTGTTCAGAACCAGCCTTGGAAATACTTACAAACTAGGGCAATTGCCAAATGTGTTAGATGCACACAGAGTCTCTTATGTCCTTGGTTGATAGGCTTTGGTATTTACTGGTTCTTGTCTACAGAACGTAAAAAGCAGGTTATTGTTTTCTTTTTAATCAAGGAGGAGTTTTTTAAGGAATAAAAACCATTTTCTGAGTATAAGATAATACATATGCTCTGTAAAAATGCAAACAAATGCAGAAAAGTATAAAGAAGAAAGTAAAAAAACCCTCAAAATCTGACCCAAAGGTAAACACTGTTAACATTTACGAGAACCACTTCTTTGAGTAACTTTCTATGCATATAGGGTTGATATCTACAACTTAACATAAACGGAATACACTTCTGTGACAGGGCCTGCATGTGTGTCCATGTTCCATGTCAATAAATGCAGATTTGCATCGTTTGTTTTCTTTTTCTTTCTTTCTTTCTGTTGTGTGTTTTTTTTTTTTTTGGTGTATAACATACACACAGAAAAGTACACACATCAGCATCACAAATTTTCACAAAGTGAACACACCTATGTGACCAATAGCCATGGGGAGATCTGGGAGAAGAATATTCCAGAAAGAATATTCTTCATTTGAATATATGAGATGAGGGTGGTTTAGAAACAAACTAAAGGTAGTTGGTGTGGCTTATGCATAATGAGCATGCAGGACAGTGAGATTCATCACCTTTCCTTCCAACTGAACTTGACCCTCACATTTCTCTGACCCTCTCAGTGATGATATGTCTCCCAGAAGCCCCAGTAGGAACGCTTGCAGCCCCCTTCTCCCTTCCTTCTAGCTCTGCGTCCAGCTAATCCCAAAGTCTCTACCATCCATCTTTTCCTCTTTCCACTGTCACCACCAGATGCCAGCCCTTACTGACTCGTATTCCTATAAAGTTATACTGAATTGTAAAAAGAAATAAACCATCGAAGTGATTAGAGAGAATGACCATTTCGCAGTAATTAAGCCCCAAAGTCTTAGTTTTGTTTTCATTTCTTTTACATGGTTATGACGTAGGCCAAAACAAAAAAATCTAAATAATTTCAAATAATCATTTGGGGTCTCTGTGTTTTGTATGGTGGCTGATTGTTTTAATAGAGGGAGGACGGAAGGACAGGGACTAGGAACCCCCCAGCCCTCCCAAGTCTAAAAGGACAAATTTGGCATCAAGTGGGGGACCTGGGCTTCTACCACATTTCTCTTTCTAAATAGCCTTCAACAAGTTCTGTAGCGAGTGAAGATAAGTCAAGCAAATTAGAGTATTTTTACATTATTGTTTCTCATAGTATTAGCAATTCTTTACACTTGGTGGACACTCAGTAGAGGTTTGTTGATTACATTTTATTTGTTCATGCAGCAAATATTTTATTGAGCATCAACTGTGATCCTGGCACTATTCTAAAAGTTGGGGATACATCAGTAAAGAAAAACAGTAAACAAAACAGACAGAAGTCCTTGTTCTCAGGAGCTTCCTTGAGAGTGGAGCTCACATGTATTAGAAACATTGAGAGTAGTTCCAGTTCACTTCTCTCATAAGGGGATGATCCTAAGGAAGTATTTTCTTTAAAATTTTCTTGTATCTGTCAAAAAGTTTGATTAAAGCCTTCGGAGGCCACTGATCTGACGCCAGACTCAGCCTTTATCAGCCATGTGTCCCTGTTACTCTCTCTGAGCATTGGTCTTATCATCTGAAAAATAGACATGACAATGCCTCACTTAGAGGTATTGTGAGTATTAAATAGATAACATATATAAAGGACTGTGTCTGGTATACAGTAAGTGCTTAATAAATGTCCACCATCATCATCATCATCATCATCATCATCATCATTATTATTATTATTATGTACTTTAGGGACATAATAAGAATGCATAAAGTATGGTTTCTGTCCCACTGGGGTTCAATATCTACTCTGAAGGCCAGACTAAAAAGCAAGAAATAATCACCAAGCAGTACCTGAGAGGATATAATTAAGTGGTTCAGTAAATTGTATGGTGTTAACTACAAATGCCATAGAAATTCAGAGGAGGAAAAGATGGATTTGAGCTGGTGGAGGGCTGGACTGGTGCCTGGCTTTGCAGGAGAGGTATAGGGAGGATTCAGAGGGCCGGTCCAGGCCCCAGGGACAGAGACAAGCTGGGAGTGAGTGAGAAGTCGGCTAGATGGAAAGGTAGCGTGCAGTCATCAGGGTTGTGGAAAGCCGGGCAATGGAATTTAGACTTGGTATGCAAAGCGGGAATAGGCACCAGCCTTAAAAACCCCACTGGGGTCAATCTAGGTCAAGGAAGGAGAAATTACTCCTCTCCATTCAGTGAGGAGGGGGGGTTGGGTGTGGGGGTGTGGAGGCTCTTAATTAGCGCTGGTGCAGGGGAGATGTAAGACTCTGACAACTCCCCACCACACTAAGCTGGCTTGTGAAAAGCACTTCAGAAAAAAGCAGTTTGGTTTTTAATGTTAATTTCAAGGTATAATGTAACCTATAAGTTTTAGCCCACAGGATGATGGTATGTCCTATTTGGTTTGCCAGTTTGGGGCAGGATACTGTAAGGTATTTTCAGGAGCATCAAGAGAATGAACACGATCCTTTTGCGCATCTTTCCCATCTCTCCGCCACCTTTCTCATGGAGCTGATGATGGCAGCGAAGCTCAGGACATTGATACTGCTTCTGCACTCCAGAGCCAACTTCACAGTTTGGCCAGAGGATCCTGTGATCTCTGCCTCCTGCTCCCTGCTTTGTGCACGAATGACCATCGCAAATAGTGTTCAGAAGGCATACAATCAGGCTTGCCCGAAATAGTCAAAAGGATCCTTTTTACTGAGCCTTATTTAAATTCTAGGGGCCTTGAAGCATTTCACAAATACTAACTCGGTAGACTTCTTCAGAGCCTGGGTAAACAGAAGGTCACAAAATGAGGTTAGACAATCCCAGGGGGTTGGTTTTATCCTAATGGCTCAGAACCTGAGTGGAAAAGCATCAACATGTCACAATCCAATTAAGGTATCAGGGTTGGGAAATCGTGTACCTACTTTTCAGATTGAAAAAGGAAAGCAAAGAGCAATCAGGTAATCTGGATTTGCAATCAGATAATCAGAAAATCTCGCCAAGGGAAAGGCCAGACAGAGAAGTAAATCCCTGAAATCCTCCAACACATCACGCTACCTGGCTGCAATCCCAGCAGTCATAGGTGGGACGATGACATCAATCTTAGCCATTTTCAGGTGTACAGTTCAGCACAATAGTATATTCACCCCCTTGTACATTGCAATCTCCAAAATTCTTTTGATCTTGCAAGACTGAAACTCTGTACCCGTTAAATATTAACTCCCTATTTCCCTTCCCCTGGCCCATGGCAACCGTTCTACTTTCTGTCTCTGTGAATTTAGACTACTCTAGGTTCCACATATAACTGGAATCATACAGTATTGGTCTTTTTGTAACTGGCTTATTTCACTTAGCAAACTATCCTTAAGTTTCAGCTATATTGTAGCATATCAGAATTTCTTCCCTTTCTAAGGCTGAATAATATTCCATTATATGTATATACCACATTTTGGTTATCTTTCATCCATCAATGGACAGCAAGTGTTCATTTATTTTTTAAGACAACTATTTTTTATTTAATGTTTTGTATAGGTTACATATTCACATGGTTCAAAATTCAAATTGTATAAAAAAGTAAATGGTGAGAGTCTCGCTTCTGCTCTTGTCCCCCCGCTACAGAGTTTTTTCTAAAAGCCATAAATGTAATTAATTCCTTTCAGATCCTTCCAGAGTTATATATACAATATATATATATACATATATATATGTATATATGTGTATATGCATATACATATATATATCACACACACACAAATGGTAATGTACTATACATGCTGTTCTACAACTTGCTTTTTTGACTTAATAGCATTGCTTAGAGATATTTACATATATAGAAAGTATACACACATGTGCATACACACATACAGCTGTACATCTGCACAGTATTTTACTACATAATTTAAGTCCCCTATTGATGGACATTTAGGTTGTTTAAAATTTTTTGTTAATAATTTTGCATTGAATAGTAACATTTTGTTTGTCACTTTGCATAAGTTAGAACATCTGAAGGGTAAATTCTTAGACGTGCCATTGCTTCATCAAATGTTCATTTGTCAAAATGTGAGATCGTGATAGACATTACCAAACTGCCTTTCATAGGGGTTGCATCTATTTCTACTCTCAGCCAGCCACGTGTAAGGGCATGTTTCTTCTCCCTTTGCTCATTTTTGTTATTTTTTAATCTAAGTAGCTCAAACTTTAGAAATGTTGTAAACTATCCCACAAGCCCAATGAAAATAACATTCTTATTCATTTTCTTTCTCTCCTCTTCTCCTTGGGCTATTTTCAGGCTCAACATCTCTGGCTAGGCTGATTCAAGTTGCGTGATAGGGAATATGGATGGCTTGGGGTTGGTGCTGGGACAGGGAGCATTTCACTTGGGCCATTGAAGGGGATGGGTTGGTGGTGAATGAATGCTCTTGTCCAATGGCTGTTCTGAGACTGCCGTGAAATGACTCAGTGGTCTGTGTATGGCATCTCCTGAGCAGGTGTCCACATCACAAAACCCTCTCCAAAAAATCGGCTGTAATTGGCCACTTTCTTAATCTAAGCAGAAAATGGAATTTCCAGCCTGCAGGCCCTTCCTCCAGGCCTGGCACCAACCCTCCTATCACGGTAGGACCCTCTGGGAAAGTCTACACAGTGACAACCCACTGGGCTCTTGCTGGGGTAAAGACCAGCACCTTCACTGCCTAATCCTTGACCAACACTGGCTTCTTTTAAAAGCTATTTCAAAGAGGGATGTTTTGAGTTCCCTGATTGACTTTGACAGCAAATGATCTAAATGCCATTCAGTATTTTCATAAACACAGACAGCAGAATGAGAGAGTAGGAGTTGGACCTTGACAGTTCCTTCCAGCAGTGCACATAGTAGGGGCTTATTAGGTATTCCTCGTGTATCTCACTCAATTCTCATAACCACTCTACCAGGTTTTATTCTGCCCAATTTGTCATCAGAACTCAAGAGGGGCAAAGCAGTTTAATCCAGACAAAAGCGCTAACTGATAGGAGGGGCCTGATTGTAACATTGGTTCTGTACCCACAACCCCATACCTCGTCCTGTGTTAACAGTCTCCGTTTGTGCTGTGTCTCCTGCCCTGACTGCCCCATTCTCGACCCAACACCACTGTCTGGAGCAGACCTGTCAGAACTCCTGCAATCAGCCCAGCAGAGATGCTGATAAGCTCAGGCCAACTCCAGGCCCTCTGCTTAGGTTCCAGGTGAATCCTGGGGAGTTTTGGAGTAGCTGCAGGAAGAAGGAGACAAGAGGAAAGTCCCAGCCAGTGTTCACAGAGAGTGTTGGGGGTCCAAACTGAACTTCAAGCCCTTCCTTCTGTCTGGATTGCCATTCTCCCAGCATCCCTCTGCTCAGGCCCCTGACCCTGGCCCCTTGCAGCCACCCTCGAAGAGTAACAGACCTCTCTCTGCCCTGGACTGTGCCCTCCTCCTCTGTGCTCCCATAGCAACCACCCTCAACACATTGGCTTATAAAACCGTTTCCTTGTCTGTCAACAGATTGGGGAACTTCTTGAGGGCGATACTTGATACTGTTTGACGCTCACCTTTGTAGCCCCAGCTCCTCACTCAGAACAGGCCTGTCCTAAAGTTGACCTGAAATGAAATCACTCACCTGATCCAACAGCACGTGGACAAGCAATGAATCAAAGATGAAGCCAAAAGACCAGTGCGCTGGTAAACAGCAGTGTGGGGAGCCACAGCTTCTACACTGCTGAGGGGCAGCAGCCCCACATTCATTGGAGGTCAGTCTAAGTTAGAGGAAGAGGGTCAGAGTAGACCACACCTGAAAGTCCTCACTCGGGCCCCATTTCTCCTGAGAAGTCCAGCCTGCCCACTTCACCCCTACAGATCCCTCATTTTTCTCCAACTAACGTACTCGCCCTGCACAACCTCATACATGGCCTTGTTCTTCCAGGATCTTACTCTTGACGAATCTTATCTCTCCAAGGGACAACAGCTAACCCTCACAGAGCACAGTCTATGTGTTCTAAGCCTAGGTATGTATGTAATCATTCAATCCTCATGGTGACCCTATACAGAGGGTACTATTTTTATACCTTTCTCCAGAAGAGGACATTGAGGCACAGAAAGGTTAAGTAAGTTGTCAAAAGTCACATAGTAAGTGGTGGGCCCAATTGAAACCCAGACAGCCTGGTTTCACGGCCTGTGCTCTTACCTACCCTGAGGCCACACTCCCACCCACTCCCCACTAACCCACGGACCCCAGCTCAGTGGTAAATATTTCAGTAACATCTCCTGAAGACCAGTCAACAACAGGATTGCTGCCTCAGATCTGCCATGTACCTGATTATGTTATAGTTTAAATAAGAGGCCACCGGGGCTTCAGACACCTGTGAGCTCTTCTGTTCCCACATGCAGTGCATGGCCGAGGCCCCTTTGGGGTGTAGACCACCACTTTCTCCTCCTCACAGTCTTCCCCTTTCTGCAGCTCTGGGCAGATTTATCCCCCTGTAGTGAGGAAAGAGAACCAGCAGGCTCTTTTTCCCAGGAAGTGTTAGCGTGTGTTTGTTCTCCAGTCATGACATGGTTGAAGCTGTACCAGCTGCAGTTTTACTAACCTGAAAGCCCTTGACTCAGGCCTTTCCCACATCACCTTCAGTCCAAAAGGGGACACCAGAAACTGAGGGTGACAGAGCAGGCGGGTTTGAAGGGTTGGGGTGTCCTGGGGTTACTGGAAAAGTGCAAGTTACTTTTCCCATTCCCTTAGGGAGAGGTGGAGGAGACAGATCTTTAGCTTCACAAACAAATGGGAACTTACACCGTGAATTACTGTGCTTTTATTCACTTAACAGTTCTTAGGAGGGAGAGGAAGACAGAGAGAGAGAAAAAAAGAGATGGACCTCCTGGAGCCACATGAATTAAGTCTTGGGTAACAGGAATTTCTGCCCCAAGGTGTAGCACAGCTGTGCTTTTCCTCTCAGGGCCTTACATGAAGCAGTCAGTGCTGGGAGTGTTTGAGGTTCTCATTTGGAAGTGGGTCGTGGCATTCTACTGCCAGGAAAGGCAAAACCCACCCCACACACCACACAGAGACTCCAAGGTTCTCGATTAGCCATTTACTGGTGAGGCTGACCAGCCTCTCCTGCACACCCACCCCCTGCGAAATGGAATCAGAGTGATTTATGCCAGGTTAGAGGGAAAGAAGCTGCTTTTAGTTATTTCACTCCATGTGCCCCCTGCAGGGTGGCCAGCTGGTGAAACACCCGTGTGGGCTGCTCAGGTTTTCATATTGATTTGCAAAGGCTCCCACTGATGCAAATGTCATAGCTGGTCTGGTATTTAAAGTTTAAATTCCTTGATTCGGGTCAACTGTTTTGTGCAAACTGAACCTGATGACAGTCTGCACAGAGTGAGTAAGCATGGGCTCTGATTCTAAAATGACATGACAGCTCTTCAAACAAAGAAACCAGAACTTGCGCATTTGCAGTGGTCACCTGTGAGGTCGACACTGACATTTTTCTTGCTCAGAACGGTTTTGGAATCTCTGGAACTCCAGAACTTAACAGTACCTTCTTTCGCACGCCTGAGGAAACATTTGTTTTTTTGACGGTGGATTTAATTTTTAGAAACGTCAAAAATAATTCAGACCCAAGTCTGGTGAATCAGGCCAGTAATCAAGTTGGGTGACACCATTTGGGACTTGAAACCAAAAAACATAATTATCCAGTAATGTATCTAATGTTTCTCCTGGACTGGATCTGATGGCCTCAGAAAGTAAGAGTAGAGCTGTTTTAGGCAGTTGGAGCTTCCCAAGGTATTGATATCAACTTTGAAAGGTTAGCATTTAATTGGCTAAGTAGGTTGTGAATTACTTGGTGTTGGTTTTTTTTTCCAGTTAGCCTTATTACTTAAAATATATTTATATAAAAACTTCTCCTCTTAAATAACCATGTGATTTGGTTGGCATAAACGCTTATTAACCAGCACTGTTTCTCCTGTATTTATCATAGGCCATTAATTTATTTCAATAGACCTGCCGTTGCTCCTGCGTTTTCCTTGGCAGCAGTCCAGTTCCTGAATGTACTGCCGAGCAAGGAGCAAGTAGTTTATCGTAACAAAGAGCTGGGATTATTGCTGAGAAAAGCAGAGGGAGGTCGCGTCTGCACTGCCCCGCCAGGCCAGCTGAGTGGCAGATGAGGGGCCGGAATTTGCTTTGGGCTTCTTTTCTACCTAGTGCAACCTTTCAGGGGAGGTCATTTCTTGCCATTTTGTTCATTTCACTGTGATTTTCTGAGCTCTAAACCAGCACCTGGCTTTGGGCTTGGCACCTGAGAAGGTTTAAAGGAAGGAGAAAAAAAGTGAAGGAGAAGGAAAGTTCAGTACTACGAAAAAGGTGCAAATAAAATGGCATAGGTTTTCTGGAGGGAAAGCTCTGACAGCAGAAATAGAAAAGGGGTCCCCAGAGGAGGTGACATCTGAGACACAGCCCACAGAGGGTGTTGTTGGCAGGGTGGCTGGAGTCCAGGTTTGTGCAAAGTCTGTGGCCACCCGCCCTTCCTCCAAGAGCCGAGTTCCCAGCCAAACCCTGACAGCTGGGCCAGTTCTACGTATGGGATTACAGTATTAGGTGAGAAGTTAATCACAAACATGAATCAGCCTTGTTTTTTCCTTCTCAGCTCGGCTCCTGAGCTCTGCAGGGGAGTGGGCAAGGTCCCTTGCTGGATGCACAGGAAATCATACTGCGGGGGAAACATGAAGCCAGCCATTTCTCAGCAGGGCCAAGCTGTTACCTGTGTTCTGAGGTTACAGGGGAATTTACTACATTACATAGGAAGAGAATCCCCTCAGCATGGCAGACAGGAAGAACTGGTTCATGGGACAACTAGCTTGTTGGGTTCCACCCAGGCTCTGACCACTGGGCAGTTTTTCATTTCAGGGAGCCCCACCCCACCCCAGCTCTGTAGCTCCTCCCGGACTGAGCTGCACCTAGGTCAGAAACCCTTTTTTCGCGAAGGTTTTCTGTTCTCTCTCTTTCCTCCCAGCCTTAGATGGCCAATTTATATAGTAGAAACCCACTTTTCATCCAAACCAGCAGCACTGGGTTAGGACCTGTGGTTCTGCCGAAAACTCTTCCCTCCCCAACTCTCTTCTGGAATGTCCGACACTCTCAGCTACCCTTATGTTCCCTCAGATTCTTACTAGTTTAGCTCTAGAGCGTCCCACTTACTAACTAATATTTTAGGGTGGCTGTCACTTGTATAGACTGGTGATGGTGTTGGTCTCCCCTGCTCTGGAACCCCTTTGCCCCCTGCTTTCAGATTTAATGACTGCGTCCCCTCTGTCTCAATGCTGACCTGATGGGACAGCCAATCAGTGAATGCTATGCTTGGCTCAGAGTCATGCCATCACCAAATAGTTTCCTCCCTTCTGAATTCTGTTTGGAAAAATCATCAGTTGCCAGCAGTTTCTTACAAAGAAGAGGCCTCCATGCCATTAGAGGAAAGTAACCTCACCAGGATCTTAGTCAATATCAGTAGGTAGCTAGGGTTGCAAAGTATTTCATTTCTTTGTTTTTTTCATTTTTTTTAAAGCATTAACGTTACTGCACGCAAGTAATTAATTAGAAAACTCTAGTGACTTGGACTTTGTAGGTCATTGCACAAGCCTACAAACACTCAAGAAATTCCATTTAGCTCTGGGTTTGAATGTCCCATCTACTTACGTAGCCAAAGGATCTGATTCTTTTTTTTCTTCTGCACCTAGAAAGTTTCATCTGGGAAACAGTGGTAGGGAGTGCTAGAACCAACAGGCTTTCTTACTATTCAAATTTAAAGCAAGTCAACCCAGTTGCTAGAGTCAAACACAAGTGGACTCTAGCAGTTTGATCCAGAAGGGAAAACTCATAAAGGCAGTGGGATGGTCCAGAGGGCAGTGACCGGGAGAGCACACGGGAAAGACATATAACAACATTCAAGGAACTGTTCTCCCTCCCCAGCCAAGAGAGCTGCTGCAGGAAAAGGCCAAGATAATGTGTGTGACCAGACACCAATGTGTGTCCTTTCAACCTGGACAAACATACATCAGAGGTTATGCACACACGATACCCTCAAAGTCAAAATCACTTGTTATCAACAAAGCTCATACTCACATCTGGGCAAAGGCAGAAAGATCACACACAGACACACATGCACACACTCACCTGAGACATGGATAAATAAGCGTGCTGTCCAAAGCTGTCACCTCTATCTGTAACAGACTGCAGGGGTCTTCTCTCGGAACTCTCCTGGTGTCTTTCAAGGCTAATTGTTTTCTCAGACCTCTGTTTTGACTTTCAACACAACTGAACGCATTAGCAGACCAGCTCAGGCATGATTTGCTGGGACTGTGGGGTTGGCGCCCTTTAGTGGGGGAAGGAATGTGGTGCCCAGGAGATCTGGTACAGTGGGAGGGCATGGGGCTGTGGGGATGGGGGAGATGAGCGCTAACACTTTTGAGAATCTCTGTGCCCCAGTGAGTATAAGGCCAATCTCAGGAACCAAATTCACAAAAGGTTCCTCAGAAGCCGGCAGCCTCATCCTGTGGTTACTTCAGTCTCGGGCGCTATGGAACTGGGAGATGATGGCAGGTAGGGAGACGCGACACCTATGAGAGTTTCTAGTTTTAAGGTAAGACTTGCAAACAGGCCCTGGGAAAACTGAGGTCTACTAGATGCTTCAAAAACCCTGTGGCTGGGCCAACCTCTAACTCAAATTCTCACTGATACCCCCCTGAATGCCCCCAGAAGAGTCACGTGAATGAAGCCCTCCTCAGGGACGGCTGTTTTACACAATTCAAAGCTTTGAATTCCAGCCCTGCTGCAGCTCTCTTTCCAGGTAAATGAAGATTTGGGGGAAATGTATCAGATTTCCCTCATATAGATTCAGGTGAAAAATCAGCCCTTTATTTCCAAAGGATGGGATTTCAAAAATGCTCACGGGCATGCAGATTCAGAAAAATGGAAATAACTTTTATGAATTTTTCAGCCAGTTTTCCAAATGTTCCAGCTTATGCACCAAGGATGATTCTAGTTCTTTAGACATAAAACACGTTTAAGTGGCTCTCATTTAAAGTGAACTAGATACACACAGACTCTCCTCCCCCACCCCACCACCACCGCCATGGAAGGATTGGTGGCGTATGGAGCCACCATGTCCTCATGACTCATGTCCAAGGATGGAGTAACTGGCGTGCCGTCCACAGCGCCTGCTGGCAGCCTCTATTACCATCCATTCTGCCCACCCAGCAACTGCTCAGTAGCAGGAGAGGAGCAACACTCCACACGTGAGGCATCCAGAGGCCTTCCCAGAGAAGCCAGAGCGCTTAACCACCAAAGGAGAGCTCAAGTGCCAGAAACTGAAGGGAGAGCTCAGAATCGAAAAAATATTGCAGAATGTTCAGTAAATAAGCAATCTGCTAATGGGCTTACAACCCCCAAAAGGCCCAGCACTTTTTTTTTTTAGATGCAAGAAATGCAGCCCGAACAGCAGGGAGCTCCATCTTCATCCAAAATTTATAACACAATCAATCCATTCAGTACGTTTGGAAGAGACTTTTAGTGTGTTTAAGTGCTGATGAAAACAGAACTAGTATAGAGAAATAGAGGTTGAAGATATAGGAGAGAAAGAGATTGGTCAGTGGAGAGAGACTAGTGAAGCGGTGAGAAGCTGGACTCCAGCAAACTAGCCCAGGAATGGTCAGAATTGGGGGGAAGGCAGCTTCTTTCACTGTCTCAGGCCGGGAGGGAGAAAGCACAGGCCCAGCTGCAATTGGGTTTGTAGGTTTGGTGGTGGAAGTAAAGCAGTTTGAGCCTGTTCACCATCACATCCAGTTCTGAGCACAGGCAAGAGTTGTCATATATCACCTGAGTATTTTCATAAGTGCAAAGTTTTATGGAGTTGGAGCTGGACAAGGGGAAAGGAAATAACGGTCAGAGGTCAGGGTTCCTAAAGCAGCAAGGTTATAGGACAGCAATGTCTTACATGTGCATGGGTTTTCTGTCTTTTGGGTTTTTAAAAATAATTTTTCTAAACATTTTGCTTCGGAGTGCTTAGAGTTAATCGGAAAAGCTGGCAAACACCCTGAGGCTCTCACCCCTGGAGTGCCCAGAGGAGACAGGCTCAGCAGATTCTGGGGGCCATGGCCCCAGTCCAGGAGAGTCTGTAGGGGCCATGAAGGAGCAATCAGCCTGGGCTTGGGTGCAATGCCAGGTGCTCAGTCAGGAAAGATGCCAGGGGAGCTGCTGTGTAACATATATTGCGGAAAATCCCTTCAATGGGAGTATGCAAATGATGCCCTTTCTCTGTTGATTTAGAAGTGAGAGAGTATATACCCATTTTGTTTCAAGTGAGAGCTCCTTGCACTTGGGGTGTTTTTACAATGCTTCTCACGTACCTGGCACAGAGCAGTCACATAATAAAAATTCACCGAATGAATAAAAAAGTGACTGTCTAAACGATGAAAAAGTACCTGTAGAGTAAAAAATGGGAAATTTGGAAATGACTGAAAATCCATTGAAGCAATTTCTACTTCCCCTCAATTCTTAGGGATAAAAGTGTTAATTTTACATTTGAATTAAGGATTTTAAACTCTAACACCCATCCACTGTTAACATGTTGTTTATATAGCCTTTCATCTATGCATATATTCTTTCTTCCTTCTACTTTACAGAAATGGAATCAAACAGCACATCTTATCCTGTGAGCTGCTTTCTTTTTTCTCTTAGCAGTACATTATAGACATCTTTTTCCAAAGTCCATAGGTACCATTTTAATCCAGTTCTAGGAGTTATGATGGATGCCATGGGTGTCAGACATGAGATTGCCATGCAAGGGAGAGTGGGATGCTAAGAGAAGGAGAAAGCCTGGGGAATATATGCACTTAAAGGGCAGGCAGAAGAAGAGGGACCCATGAAAGACTAGAAAATGGCCCAAAAAGATGAGGGGAAAGCGTGGAAAATTCATATCACAGAAGAAAGGAAGGGGAAAATTTCAAGGAGAAGGAAGTAGCCAATGGTCCAAATGCTTCAGAGAGTTTCGGGAAGTTGAGGACTGAGAGGTGGAATTTGGTTCAGCCAAAGTGAGTATAAAATTTCTCACTTTATACTTTCCCACTGCTCCAGTTGCCTCATGTTATGAAATGAGAAAAGAGAGCCTTGTTTTGTCTACCAGTTGGACAGACCATTCCTTGGCTTACAGTGACGGTGTAAAGTTTGTGTTTTGAAAGGGGAGCGGTTAGAATTGCCTTTAGCTACCTTTAACAGAAACCCAAATGCAAAGTCTTAACCAAATGGGTTTTATTTTGCTCAGCTGAGAAAAAGTTGAGGCGGGCAGTGAAGGCTATTGCCCCTATTCAAGGTGGTCATCAAGGACCTGCACTGCTTTTAGCTCTTATTCCACCATTCTTTCTGTGAGGATTTTATCCTCATGGTTGCAAGGTTACTGCTCAGACTCCAGCCATCATATTTACATTCCAACCAAGAAGAAGATAGAAAAAGGGGCATGCAAAATTCCCATACTATCTGAGTCCATTTTCATCAGAAGACCCACCCTGCAGACTTTGCTGACATGTCATTGGCCAGAACTGGGTGGCATGGCTGCTTCCTTGTAAAGGAGAGTCTGGAACTATGAGTATTTTCATCTGAGCACATTGCCAACCATGTCTTCTGAAAAGGAAGAACAGAACAGATCTTGGGGGAGCAACCAGCAGTATCTTCTGTAGGGTGAGTATGTGAGAAAGGTTAGGCCTGAACATAACAGCTTGCAGCCTTCTTAGATTTATTACTTTTCCTTGTGAGAGACAAAAATACTAAGCAATCCATTTGATTCTAACAGGAAGTAAAGAATAAATCACAGTGCTGGGCCCATTTTCCTCATAAAGTAGGGCAGTAAGAGGGTTCAGTGGCAGCTAAGCTTGTGTTCCAGCTCTCAGTTTTACTGACAGGGCCGTCATATATATATAGCTATGCAATATATTTTTTAAATTAAAATATATACTTCCATGCAATATATATATTTTTAATTAAATTCCACCTTGCAAAAATAGTTTGAAAAATTCAAGCACAGCAAGTTCCTGGGAGACCTGAGGGTGAACTGTTTGGGGCCTGCATGACTGACTTTCTCTCTCCTGATGACAGGCCTCCTGGAAACCTGTTTAATCTCCAAAGTTGTGTGGAGGTGGGCAGAGTGTCACCTCTGAGCAGAGGGAGATACCCCATCACCAGGTCGCAGCAAGTTCTGCAAGAACTGCTGCCAGTTCTCTGAGGTAAAAAGGAAAAACAAACTGCTGAGGTAGAGAAAAGGTTTCGCCACCTTTCTTCATTAAGCAGTAGCCCTGCTAAAGCAGTTCCATTTTCTCCAAGAACCCTCTGCCCTCACCCTGTTAAGGCTTCCTCTTCGGGGTGCTAGTCTCGAAACAGCATACTGCTAGGAAAAAGGAGCTGTGAGAGGCAGCCTTCAATATCTGAGGCGATCTGTAGATGCCTGGATAGATTTACTTTTCCTCCAATTCCCCACCGTCTCTCTGCCCCATCTCCCTGCCCCCCACATGGCTAGAATAATATCTTTGTTGGCTAAATTGAGCACATGCCAGATGCAGCTCATCTAAGTGAGCAAGTGCTTTCTGGGATAAGGCCTGATGAAAGAAAAGCTGAGCAGAGCTCGGAGAGCGCGCCAAACCCTGGCTGCTGAAAGGAAAACCGTATTATTTTAAGAGGACTGTGTGTGCCAGCCCGTGGTCAGACACCAGGAAGAGGCAGAGTCACTTAGCAGGATCTTCATTCCTGCCCAGCTCTCCCTGCCCGGCACCCTCCAGCTAAAGATGAGAGATGGCTCTGGGGAAATTCCACTCTGTAATTCATTTAAGTAGGAAAAACAGAGCTCCTGCTCTGGAAGATTCAGCCCTGAGCAAAAGGCACTTGGAATTTACACGGGGGGCTCAGATATCCATGTGAAACACAGAAGAAAAACCTGGAGTCAGGTGACATGAGATGCAGCCAGCTCTGACACCAAAAAGCCATGGGACCTGAGTAAGTGACTTCACTCTCTAGTCTTGATCTCTCATCTGTAAGGTGCTGTGTTTTGTAGAGCCCTGAGGGTTGCAAAGATTTTTAGAGTTTCCACAGGCATTTGATTTAAATTGCATTAACATATTTTTCCAACTTTATGAAAAATAGATACAATCAAATATTACATATGCCAAATTTTAACACACTGAAGACTGCCAACATGTTCATTACAACGCCGCATAAACACCTCTCTGTGAGTAAACCTTGGACAAAGCTGTCCTGCCATTTGTCTAATGGAAGAGTATACCCAGGTTACAAGGAAAGTTATCTTTAAAAAACACACACACGCTATTACCATGTGCAACTACTTATGTGAATGAGAATTTTCCCCCCTCAGTATTGTGCAACCAACCATTCCAGAAATAAAATGGACACAAAGGCAGACCTGACTGCTCTTATCCATCTAATTTCAATTTGAGGGATAAAAAAAATAGCCTTATTATACTCACTGCTTAGCCTACAATTTAACATCATTTTAACTTCAAAACACATTTTTTTTCCTACCAGTAGAATACTGCTTTGTCTCATTTTTGTGTAGATGTTCTAATATGGTTATTTTACTACATACTTTTGAAAATTGTTAGAACAAAGACTGCTAAGGGGCCTCAGCTATTGCTTTCTGAGTTTCAGTGACTTGAGTGCCCTACTGTGGGGTCAGGTGGTTACCCAGACAGGATTCCACAGGGAACAGGCAACAGGGGGCAGAGGAGGTTAGATGGAGGGGGTACAGTTAATGAAACCTTGTGCCTAGCAAGTGCTCGATAAATATCTGTCCACTGACAGAGCCAAGCCTTGGATGGGGGTGTGGGGGACAGGACAAGATTCAGGAACCTACCCAGGGCCAAGGGCAGAGACAAGGGAGTGCCATTGCCAGACAATGAGCGCATCAGACTGGTTGCTGCAAAGTGGTTAGAGGGCAGGGGGCCCAGTGGGAGAAAAAAACAGCAGCTTTGGGACTTTCAAGAGAAATCCCCCAGCTGGTAAAGCATGGTCCTTAATCTTTGCTGACAATTTCAGAAAATTGGCAGAGATGCTGCCTGTTTAGGCAGACGAGCCTTGTCACCAGCTGCCAGGAAGTTTGATTCCCTTCCTCTGGGCCCTGGAAGGAGCACAGATAATCTCCCATCACTGCCCTTTCATTCACACAGTTGTCCGTTGAGACAGTGGTTCTCATACTGTATAGGAATCACCTAGAGAGCTTGTCAACACACAGATTCCCGGGCCCCACTCTCAGAGATCCTGATCTCAGCAGGTTTAGCACGAGGCCTGAGGATTTTGATTTCTCACAAGCTCTCTCTCAAGTGAGACTAATACTGCTGGTCCCTGAACAGTACTGAGTAGCACTGACTTAAATATTGATGGGACACTTCATATACCCTCAGTACCGTACAGGGTGCTGTAGAAGATAAGAAGAATGAGGGGAACAGGATCCCTTTCTTCATGATCAGTAGATGGTAGAGGTTAAAGAGAAACCTCTGATTAGGATCCATAGAATGGAGGCTGGAAATCCCAGGACACAGAGAAATAGGTCCCAGCCTCTGACTTACATGCCCCACCACTGTCTATCCCAGAGACAAAATGAAGTTGAAAAGCAAGCCCTTGTGAAGTGAGCATGAAAAGTGAAGGAGAAACAAAAAGTGTTCATACAGCATTCCCAAGGTTGGGCCTAACAGGCCATGGTTATCTGATCAGTGTGATGAGGCACTTTCTTGGAAGTTCTATTGGGAGGAAGAGCATTCATGTGATACCAAGGGCAAATCTTAACCAACACTTGCACACAGAGCCAAAATGATGTGTCTATTCACTGACCACTTAACTCGCCATTTCCTTTACACTTCTCTTACTATTCCCACAGTGAATACCTTTCTTTGGCTGAAGAGATGCCATGATGTCCCCATCACTGGTTTAAAAAGGTGTGCTGCAATTTAACAGGGTCTCACAAACAGCTGTCAATCCTTTGGTATAGTGGCCGAGGAAGAAAGGACCCACAACAAACCTTTTGCCAACATGGTGGTGAGTGTAGCTCTGTTAATTTCAAATTTGCTGTTCAAGTCTGGTACTAAACTTTTTGAAAGAGACAAGCAGATGCCTTACAGTGCAGGGTGTTGTGTGCTGTGGCGTCAGTTGGGGAAATCATATGAGTCTCTTCTATAAACTCATTAAAATATTTTCTTTTTTTCATCATTTAGCCACAAGCATTAATTAAAGCATCAAAGAATAAGTGTTTGGTCTTATAAAATCTTCATAACCAGCCAATGCAAAAGGAAAAACTATTGAGCCTTTGGAACTTTAAAAATGCGTTTTCGAAATGACCATATTGGAATTGAACATTTTTCTTTAGCAAAGTTAGATTCCAAAAAAGGAAAACAAAAACTAAGACATAAACCAAATTGCTTTAAAGAATTACCCTGTGGCAAGATTATTTATTTTACTTGGAAGAACCAACCTAGAATGTATTTATGCTGAGTAATCCATATTTACATGTGGTAGAGATAGTCTTCAACTTGAAAAAAAAATTACAAAAGTTTATTTTAAAGTCCATGTTGGATTTAAGAATACATTTTCTCCTAGAAAAAAACTCATTATTCGTGGTGGAAAGAGTGCTGGGATTGGCTCCTATCAGGCTGCACAGCCCATGATTAGGTCGAATAAAGAAGTAAAGGGGGCTCACGAGGTCATGGAACCTGGATGAGGGGGGATTACGGGGGAAGGGTGGTGAGACAGGGGAAGGAAATCCCCGCCCCTCTTTCCTGGCAGCCTGAGTGTTGGAAATGAGCTGTTTTATTTTTTCAAATAAATTTTTTTTATTGAGCTTCCTATGTGCCAGACATCATGCTGGGCCAAGGGATATAATGAACATGATTGAAAGATCCTTGCCCTCAGGGAGCAAATAAATTACTGGGAAAGATACATGATTTAATAAAGAATCACAAGGGGGAGCTTTCAAAAATCATAGGAGCACCTGACTCAGACTTGAGGTATCAAGGAAGGCTTCCCAGGGGAAGTGACATCTAACATGAGACCTAGAAGATGAATAACTATTAAGCAGGTGAAGGGGCCAGAGGGTCAAGGGGAAGAGGAACAGTCTCCAAGCAGAGGAGTCTGCAGGGACAAAGTCCCAGGGACATGAGACATCAGACTGGTGGGGAAGGGAGAATGTGATGGGTTACATTTTGGAAATGTTGCTTGACATGTCTGTGAGATGTAGGTTGTCCTGTAGACAGTGGGCATGTGGCACACAGCTCAGGAGAGCTGTCTGGGCTGATAGTACAGACATGAGAGTTATCAGCATGTGAATAGCAAGAGGGAACTGAGTCACCCAGGGAGAATAGGAAAGGAACCAAGGAAAAGAGTCAAGATAGTGGAAAAAGGTCAAGGGCTTTGGGAGGTCATATAAGCAAAGAATTGAAGTTTCCATTGTTTTCATCACAGTGTCACTGGAGATTTGGGCAAGAGCAGTTTCACAGTGGGGAGGTGAGCAGAAAGGAAGATTGAGGAGAGAGTGGAAGGTGAGGACATGGAAATAAAGGAGTGCAGGCAGCTATTCCCAGAAGCAAAGCTGGAGTGGGATGTGGGTTTAGGGAGAGTCGTTTTTGTTTGGATGACAGAACAGATTAAAGTAGCCAGTGAGAGAGGCTGAAGATGCTGGAGACACAGAGAGAAGGAGCTAAAGTGAGGTCAGTGGGAAGGTAGCCGAGGTGGGATCCAGCAGGCAGAGAGGACTTAGCTCCAGGGGGAGGACAGTGAAGGGTGAATGCAGCTTGGGAGTTTGGATTGCAGGCAGAGTTGATGGAGTTGGTGGAGGAAAGCAAAGTCAGAGGAAGGAGAGAAGGTTTGAGGAGAGTGGAGGCCTCAGGGTCAAAGTGCCCACCTGCTGCCTTAATCTTCAAGCTGTATCCTTCCATTCCTTCCTGCCACTTTGCTCTCTTTGTAGTTCATCAAAATTTCCATTTCTCAGTCTAGCTGACTAGATTTCAGAACGGAAGCAATCCGATTAAATGGCTTTATGCTCAGGTATGAAGGACTGACAGCTCATAACCCTATTTGAGACATTTGCGTTTGTGTGGAAAGGATCTTATTCCCCTAAAACCTCCAATTTAAGGGTTTTCAAGTAGGGAAACAAATAGAATAGATTTAGGCAGTGGGCCAGGATAACTATTCGGGGCCTACTTCTGAGGGTATCTTTTATCCACACAGAGATCCAAAGGATAAACGTTAAGGAAATAGTTCTACAGAGAAGACATTGTGCAACCAACTGCGTGATGTGGATAGAACCAGATGTCCAGAGCAAATTTCCGCATACTCTCCCAGTTCTAGCTTTCCCAGGCACTGGAATGGCCCAGAATTGAGAGATCACGGCTCCTGAAACAATTAGAGCCGACAGCCAGGGTGAGCCTGGCCTCCACACAGCACACCAGCTGCCACTCTGTTAAGCTCACATTAGGTAGCACACATAAGGTGTAAAGCAACCATCGCTGGCAATTGAAATTGACCTTGCAGGCAGTGTCCACTGATGGTAATGGTAATAATTTGCAGTAGGTCAGCACTAAAGAATACTTCATTTTGTCATCTATTACTGCAGCCTGGGGCATTGGAACTGTTCATATATGTTTAGGATGGAAAAGTCTTTATACCTATATGTGAGCAGCATACAAAATGTGTGGCAGAGTGTGCTTCTTGGCCCTCTCAGCCGGGGGTGATCCAAAACACACAGAAACTCCGCCTTTATCAACCCTGAAGTCTATCAGCTCATGTGCTCAGACTCAGAGTGAAAGAGCATTGGGTTTTGAATCAGAAATAATTTTTAAAAATATTTTGCTGATTTTTTTATGTTAAAGAAAAAGCATGCTCATTGTAGGGCATTTGGAAAATACAAAAAGGCCCACAGAAAAAAGGAAAGTTACCTGTAATCCCAACTTCCAGGAATAATCATTGGAGTCTATTTTGATCCATTTCATTTTAGTCTTTGACCTCTGTCTGTCTTTCTCTGTTTTCCTCTCTCTCTCTCTCTCTCTCTCTCTCTCTCAATCTCTCTTTCTCATTAGGGATAATATCACTACATAATTGTGTATCCTGCCATTTTCTCTTAATTAAATCAGGAAATGTCAAAGCAGTACCAGAACTTTTTTATTTCCACATTTTTTCATTTATTTCTGTTTGTATCTTTCCCTCCTCCTTTGCCAATATTTCTTTATTTTGGAGTATTTCCATTTTTATCAAAGTTCAATTCAGGATGTAAAACAGTTTATGCTTTTTGAGTTTTATTTCCTCCCTACACTTGTTAAAATAGACCAGTAAAAAGAAAAGTTTTCCAGATTATGATAGATCCACCTCCAACTATATAACTGGTTCAATTTAGAGTCTTAGGATAATGATCTGCCACCATATGTGGGTTATAACTTGAGGTTTGCATAAAAATGTGTCTTGGATTAACTGACTATGCCGCAGTGCCAGGTAGCTGGCTTGTTTCTAGGAAGTTAAATGTCTGACTTTTGATTGGTGCCTTGGGTAGAGCTTTCTGATGAAGGCAAATAAAACAAACAATTAGGGACGTGACTTCAGGTGTGGTCTCCTTCCCATAGAGGTGTGCTCTGTGTTCAAGAAGATTTTCTACAAGGGAGGCACGTTGCCTTAGAAAGCAATTATCTTATTTAAGCCTACACTTGTCTGGGGAGCTGAGGTCAGCCACAAAGCCATTGGAAAAAAAGGAGCTGTCTGCCATAGAAAGCAGTTTCTTTAGGGGAGGGGTCAGTTTGAACAACTTTGCTTTTGAATTGAGTGACCTCCCGAAACCAGAGCCTGTGTAGATTAAACACAGAACAACCTCAGGCCTCAGCCCGACCCCTCCCTTCAAATCACTCCCATCTCAAAACAAAAACAAAAACAGAAATACTTTAAACTTCACTTTCCAAAGCCAATGCCCTCCCCCCTCCGAACTGTCTGTTACTGCTTCTGCTTGGATTATTTTCATTTGGGTTGTGTTTTTCTGACCGAAGGCCAGGCCCTTGTCTTTGTGTATTTGTAAAGTGCCATGTCTACTTACTAGTCTTTAGAAATTACAGACAAAAACAGGAATGCAAGAGAAACTGGCAGCTAAAACTTTGCAGCTTTTCTAAACCAATGCACTACGTGAGAACCAGAATGGAATATTTTTATAAGACAATATTGAAACATTCTAATCCCAAGAAACTAAATTAAGTGTACATTAGCTGAATATAAAACAGTGCTCCAAGTTGGCACGGTGTCTGCCACTCGCATGGCTCATCGTGATGCCACATTAATGAGCTGTTGCTTTGAGGTCAGTGTAAAAGGGAGCAGATCCTTTTCAGTGAGTGAGCTTCACAACAATTTCATGACGACACGTGGGTTTAGACTTCAAGCCACCTTCTGTCCTTTTCTGTGCCAACTTCCTGGAGATCCAGGAGTATCTTAGGTGTGATGGTTTTCATCATATGACATGTATCTGGTTGTGCTTAAGTTGTAGAATTTAGGAGCCTTAGCAAAGAGAGTCCATCATTGGAGAGACACAGAAATGTGAATGTTTGGATTCAGCAGAGAGGAGCTATGAGACCAGGTCAGCACAAGCAGAATCAAAATGGAGGGAAAATGGACAAAGCAGAAATTCTTTTTCCTTCCTTCCTTCCTCCCTCCCGCCCTCCCTACCTTCCTCTCTCTTCCTCCCTCACTCCCTTCCTCCCCCTTCCTTTGTTGGGGTTGGATATAAAAGATGGGGTCTATAAAATCTTCCTTTCTTAGAAATTTATTTCCTAGTTTTATAGAAATCAGTGTATTAGATGTTCTCTATCACTTAATAATACACTTGTGGACTAAAAGATATAAGTGCTTTATAAAATCAGACAGTTATGTTAAACTAGCATATCTACCTTTATTAGCCTGAGTAGAAAGGCCTTTAATATTGGTTTTTAGAAAGCATTTGAATACATGCTTTCGTATTGTATGTGTTTAATAAAGTATTCAGTTAGTAAAAAAAAATCTTTCCTCCTCTTCCCCTTTCCATCTTTCCCTTCCTCTCTCCCTTCCTTCCTCTCAAATGAATTTTGTGGTAAACTGTTTCCTCCTCACTTTGACTATAGATGTGACTTCAGAAAGAAATAACTGGAAAATAACGTTTGAGATCTTAATGTCATGAACTGTCTTGCTCAACCAAGTTTAGAAAGTAATTCATATGTGAGGTGTGGGTTATACAACAGAATAGAACTTGAAAGGGTTTGTACCTAAATGTCTTCTCTTTGGAAACCCAATGATGGCCTTAGAATCCACGGGGAAGCAGAGCAGTCTAACAAAACTCCTTGCCGCTGAACTGCCCTAAAGTGAGCTGGCAACTTATGTCACCAGGGTGATAGACCAGGCCAGTTAAGGAGCAATGAGGCCAGGAAACTTTTAGTTGGAAGCATAAGTATTGAATGTAATGACCCAGGCAGCAGCAGAGGTCATTGCAACAGAACTCAAATGAAATCCCCCATGGAACACGGCTGTCTTTCTCTTTAAAGCAGCCCTGGAAAATCATAGAACCCAGTCAGAACACAAAGTTTTAAATTTTACTTTTCATTTTAGCAATCAATAACTGAAATATTTAACAACAAGTAAATACCTCCCAAAAATAAGGTTTGGAAACTTACAGTTAAGCTTTCATCACATATTTTGTTCCAAATGTACATTATCGAGGAAAAACAGTAAAAATATACTGTTTAGAACAATTGTGACTATTATAAGACGTCTTTTTTTATGAGAAACATTGTTCGATGTAGTTTCATTTAATTTCTAAAAATAGACAACAAAATGATTCACAGATGTTGATTTATGAGAAAAATAGTGAACTATATAAACTGAAACGTATTTGAAGGAAGGATAGAGGCCCTCACTAGAAACCATTCCTTGAAAAGTACCTCTTTCTCCCTGACTTCCCAGGAATTTCCAAGTCCTGGCTAGACCCACAGCACATGGGCAGCCACACAGCAGGACAGCAACGGATGACCTGGGTGTCCAGTGTAATGTTCTCTAACACGGATGAGCCCAGGTAAGGGCGGGTTCCAGAATCACCTGGAATGCTGGTTAAATGCAGATTCCCAGGCACCACCCTTAGAGATTTAGATTCATTATATCTAGGATGGAGCCAAGAAATTTATATATTAAACATGCATTTCAGGTCATTCTGCTATAGGTGGAATAAGACCTACATTTTGAAAAGCATGCCTCTGAGAGATCCCAATGAAGTCATTTTCCCACTGTCAGAATCCTGCCTGCAGTTGCCAATTGGGGTTCATCTGGCCCATCCAGTGGTTTTTACTAATGCCCGAGGCAGTCTTTAATACCCACATTTTTGGAAGCCACAAAAGGAGTAATTAGAAATGACCAAGCCCACATTATGGATTGAGATCATAAACTGTTTACTATATAATTAACTGAAGCATAATTATATAAGTCAGACTGTCATTAATAGAGAGTGTTCTGGAAATACACTTAATCCCTGCTGTTGTATTATTGTCAAAAGGTTCACTGCTCCTCCTGACTCAGCCTCTCCCTAATGGTTGTCCCTGGGAGATTGAACTTCCTGCCCCATTGTAGGCAGGTTTGGCCATGTGACTTGTTTTGGCCAATGTGGTTGGGAAGTGGTGGTGCCACTGTGAGCAGAAGCTTTCAAAAGCCATGGTGTGGTTTGCCCTCTCTTCCCTCTGCATGAGAACAGCATGTCTCAGAGAGGACTGCTCCTTTAGTCTGGACCTGTGGAGGGAAGACGCAGTGGAGCTGCAGCACAACGTGCAGCAGACAGGTTACAGCAGTGAGAAATAAACCTTGGCTGCTGTAAGTCCCTAGATGGCCGAGTTGTTTGCTATTGCAGCAGGACTTAGCAAAACCAACCACTTGTATAGCTCCTCACTAGTACTGGTGAAATTCTGAGCCGGGCGTGGCTAAGGGAATGTCTTGGTCTTGATTCTGTCTGGAACTTTCTTTTGTCATCCGAATTTTTTGTGTTCTACACGAGTGTGTGCTTCCTTTTCATGCCATATTTAATAGTAACTAACTACAGAAAATTATGGGTCATCTTGTAAATGCTCAAAGTTCAGAGTTGAAATAGCAAAACTTCATCAGCTATATTTCGATAAATTCATTCTTAATTGTCCAGAACTTAGAAAATTCCCTCCACTTCTGATATACTTTGCAGAGTAGCTGGCCACCAATTACTGATTAGCAGGACCACCATCTCTATGTGTGGTATTGCCGCTTCTTGTCCAACTTTCTGTTCCAAACGTGCTGTGATCTTAGTGTCTCCGTGGGGCTATGGCATTGAGGAAGGATGTTTATTTGCCTCTGCTTTGTGATGAAAGAAAGAGTTTTTCCACTTGAGACCATGTTTTTAGAGCGCCAATGTGGGCTCCATAATATTTCTATATGTTATCAACTATCTCTGTGGAACTGGGGTTTTATTGTTTAACCATTTCATGCTCCCAACTATGTTAAACCAGTGTCCTCATGTCGCTGGTCACTGTCAGGACACTCTTTTGAGTTCAGACTGCTGGGAGAGAAAAGGATGGGTTGTGGCCAGCTCACTGAGAATTTCCCAGACATCCTAGCCCGTCTCAGCTCCAGAGCTGCTGGTAATGAGTGACCCAGTTTTCTGTTAACACACCTGGACTTTTGCCAATCAACTTCCAAGTTTTCTATGTTGCCTTTAGTTAAGACGTTGAAGAGCAGACAAAGGAATGTACTCAAAGTTAGTGGTTTGCAGCTTGGCCTTGGAAAGGCCTGAGAGCAGAAAGCAGCAATCAGTGGGAGCTGGCCCAAGTTCTTGATCTCCAGATCTCTCTCCAAGTCTTCTTGGTCTCCACCATCGCCTGCTCCTCAGGCTCCATGATGGGGTGACGCTGCCCACAGCTCCGAAGTCCACAAGTTATAGTTCCAGCCTCATGCACAGGAAGAATCCCTCTGTTTGTCTCCATCCCAGGATCATCAAATCAACAAATACTTATTGAATACTTCCTGTGTTCCAGGCACTGTTGTAGGTGTTTTGGATACGTGAGGGAATCAAGAAGATCCCTGTAGGGTGGGAGATGGGAATCAGAATTATGTTCCACAAATATGGTTGCCAGAAGCCCAATTCTATAGAGCTCATCAGGGGCCTCAGTAAGAAAGGGCATTGTCAGCTGGGCAGATACCCCAGAAGGTGATACTTGCACAACCAAAAAGAAAATGCCAAATGGAAAAATTGTACCATTTTAATTCACCCACTTGGGCATGATCTCATACAGCATTTTTCATTCAAGTTTCGACGGTACACTATAAGCCTAATGTTATCATTTCTCATTAGTTCTCTTTACTCAGAGCCAGGTTGGCAACTCATGCTATTAATTTCATTTCACAGAAGAACAAAAAACAAAAAAAGCAAAATAACAAATTAACAACAACGAATAAAAAAGAAACGAAAAAAAAAAACAAAACAGGGGCAATGAAAGAAAGGAGTTAGATGAAGTCATTGTTGCTTGGGCACCATTCCTAAGAATTCTTTTGAAACTGATGATTCTCAAAACATGGTCAAATGACCACAAGAGTTCACTTCTGGAGTGAATTAATAGTTTTCTCACAGCATTTCTCAAAACTGTCTTATTCAAAGCTGCAGTATTCTTGTGGCACATTCTATTCAACTGTTTGGGAGGAGAAGTGGAAATAGATGGCATTGCTCAAGCAGGCTCTGGGCTACCATTCTAAACCTTACTTCTGGTGCTCCCAGGCAGGCTGTAGCACTCCAGTCAGAGATTTATAAGGCTGTGGTATGAATGGCTATTTTGTAAGTGAAAATATGCATTTGATTTTGACTTTGGTATAGTGAGAACAACGAGACATGGAACCTGAATTGAGCTGCTCCAGCCCTGCTGGGGAGACAGCACAACCGAGAAGCACCCCAAAGCCAGGAGTGAAAATAGAAATCAGGTGTTTACCTGACTCTGCCACAGGAGTTGCTAAAAAAATCCTGGAGACTCATTTCACTGCAACGTGCTGAGGCTTCATCCCATAAAGAGCAGGTCCATTTAGGAAAATAAAAAGAAAACAGTTGCAAGTGGTAAATATTAGTTCAATAAAGAGTAAGGATAGCTGGCCCCATGTTCCCATAGACAAACGTTAACCCAGCAACACCCAGAGAATGCATGAGAGCCTCAGAAGGTCCTGCACAGAGCATGAGATGATTGATTTCTGGGAAGGGAGGGGGCATTCAGGCAAAGAAGATGACCCAAGGAGAGACCTTGAGGCAAGAGTTAACAATGATTGTCTGAGAGCCTGTGAGTTGTTTCTGGCTAATGTGAGGCAGGAATGTGAGGAATGAGGCTGGCAAAGGTGGCTAGTGTCAGTTTGAGAAACTTGACTTCATTCTGTAGGTATAGGGAGCCATTGGCTGGCCTAATGTGGACTTCGGCTGCTGTTGGGAGACAATTCCCCAGGAGTGTCTCACTTTTCTGCATGTCTTGTGAACGAGGTCATAACTGCCCTTGTGTTCTGGATTATTCTTTCACTGATGCTTGTATAACAAGCATCCTTGGAAGATCACGATAGTGACTCTCTTGGGAGCAAAGGGCAGGCAGCTCTGCTTGCAGCCCATGAGAAAAATGTCAGCTTCCACACTCTTCAGTTTCCTCCTTCTTCCACCCATCACTGCTGTTGAGTTTCCTGGAGTTCAGCACTTGGCTGTACATATCCCTTCTAAAACTACCTCCTATGATTTGGATCTCAGGCATACTCATGGCCTCAAAACACACTTACGTAAACATCTGTGACTCTCAACTTCTGTCTTTAGTTCAGGCAACTGTTCTGAGTCCCCCATGTAAACAAATGCCAGGTAGACAGACAGACCTCAGAAGCTACCTATCCCAAACTGACCAAACTCTTGATTTCTTCCTCCATACCTGCTTCTCCTCTTGAAATTCCCTTTCTCTGTGAATTTCTCCCTGATCCCTGCATCCCCTAAATCAGATGTCTGGGGATCATTTTATACATTTCCTTCTCCACGCCTGGGTCATGTCAATCCTCTCCTCAAGAGCTCGTGGATCTGGGCCCTCTGCATCACCTCTTGCCTGGTTTAGGCCCTCATCCTCTCTCATTAGACAAAGGCTGCCTCTCCATTGTCCCCCACCCCCCCATCTCCACTCCCCGCCTGCTACTCTGTCTTCCACACTGCCACCAGAATCCTCTCCCTATAACTGATCTCATCTAGTCTTGTCACTCTTTTGCTTAAAATCTCTCTCGATAGCTCTTCTTTGCTTTCAAGATACAATGCAAAATGTCACCATGGTCCCCAATGCCTGTCACTGGATCCCAGCCCTCCCTGGCTGTCCTTTAAGGACTAGTCACACTAATCTCTTGTCCTGCCCACCACTTAGTTTAATCTCTAGTAACAGGATTACTTATTTCAAATGTACTGAATTCTTTTATGCTTCTGGGGGCTTCTGCCTTCTCTCCTTTTTTCAAAACTTGGTGAGGTGGCCATGAAAATGCACCTCTCAGACCTCCCACTGCAGAATACATAACTGACCAGGGCCCCAACTAGTGTGCTCTGAAATCCATCACTACATTTGCACTAAGGCCATGTTTCCCACAGGATGCTTGCAACTATTGAAAGAGCCTGGTAGAAAATTAGGCAGGTCATTTTCTAGGAGACACAGAACTTTCTGACAGCCATCTTTGACTTGAAGACTCCCTGACAGCCTTGCTGAAACTTCCTTAGACTGAACCCAGCCTTCTTTTCCTTTCTTTTTTAGCCCAGGTCAAACTTGCACAGAGTCTGATGACTTCCCCCAGCTTTCTCGGGCTCCTTCCCCATCTCACACAGATATTTTCTCTAATCAGATGTTTAGTTCCATCTTGCTGTCTGCTTCTCACAGGATTCAGACTAGCATTCCCAACTGAAGTGTCCCAAAGACTCATTTTAAAGGAAAAATAGAAAAAAGAGCAATCTAAGCCTTAAAAAAGGAGACAAAAATAATAATAAAAATTAGAGTAGATGTAAGTTAAATCTGAAACAGATAAACAATAGAGAAAATCAACAAAACCAAAGGCTGGTTCTTTGAGGGGAAAATCAATGATATTGACCAACCTCTGGCCAGACTGACCAAGAAAAAAATTAAGAATGAAAGAGGCATGATCACTGCTGATCCCATGAACTTTTAAAGGGTAATCAAAGAATATGATAAACAATTCCATGCCCACAAATTTGATGACCTAGATAAAATAGACCAATTCCTTGAAAGGTACAAACACCAAAACTTACACAAAGAGAAATAGATTATCTGCATAAGCCTATATCTATTTAAAAAATGGAATAAATAATTAATAACATTCTAGAAAAGAAAGCACCAGGCTCAGATGTTTCACTGGTGAATTCCACCAAATATTTAAGGAAGAAATGATACCGATTCTCCACAATCTCTTCCAGAAGATAGAAGCAGAGAGAATACTTCCTAACTCATTTTGAGGCCAGCCTTATCCATAATACCAAAACCAGACAAAGACATTATAGAAAAGAAAAACAACAGACTAATATCTCTTATGAACATAGATGCAAAAATCCTCAACAAAATATTAACAAATCGAATCCAACAATGTATAAGAAGAATTGTACACCATGATCCAGTGGGATTTATTCCAGGTATGCAAGGCTTATTTCAGCATGTGAAAATCAATCAATATATTTCATCACATCCACAGGCTAAAGAAGAAAAACCACATGATCAGAACAATAGATGCAGAAAAAACATTTGACAAACTCCAATATTCATTAGTGATAAAATCTTTCAGCGAAATAGGAATAGAGTGAAACTTCATAAACTTGATTTTTAAAAGTGTACAAAAAACCTACAGCTAACCTCATATATAATGGTAAGAAAGTCAAATCTTTGCCACTAAGGTCAGGAACAAGGCAAGGACGACCCTCTCACCACTCCTTTGCAATATTGTACTGGGAGTCCTACCTAATGTGAAAAGACAAGAAAAAGAAATAAAAGGTATACAGATTGGGAAGGAAGAAATAAAACTATCTTTGTTTGCAGATGACATATTATCTATGTATAAAACCCCAAAGAATCGATAAAAAAATTCCTGAAACTAATAAGTGAGTGTAGCAGAGTTGCAGGACACGAGATTAATAGGAGGTTATATTAAGGTTAATAAAAGCCTCATCTTTGATTCTTCCCTAATCTCTCTCATGTAGCCTTAATAACTCCTCCTAGGACCCTCCAGTGTACTTGCACAAAAGTATAATGTACTTGTTCCAGTGTTTTCCACACTGTGAGGTCATGACCTGCAGACTTATCAGACAACACCCCCCCCCACATACACACACCTGCCAGGTCCTTGAATGCAGGAGCAAGAGTGGCTCAGACCGCTCTCTGTCCAGACACTCTGCATCTTCCCTGACACATACAAACCCCAAATTGTTTGTTCAGTGTTGCGTGCACATGAACAGAACGTGGGTGACTTCTCCAAAAACTTTCCTGGTGAAAATCTCATTTCACCTGCAGTTTTCCAGCAAAAGTTCTTTTGGCTAAAGGAAAGGAGAAATGCCTATGGTAAACTCCCAAGTGTCACTACCTATTTGAGAAACATTATGTTACATCAATATTCAGAAATATACAAAATCTGTGCTCGAACCAACTGTGCTAGAACAATACTTTTCATTTGCTGTGTCTAATTATCTTAGGGACAGCAGGCAAACCATCAGAATTTAACCACCAAATGTATATATGACAAATAAATGACAGCATATCACATCTGGATTTTAATATCGTCTCAGTCTTTATGACAGCAGAATGATTTTTGATATGATTTTATGCTGTATGGTAAATTGTTGTCAAGTACTATACCAGGTGAACCACCCAATGGTTCATGATGCGCCAGAACAAGAGCATCACGCTGATGCAAATAACAAAAATAACGAGCACGTGATGATGTGGAAGGAGCCCCACACGGGGAGCTGGAAAGGTACAGCAGTGAAGTCTGGGAACAAGAGGTACAACGAGAAAGAAAGTGTAAGGACATTAGGTAACAGCTTCGTACACTGACCCCCGTCCTGCCAGGAGCTCTGAGTAGGCAAACCTGTTTGTTGTACTCACTTGAGGGTTTACCTTTGGAATTCAAAGCCACACGGAGGGAGAGGGAAGCGAATGCTGTCAAGGGAATCATTCCTGTGAGAGTTAGCTGCTTCATAATAGCTTCATGATTTTTGATTTCCTCTCCGTGGTAGTTCAGGTCCAAAGAAGAACAGGTTTGTCTCCTTTCCTCCTCCTAACTCAGTCTCACTTTTGTCCTTGTCACCTAGAATGCCTTTATCCAATACCTCTATGCAATAGTTATTAGACGTGGAAGAAGATGAGTTTCTTGCCCCGTATCATCTCTCCCTGAGGTGACCTCAGTGTACTGGGCTTTGTGTCTTGTGAGGAAGGCCCCTTATTCTCTCCAGTAACCACATCACCTGGCACATAGCAAGTGTTTCACACATTTTCAAATGAATAAATTTTATCCACTTTTGCCTTATCTTCAACAAACCTAAAAATCAAGACTCATTTTTCATATGCCAACTAGACCACATCAGAAAAACTTCCCTGCATGAGCTGTTTATGAACACCCAAAGAATAGAAGTTAATTTCGTTAACACTTTTCAAAACACAACAAACCTGTTGAGCAAACTATGAGCACTCTCCCCACTCAAATATAAATTTTCACCTAAACCTATTCCTCTTGTCTAACATAGATGGCTTTTCAATTTCCATTGGTTGGGTTGTCTGTAACACACTGTTTGCCCCATTTACCTGTGTTCTTAAGAGTTAACTAAACCTTTTATTTTGTAGGTTTAGACACAGGTCTGATTCTAGACCTTAGAAGAACATTTGGCCCGATTTAAAAACTGGTTGTAACGAAATAAATGAGTTTTTGGACAGCTTACTCTCCCTTAAAACTCTAATTCACCACTTTTAAGTGTAAAAAAGACCTCACATCAAGAAGTCATGGAGGCTCCTTAGAGACCCATTTAAACTTTCCATTAGCATCAATTAGGATGGGTTGTTAATGGGTCTATGTAACACATTTATTTAGAGAGTATCATGTGTTTGAGAGCAGCCCTGGCGAGGAACTGTGCTAAACATAGAGATACACAGTCCATGCCCACTGGGCTCACATTAAAGGGAAAAATACGCAATAGGGGTTTACCTCAGTGGGGTGAGGCTTGATATTTTCCAGATGGTGACACCACAAGTGAGTTCAATAGAAATATCTTTAGAAAAAGATGCTCGAATATTAAATAAGCAATGAATATACATCAAGCCCTGATCTGCTGCATGTCTCTCCATATGGGCTGGGAGTGTCTCTCGTCCCTCGCTGCAGATGGGGTGGTCTCCTCTGTCAGTGGGAGGCCCCATTAGATTTCCCATTAAGAAGATTATTCCAGCAGGGTAAATTCTAGAACTGGAACATTTGTCCACAAATAGATTCAGGACTTTTCTTAGGGGGAAGGAGAAGAAAGAAGCAAAAGAGGAGATTTTTCTTGGTTGCAGGAGTTAAAATGTATGCGTTGCATGTGAAAGATCAGGCATTTCCTTCTGAATCTTGGGAAAGGTCAGAAAGTACAACTGTTGGAAAGCATAAAATGAAATTGGTCAAAATGATGACCATGAAATAGCTCAGAAATGAGCCGGCCAAGATTCCAGAGAGTCCCTGGTAACACGGGAGAACATAGGGTGAGTTCTGTAGGAGGCAGCGACAGGCAAAATGGCTGCCTCACGGCAGGCCCTTTGTAAGTCTATATGTAAAGAAATCAAGGTGATCCAAGCATCTCAGTGCATTATCTGCTTTGCTACTCCGTGTACTGCCAAAATACTGTTTTTTTATGTTAGGCATTATCAGTGGATAGTTTTAGAGATGTGTACTTATGCGGTGCTGTCAGCTAATGAAGCCCAGTCCCCCTCAAAAGCAGTGATTCCTATGAAATCTCAAGGCTCATGCACATGACAGCAGAGCCCAAAATCTTTCACATAGTCTGTATACCATTGTTGATGGGTTAATGTTTAAAGACCTGTTGAGATGTCTTTGAAAGCCTGACCTTTAGCAGTAGTTCCCAAATGTCTCTTACGATGACAATTAACCTGGGGTACTTCTTAAACCACAAATTGCTGGGCTTCAACCCTAGTCTACTGAAATAGAATTTTCTGGAAGATAGGCATGGTGATATAGATATTTAACAAATGCTCCAGGTGATACTTATCATCAGGATTCTCGATCCTGAGGGGCTTTTAAAAAATTGAAAAAATTCCTGTGCCCAAGTTCATTGCTTCAGGGGACCAGTGGTTCAGTGGTTGAGGGTCAGGGCCCAGGCAGCGGTGTTTTTTCTCAGGGGATTCTAATAAACAGTCAGTGGTTACTCTGAAACACAGCATGTATAATGGTTCTACTCACAGGCTATGGAGTCAGGCTGCCTGTGTTCAACTCTGGGCTCTGCTATTGCTTGCTACCTGTGCAACTCCAGGCCATTCACTTCGGACTCCTCAACTGTAAAATAGGAGCCACAGTATGATCTAACTCCTATGATTATTTTGAGGATTAAAGAGCTAATTGTGTAAAATACGTGGCGCATTGCCAAGCACTCATTAAATTTTAGCTTTCATTATTAATTTCACACATGCCTCCATGTTAAGAAATGGGGACACAAAGATGAATATGATGCAATCCCTGTGCCCTCAGGGAGTGTGCCATCCCTTGGGAGAGACAGATATATGCAAGCTAATAGGTAATCCAAGGGATGGGCCATAGCAGCAATGTGAATAATGCATGTTAAGCTCAGAAGGGATAGTGTGTGTCTAGCTGGAAAAGGTGGTATCAGAAATACGCAAGGGAGGTGACATTTGAGTTGTGGTTTGAAGAATGTGGAATATTTAGCCTGACTGAGAAGATGGCTGGTGGGCAAATCCCAATGGGGAGAACAAAGCTTGAGCAGAGGGAGTACATGGTATCTCAGGAAATGGTGTTTCAAAGAGGCTGGGCCTAGTATTTGGGAAATGAGGCTAAAGGCAGATTGGGAACAAATTCTGAAGACCTGTAAAGGCAGTACTTTATTTTTGTTTCAGGTGTACAAAACAATGTAATAGTTGGACATTTACACCCCTCACAAAGTGGCGACCCCTCTTTCCCAATCTATTACCCTTCCAACATCGTGCATAGCAGCCACAGTTCCACTGACAAAATTCCCTGCACTGCACTCCACATCCCGTGACTATATATATATGTATATATATATATATATATATATATATATATATATATATATATATATATAACCACAGTCGACACCCATCACTATTCAGCTTCAACTTCAAGTGTACACTGCAGTGGTCAGGCACCTACACTGTCCATGAAGTGGTCTCCCTAATAAGACAATTGTCCATCAGATACCCTACAAAATCTTTACATTACTGATTATACTCCCCAAACTGTCATTCGTATATCTGTGGCAATTTGTGGTTACCGATTGTGCTTTCTAATCCCCTCTCCCTCTCCCTTATCCCCACCCCCTCCCATCTAGCAACCCTCAGTTTTTCCTCTATGTTTCTGAGACTGTGTCTGATTAGCCTGTTCATTTATTCTATTCTTTAGATTCCACATATAAGTGAAATTGTATGGTATTTGTCCTTCTCTGTCTGACTTATTTTACTTATTTCTCTGTTCTCTAGATCCATCCATATTGTTGTAAATGATAAGATTTCATTCTCTATGGCTGAGTAATACTCCATTGTATAAATGTACCACAGTTTCTTAATCCAGTCATCGACCGATGGGCATTTCGGTTGTTTCCATGTCTCGGCTATTGTGTATAGTGCTGCAATAAACATTGGGATGCATAAATTTTTTTGAATTAGCATCTTGGATTTCTCTGGATAGATACCTAGGAGTGGAATTGCTGGGTCATAAGGTAGTTCCATTTCCAGCTTTTTGAGGAATCTCCAAACTGATTTCCACAGTGGCTGCACCAATCTGCAATCCCACCAGCAGTGCACAAATGATCCCTTTTCTCCACATCCGTGCCAGCACTTATTTTTTGATTTATTGATGATAGCCATTTTGACTGGGGTGAAGTGGTATCTCATTGTGGTTTTTATTTGCATTTCTCTAATGATTAGGGTTGAGCATTTTTTCATATGTCTGTTTGCCATCTGTATGTTCTATTTAGAAAAATGTCTCTCCATGTCCTCTGCCCATTTTTTAATTGGATTGTTTGTGGGTTTTTTGGTGTTGAGTTGAATTAGTTTTTTTAATAAATTGTGGATATTAACCCCTAATCAGATGTATCATTGGCAAATATCTTCTCCCATTCAGTAGGATGCCTTTTTGTTTTATTGATGGTTTCCTTTGTTGTGAAAAAACTTTTTAGTATGATGTAATCCCATATGTTTATTTTTTCTCTTACTTCCCTTGCCTGAGGGACTATATTAGTAAAAATCTTACTCCGGGTAATGTCTGTAAACTTTCTTCCTATATTTTCTTCTAGGAGATTTATGGTTTCAGATCTTACATTTAAGTCTTTAATCCATTTTGAATTTATTCTTGTATATGGTGTAAGGAGGTGGCCCAGCTTCATTTTTTACATGTGTCTGTTTAGGTTTCCCAGCACCATTTATTGAATAGACTGTCTTTACCCCATCGTACATTCTTGCTTCCACTGTCGTAGATTAAATGACCATATAGGCATGGATTTATTTCTGGACTCTGTATTCTGTTCCATTGATCTATGTGTCTGTTTTTATGCCAGTACCATGCTGTTTTAATTACTACAGCTGAAGGCAATATTTGAGGGTTTTGGTTTTTGGGCAATAGGGACCAATCAATTATCAGAGGATTTTTAGATTGATAAGTGATATAACTGGATATCTGTTTTAGAGCAATAATCCTGACAGCAGCATGCAAGATAGGCATGCAGAATGGGGATGCAGAAGGCAGGTTGAAGACTGGACTGAAAATTTCATTCATTCATTCATTCAGCAAATGTCTTTTGAGCACTACTTATGCCAAACACTAGATGCTGAACCACAGCAGTGAACAGAAGAGAGTTACTGCCCCCACAGTTAGAAGGTGTTGCAGTTGTCCAGATGCATGACTGGGAGGCCTGACAGAACCAGCAGCTGTGGGACAGGAGAGGAGGGGGTGGAATGGGAAAGCGATAGTGGGAGTCCAACCAATCACATGGGCATAAATTATGCAGATAAGACTAATACATCAGCAGGAGAAGGAAATTATTTGGGAGAGCATGACACCAAGGGTGCATATGGGAGAGACCATGAACTGGTGGTTCCCAGTCTGAGGTTCCCACTGATAAGGAAAGTATATGGACTATTTTCAGTTTTTTAAAAAGCTGAATATAAATTACACATTTAGTCATTCATGTTAAGAATGCAGATGCTAACTATGCTGATATATGTTGCCGTGCAACAAACTACCCCAAAACTTAGATGATAATTATTGATTTAAACAATACTTTTATTGTATCTTACATTGTGTGGAATTTAAGCAAGACTTGGGGGGCAATTCTATTCACAGGGCATTAACTGGGGTCCTGGGCAGTCAGTCTGTTCTGGAGGTTCCAAGATGGCTTCGTCCCATGCCTGGCACCTTGATGGGGAAGCTGGAGGCTGGGCTCAGCCAGGCCCTTCTCCTTTTGTACCTAGTTTCAAAGCCTCTCCATGTAGTTTCTTTAGAATGATAGGTCATTCAACGTCTCACATGGAAGTTCACAGCTCCAAAAGACCTCTAAGCAGAAACTGCCAGTTCTCATCAAGGTTCAGCCCCAAACTTACCTCACGTCACTCGTGCTGCGTTCCATTGGTCAAAGTGGTCACAGGCCAGCCGGGATTTAAAGGCAGCGGAAACAGGAAGACTATCACAGAATTTACAGCCACCACATCAATAAAAAGCACTACATCAGTAAAAACTTGTTTCTTTGCCTTTGAAAGCTGGGATTATATTACCCCAAATTACATTCTGAGTTATACACCCTAAATTTTATAAGTGTAAGAAATAATTTGCTGTAATGTCTGATTAATTAGAATGGACAAATGTTTGTCAAAACATGAGGCCCTTAGAAAATATAATACAATATAATGAAAGGGTAATTATTATCATCCTATGATAAAAAAGTTGACAAATACTTAATCTAAAATCCAGACTCCTCATCATGGCATATGAGATCTGGCCCCATCTACCTCATCTCAGGTCGTGCGCTCTCTCCCTATCATTGTGCTCCAGCCACCCTGCCTTCTTTTAGTTCCTTGATGTCTCCCAGCTCTGTCCCACAATAGGGCCTTGGTGCATGCCTTTCCCCTTCTTTAATTTTTCTATGATTGACTTTTTCTCCATCTTTGGAGAGGCCTGTATCGACAAGCCCACCTAGGTAGGTTCGTCATCCAGCCCTACCATCACGAATTATTCTCTAAGACTGCCCACTTTATGCTCACTATGAGAAGAACACCATGAAGAGAACACTATGAAGTGTTCTTCACAAGCCCCTTCCGACCCCCCAGAATATAATTCCATGTGGGTAAGAGATTTACTGTTTAGCTCCTCACTGTATCCCTAGCACTGTGCCTAGCACTTAGCCATTGCAGGTAGTCAATAAGTATTTATTGAATGAATGAACCTTTGTCTCAGGTGGGCATCCCTATGAAGCTCTGGCTTCATCTGTCAGCAGCAAAGGAGGGGACTGTCATGTTGGAATGATGCCACTCATGACTGGCAGGGGCTATGTTGAGGGTGCTGAGCCCTGACCTTGGCAGAACATACTCATTGGCCCACAGAGGTTGAGGTGAAAAAGACTAATGGGAAATGCAATCAGAAAATATCGAAGTGGAAGTTGGGCATTTATAAGCTATACACTTGGTAATGCTCTTCATATACCCATTTCCTATATCCTACTTATCAGCTGGATTCATCTCTATGTTGCCCCAGGGACCACTGAAATCTGAGTGACTTGGTGTAATGCTGAAGGAGTGGGAACTATTTTGTAGCCTGAAGTTGACATTTGGTGTTTAGAGTTATCTTTGTCTGGAATCAGTTGAATTGTAAGTGAGAGAAACCCATATAGAGAACTTAGTAAAATGAATAACAAGCAGTCTCACAGGCATTCAGAACTAGAAAACCAGCATCATCTAGCCATAAGGGTCTGGACTAGGAAATAAAAAAACGGGGGCTCCTCCCTCCTTTTCTTGCCTTGGGTCTCTGCCTTGGCTCTGTTCTCCCACCTCTCTCCACTGCTTCCTGTGGTTGACCACCTCATGACTTCAACTGGCAGAAGGACTGACTCCAGCTCTGACTCCATATGACCTTTAGTCTATCACCATCCATCAACAGGCTGACTCAGTCTCTCTGTCTCCAAATGTAAATGCTCTTGGGAGGAGGATTGGCTCAGCTGGTCTATAAATTGATTCCCCATTGGGTGAGGTGTCAGTCCCTGGTCCAAAGGTCTCAGGCCAGATGGCTGAGTAAAAGAAGCAGCTGCAGGAGGGTTGGGGAGAGAGAGGGACGGAGAGGGAAGTGGACCAAATAAAGCAAATTCTCTTGAATGGAACTCTTGCACCATCTCTTACCTCTAATTGTATTGTTAAAACCAGTCTCGGTGATGTCAGAAGACAGTAAAAATACCATTACCATCATTTAAGAACAGTTCCTAAATACCTATTGCCCAGTTTTAATAAGTGCAATGAAATCTTAGTTGAAAATGCTAACTGAAATTTACTAAGGCAATATAATATTCTTTATGATTCAAGTAGGTCCCTCTAACCTTATAAAGCTCTTTAAGATTATTTACCCTAACATATCTTGAAACTCCCTGAATGACTCAAATGGAAACAGGTCAAGTAACATTTTATTTGCCATTTTTTTCTCTGAATTTTTAAATGAAATATATTGCATTTTTATATATATTTGTTCAGAATACATATAGATTATACAGTTTTGTAGAAATAACCAAAATCTTAGTGACTAATTCTGGCATTGAGTTTTTATAAGTCTGTTTCTTAAAAATCACCTTCAAAAAGAAGGAAGTCATGCATCAAGTTAAACCAAAAGGACACCACAGAGAGGGAGCTACAAAGCAAAAATGTGTCATAATTTCTGCTTCCTTTATAATACATTCACAGGAAAAATAAAGAAAATGATTAAGAAGGAAGACTTTGGTCTGGAAGGCTAAATAGTAAAATGGCAGTGTGCTTCGCCTGACTTGAAATGAAAGCTCAAATGTCTATGGAGAGGCACCTGTCCCAGCGCTCATGCACTTCTGTGAGCGGGAACCATGAGGGAGTGTCCTGAACAGCAAATGGCAGCGTGCTCTCGTCACTAAGCAACTCCTGGATACACACCATCAATCACTGTACCACCCTCTTGAGACAGTTCTAATACTTGGCGGAAGGAGGACATAAATGAAACAGAGAAGAATGTGGGCTGGTAGACACAGGCTTTGGAGTTACGCAGGAGGTTTAAACCCCAGTTTTGCTGCTTGCAGGTTGTAATTTGGATAAGTCACTTAACCCCTAAGTTTGTTTATCTGTAAATAAGGATGATAATACCCACCTTGTAAATTTGTGAGGATTGAATTTATAGCTTTATATCACCTTATACATAGGAGGTGCTCAATAAATGGTAATTACTACTACTATGAAAAGGAAAACCCAAAGGTAGGTCCATCAGGTCTTAGTCGTGTTCATATTAAAATCATTTGGATAATAGCTTCTGTCAGGTTCCCAAGTGGTTGTATGCCTGTGCCAAGCTTCTTCAATCCCAATCCATGTGTCTGAGTCTTCTTTAATCCCAGGCCCCTCCTGCCTCTGAGTTTTCTTCACTTCCACCCAGTGAGCCCCTTGATCCAAATGCCTTTCCACCTTCACACCTATCATCTCCTGAGATGCAGCCCAAGCTACACATCTAATGGTGTCCTGGTAGCCTAGCTCTCCAAAAAGAGCCCCAGAGTTGTAGAATTTGCCAATTTCTATGGTGTAAATACTCCCACCCTGGTTGATTTCACACTACCAAATATTTCACAACTGGCTAACAAAATTCCTGAATATTCTCTTTAAGTTTGGGCTGTGCATAATGACTTCCTTCCAAAGAGTACAATGTGGGAGAGGGGGAGATTAACTTTACAGAGGGGAAAACTGACAAACACTAGCTCAGCAAGGTAATCAAGGTCAACACCAACAGTGACAAACCATGTTGATTGCATGTACCCTTGATATGATGTGATGCAAATTGCACTGTGGTCATCTTCCAAAAAAACATAAAACTCCAGTCTAATCATGAGGAAAAAAACTGAGAGAAATTCTGACCAACGCTCTTCAAAATTGTTGAGGTCATCAAAACCAAGTAAAGTCTAAAACAACTGCCATAACCAAGAGGAGCCTAAGGAGAAATGACAACTAAATGTAATGTGACTCCCTGAATGGGATCCTGGAATAGAAAAAGGACATTAGGTAAAAACTAAAGAAATCTGAATAGAGTATGGACTTTGTTTAATAATGATATATCAATATTTGTTTATTAATTGTAACAAATGTACCACACTAGTATGAGATATCTATAATAGGGGAAACTAGATGCAGAGTGCATAGAACTCTATGTACTATCTTTGCAATTTTTCTGTATATCTAAATCTGTTCTAAAATAAAAATGTTTATGATTTTTAAAATATTCCTAAATATTTAACAGTTGGAACTCATAGGCCATTACCCCACCGTATCCCCTGAGTTCAACTGAGCCTTCCATCTCACCAGAGTGTGAGATGGGGAGCAGACCCTGGGAGCAAAGCACAAGTTTTACTCAGCTGTGTCGCTCCAGAGCTCCTTACAACTGAAGGCACAGAGTAAGTCAGGGGTGTCCAAACTGCGGCCCGCGATCCATTGTTAATTGGCCCGCAACAAATTCCAAAAATGTATTTAGTTTACTTAAATAAACCAGGTGAAGCAATATGTACTTCACCTCGAGTGAGTGTCCCGGCTGTTTGTGTATTTTACCACATATGGCCCTTGGTGAAAACCGTTGAAAAAAGTTTGGACACTCCTGGAGTAAGTGCTCTAAGTGTTGAATCATTACTCTAAACTGAAAGACACCTGGGAATAATTCACCAAGAACATTCAATGTAGCTCTCTTTTCCTCTCTTCCCATCTGGTTTCTGACCAAGTATCTGGTACTATATAGCATAGGAGCTAATAACATGGCTTCTAAGTAAAATGCCTGGTGAAAGTCCAGCTCTGCTGCTTCCTAGCTGTGTGGTCCTGAGCAAGTTGTGTAATTTCTCTGCACCTTGGTTTCTTTGTCTATAAAATAGGAGTGATGATGATATCTTTATCATAAGTTTTTAGGAAGACTAAATGAGTGAACCCATATAAAGTGCTTAGAATAGTGTTTGGCATGTGGTGCAGCCTCTAGGAGAGTTGGCTCTTATTATTCCATTGCTGCCTTCTACATCCCTTCCTGAGCTGAAAAGGTCTTACCCAAGTGAATTACCTGCTTTGAGCTCTTGGCTCAGCTTCAGCTTGCCTTAGTTCCAGCTAACTCCTTTGTTCTAAGCCTGGTATCCTGACTTCTACTCTGTTAATATATAGGCTCTGGGCATTCTCTTCTAGACGTCTCTGAACCTGCAATCTGCCAACCCTTCTATTTTAGTTTGAAATTGCTGTGAGGCCTGAATTAGTGAGAACTGTCACACAAACATGTCTCCGTTTACTCATGAACTCAAATATTTAGATTCTAAAGGAAGTGTAACTTTTTATTTGCTGTCTCTCTTTTTAGCCACTTTTGGAGGAGTGGGAGGAGGGTAAAGAACCTCACAGAAGAATGGCATCCCAAAGAAATAGCTTTAGGAGCTGAGATGAGCCAGAAATTCAATATATTTAGGGCTCCCTTGTGAAAACACAAAAACAAAAATAAAAATGCCTCCCGCTGCTTCAACATCTCTATTCCACTGATGCCCCCCACCATTTTCTTAAAAAAAAAAACACACACACAAATGGAAAAAGCCAAGTGTTGATGACAGTCACTGGGGGGGATGGAAGGGGGGGTAGAGTATGTCCCAGTATAAAAGAGGCAAGCTCTGGCACAAAAGAGGAACTCTCTCTTGACTGACAAGTCCTTAAAAACAAAAAAACCACAAGTAAATGTGGGTGTGTGTGTGTGCTCTCTCAGGCTCTGGAGTAGGTGGGAGGGGTCTCCACAAGAGTCTGGATTTGATTTGCAGGATTATGAATTGTCTTGAATGTTTTGAGAAAAGTTTGAGGATTTGGTGGATATTGGAGAATTAGGAGTTTTATCTGAGGGACATTTAAGGATTAAGAGTTGGTTATTTGGGAAACATTTAGGGCAGATTTTGTCCTTAGCTACTTTCACAACTCTTTGTTTCCAGGAAGTTTGAAGTTCTTTAAAAGAGAAATTTGCTCCTCGGGTTCAGGAGTGATGATGAGTGTGGTCTTAACTATAAAGAAAAGAAAAAGACAAAAATCTCAAACGTTGCTTGAAGTTCTTGCACTAGATGACCATACCTTCCACTCCAAAATTTTAAAATTCTATATATTATATAAGTTTTATAACATCATACTAACTTTTGCACTACCGTGTTTCCCTGAAAAATAAGACCTAACCAGAAAATAAGCCCTAATATGATATTTCAGGAGGACATCCCCTGAACATAAGCCCTAGTGCGTCTTTTGGAGCAAAACTTAATATAAGACCCGGTCTTATTTTTGGGGAAACATGGGACAATGTTTTTTCTTTTAAAAAAAATATTTTTTTACTAATTTAATAAATATAATTGGTATCTCATTTTAGTCTTAACTTCTTCGATTACTAAGAAGGGCTCTACGTCTTTCTATATGTGTATTTCTTTTCATGTGAATTGTTCATTTTGTTTCACATAAATATTTTGGAGTTTTAAGGGTTTTTTTTTCCTTAGCAATTCATGAATCCTCTTATGTTTTTTTATTACGGAGTATTTCAGACATAGAGAAAAGTTAGAACTCCTTTAGAAACTTTCTGGATCCCAACTCCTACCCACTCTTCCAGCAATAACCACTTACAGTATATCTTTCCTTTCCACATTTTAATATTTTTAGTCTTTTGTCATCATACATGTACACACACAGAGAGTATTGATTTGTAAGTTTTAAAATAATAAACTTAGCATTCTGCAACTTGTTCTTTTTAAACTCAATATTATATTGCTGAGATTTATCCGTTTTGACAAACTGTAAGATCTAGTCCATTCATTTTAATGGCTAAATTGAATTCCACAGTATGAATATACTGTAAGTTATTTTTCCACTCTGAGCGAATTCTTTATATAATTATGTATCTTAACTATTTCTGGTTGGGAGATGTGTGTGTGTTACAGATGTACTTCCCATGTCTTCTTATTTAATTATTTTGTTTATATAGAAGTGTAAACTTTTTTATAGAGTTAAATTCATTGATTTGTTTTCTCTGTGATTTCTTCTGTTGCTTCCAAGCATATAGTGTGTTCACCACTCCAAAGAGCTAAGAAGTATTCTTTCACATTTTCTTTACTTTTTCTGTGATTTTTCTTTCTTTTTAGTTTAATTCTTTAGTTACACTTAAAACTGGTGGTGGGGGGGGGGTGATATGATGGGAACACATACATAATTCCCCCCAATATAGTAATCAGTTGTCCCAGCAGGGTTTATTAAATTCTACTTTTCTTTAAAAAAGAAACGTCTTTATCACATATTAGATTCTTATGTATGATAAGATTTATTTCAGGGCTTTCTATGCTATTGAATTGATATCTATGTTTAGTGTTACTTCAATATTGAGATCTTATTTTAAATTATATTTTCAGAGTGGACAACCCCCATTACTCCTATGTATCAAAATATTCTTTGCTATTCATTCCCATTTATATTTCTTAGCAATCCTGTTAAAATTTCATAGAGTTTCAAGGAAAATTGTGTTGGACTTTTTTACTTGAATTATGTGAAAACTACACATTAATTTTGGGAGAATTGACATTATCTTCTGTTTACTCTTCACTCCAATGCAGTTTCCAATTAATTCCTTTGTCTTTTTATGCAGTCATCTACCAAAAATATTTTTGACTGACTATTTGAAATATGTATTCATCTTGTCGTATCCAAAATGATATTTAATGTTATTGAGGCCAGTTTTGTTCTGGATTTTCAAGTGAACATGTCAAATCTATCGTTGCATAATTTTGGATACTGACATCCTTCTTTTCTGTTGTCCTTTAATTTTTTTATGTGAACCTCTATGAAGATAATCATATTCTTAGTGACTCATTAATATACATTTATATCACTATATTTAATATATTTCTCTATAATATCCTTGAATTTGGGGACAAATATGATGTTGCATATATTATTCTTTGTATTCAACATATAATGTTTAATTCTGCTTCCCAAATGTTTGCATTTTCAAAATGTCCAGTTTTTGCTTGTTTATATTTATTGGTATCAGAATTGTTTGCTTCATCCAACAATCTGGGTAGCGTTGTATGCATGTGGAAAGACATGCGTCAGTGTGACAGTGCAGCTTCTTTCTGCCAGAGTGACTTGTCTATTGGTGAATTTAGGGTAGAGCAGGCCTCCTGCCCTCCTCTGGGGAGCCAGCCTGCCCACAGAGAACCTGCTTTCTGATCTACACTCTTGGCCACACATTTTACAGTGCAAGCTCCCTGTGGGGGAAACGTGGTAATTCAGTGCTGCCTGTGGCAGAGGGCATGAATCATTCTCTTTCTAGGGTTTAATTCTGAAAGATCTATGATTGTCATACATCCAAGCCACGTCCTCCAATACAGCATTTATTAGCAATAAAGCTATTATTTTGACTTCAATCTATATAATTTCCTTGCCTATCTCTTCATTCTTGGGGATTCCAATACACACTGAGATGACCCTTCAAATCGTCTGAACTCATGGATCCTTGAGTTCCTCTCTGCCAGTGATCTTGTCCTCTACCTACCAACTCCCATCACTGGAACCCTCCACAGTCTCCATTTCATGCATCCTCTCTTTAACCACCACCTCCTCATATCTTTCCAGATCATTCTTTCTGGTACTCTGAATTCAACAAACCCTTTGACTTACCAAGACCTTCATTCCACTGATCCTGCCACCATTTTCATTGCTTCTCATGCCCTGATATTCTTCTCTCTCCCCACTTTACCCAGCTGAAATTCCTCAGTGCTGCTGCCCCTTTCTCCTTAGTTCTACTCACTTGGCAAAATCAAGATCTTAGTTAAAGCCAACTTTCCACCTACACTGAGCCTGCAAAAGAAACACACATAGCCAACGTGACTGGCTCATTTTAAGTTCAGGATCACAAACCTCACGTGAGCCCTGAATGCTCCCTGGCAGACATACTATATTTCCTAATCCATTTGTCTCCTACTCTCATACTTGACTATTTTGTAACTTTTCTTTTCCCATATTTCCAACACCTCTTTGCACATCCTCACTCACTGAAGACCTTGCTTTCCACCTCAGTGAGAAAACTGAAGCAATCAGAAGAGAATTTGCACAAATTCCTACTATGAACTTTGCCCTCCACCCAGTCTATGGGCCCTGTCTTTTTACCTGTTACTATAAATGAACTCTCCATGCTCCCATCTGAAGTTAGTCTCTCCATTTTGACGCTGGTATTATTTCCTCTTACTTACCTAAGGGCTAGCTAGTGAAGGACATCTCTCCCCGAATTGCTCCCCGCCACCTTCTCTTTTTCTCTTCCCAACCATCATTTCTATTAACATGTAAACATATGGTTATTTCTTTCATCTTGAAAGAAACTTTCTCTTGACCACACTCACCCCATGAGTTCCACCCAATTTCTCTGCTCATTTTTATGGCAAAGTTCCTTGAAAGTGCTATCTATTCTCACTCCAGTTCCTTTCCTTCCATTCTCTTTGAAATGGAGATTTCCACCATGTTTTTCTCGTGCACCACTCCACGGAAAAGACCCTCTTCAAGTATTTCAAATTGCTAAATTCAACAGATTTGTACTTGATCTCTCAGCAGCGTTTCAAAACAGTCAATCTCTGCCTTTTCCTTGATACCCTTTCTTCACTTGGCTTCCAAGATATTTCACTCTCTTGGTTTCCTCCTATGTCACTGTTCACTCCTCAGTCTCCTTAACTGGCTCTTCCTCTTCTCCCTGACTTCTTGATGTTGGAGTGCCACCAGCGCTCAGCCCTTTATCCTTTTCTTCTCTCTATCTATGCTCATTCCTTCATTGTTCTAGTTAGTCACATGGCTTTACATGCCATCAATACACAACAATTGCCAAATTTCTATTTTCAGATTACACCTTCCCCTTGTGTCCCAAACTCACATATCCGGCTGCCTAGTAGACATCTCCACTTGGATATCCAATAGAAATCTCAAACTTAACATGTCCGAAACTGAAATTCTGACCTTCTTCTACCAACCTATCCCACCTCAGTTTTGCTCATCTCAATTGTTAGATGTCATCTTCCTCGTAACTCAGCCCTAAAACCTTACAGTCTAAAACTCTTTTTCTCCTATTTTCCACATCGAATCCATCAGGAAATTCTGTTGGCTGTCCTTCAAAATGTAACTAAAATCTGACCACTTATCACTACTTCTGCTACCGCTTGCTCTGAGCTCCTGACTCTCACCTGGACTTCCGTAATAGCCTCCTGACTCGTCTTCTTGCTTAACTCTTCTGCAGTCCAGAAATCCTTAAAAAGTCAGTCAGGTTATGTGCTTCCTCTACTGAGACCTCCACAGGCCCACAAGGCAGAAGGCTTATAACACCCCCACACATACCCTCCCCGACACCTCACTTCCCTTTCATCTCTGGCCTCGTCTTCAACCCCACTCCTCCTCCATCATTCCACTGCAGCCACATCAGTCTACCCACTGTTCCTGGAATAGCCAGGTCCCTACCTTAGAGCTTTTGCTATCGCTGTTTCCTCTGCCTGTAATGTGCTTTTCCAGATATCCACGTGGGTAATGCCCTTACTTCAAGTTTTTGCCAGTGTCATCTTCTCAAACAGGTCTTCTGTATCAAAAATTGCAAGCAACCCCCACCACCAATGTCACACTATTAATCACCATACCCTGCTTTATTGTTTTGTGAGCTTTATTGAGATATAATTCACATACCATGCGATTCAGTCCTGGAAAGTATACAATTCAATGATGTTTAGTACATCCACAGAGTTGTGCAACCATCACTGCAATCAATTTTAGAACATTTTCATCACCCCCAAAAGAAACCCTGTACCCCCAACAGTCATTTTCCATTTCCTCCAAATTCCCCTCCCCAAACTTCTGGCAACTATTAATCTACTTTTTGTCTCTATGGATTTGCCTATTCTGGACATTTTATACATATAAATGGAGTAATACAATATGCGGTCCTTTGTGACTGACTTCTTTCACTTAGTAATATTAAATTTTCAAGGTTCATCCATGTTGTAATTGGTATTACTACTTCATTTCTTTTTACGCTAGAATAACATTCCTTTGTATGGATATACCATATTTTGTTTATCCATTCATCAGTTGATGGATATTTAGATTGTTTCCCCTTTTGGCTATTATGAATAATGCTTTTATGAATGTTTGTATACAAGTTTTTGTATGAACATACATTTTCATTTTTCTTGGGTGTGTACCTAGGAATAGAACTCCTGGGTCATATGGTAACTCCATGTTCAACCTTTTGAGTAATTGCCAGACTGTTTTCCAAAGCAGCTACACCATTTTACATTTCCACCCATGATGCATAATGTTTTCAAAAAACTCCATATCCCCTCCAACACATTTTATTGTCTATCTTTTTATACTTGCTTTATTTTTACAATAGCACTTATCACTTATTTATTTATTTATTACTATTTCTTAAGTTTTTTTATTGTCTATCTCCCCACTATAATGTAAACTCTGCAAAGGCAGGGATTTTTGCCTTTTTTCGTTTATTTTGTTCACTGTTAAGAGTACCTACAACGTAGGATGCACTCAGTAAATATTTGTGAATTGGAATGAAATTTCAGTATAACAGATAATAAAACCAGGCAACAGTGTGAAAAAGGGAAGTATAAGTGAGTCTCAGGTATCAATGCAGAGTCAAAAATTTCAATAAAACATTACCAATGAATAGATTAAGCTTACAAACACCATGTGTAGATAAACACTATAAGCTAAAAAAGACAAAAGACAAAAGCTACATATTAGCCAGCTAGTGGGAGACGTAGGACCAAAGATGCCACAGCAGCATAAAACAAAAAGTCATAACTAAATTTTGCATCCTACAGGGCCCATAACTCATTGACTATGAAAGAAGCAGAAAAACAAATCAAGGAACCAGTTGATCCTTCAGGAAACCAGCAGACCAAATGGGGCCAACTTGGCACCAAGTTTTGTTATAACTTGGGCAGGCTCCTGGGCAGGCTTCTGCACAGGCACACTGGGTCTCAGCAAAGCTAGAGTGGGAAGGAAAAAGTAAACAGGAAGGGGAGAACAGGGTGGAGAACTAAACAGCCTAGAGGCTTTATGCACTGCAGAATTCTAGTGAACACAGGCAGCAGCTCGTATGCCATGGGGTCCAACCCAGTGTAGGGTGTGGATATTGAGTCAGGTAGTCAGCTCTCCCAATAACCAGTCCATTCCCAGCAGGGCCCCAGATAGTGGCCAAGGTACAAAGAACAAGACCCTGTTCTACATATCCTCGGGGTTCCTGGCAGAAACCAGGTAAATAGATGAGTCCCAGTCCAAGTGATAGGGGGCAAGCATGCGGTGAGGGATGAAGATCTAGATGGCCAAGAAGTCTTGCTGTGGGAATTGACCGATATAGTGCAGTGTGTGTGATATATGGGGGAGGGGGAGGAGATGACAGGGGACACAGTTTCACATATTTGGAACTTGTGTGTATGTTTTTCTTTTGTAATATACTTTGTGTGTTTTTTTCCAAAGGGAGATGTCGATCTACGCCCTGTAGGACTTTTTCAGCCCGCATCTAAATTTTGTATTCCCCATTCGACCCTTGCAGGGCCCAGCAGAGTACCCAATAAGCCTTTGTCATTTATAAGTTAGACCCAGACCCTGAATAAAGAGACTTTCCACAGTGCAGAATGATCATCCATGCAGTCCTCCCAACACTTGCTTTCTTCCTTTGGGCTGCCCAGATGGCCCCCAGGGCAGGACCGTGAGATTCCCGGGACATCTGAACTCTGCCGTAGCACCGTTTAACCCCTAAGGCTACCTCTCTGAGTGTGCTGACCTTTGGGGGGCAGAAGGGGAGAGCAAGAAAACCACCCTTCCTTTTCTCCTTGTTATCCCACCCTGTCACCTCCGTTTTCTACAAAACACATGTACGTTTGAAAAAAAAAAAAAGTCTTTCATCTGGGATGTGTTTTCTTTACCAGAGCAAGTGTGTGTGTGGGAGCATAGGTGGGGAAAGGGGTACCAACGTGCCCAGCAGCGGGAGCACCTACAAAAACAATCTTCACATGGTGAGGCACCGAGGGAAAATCTTACTAAGGAAAGTGACTTGCAATTCCGGGGAAGGCTTGGCGGCTCACCGTGGGCAGTCCTGACCAGCGGTAGGAGGCGGAGGGATGAAGGGGAAGGAGATGGAGAGCGGGGGGAAGGGGAGATGGAGAGCGGGGGGAAGGGCAAGAGGAGGGGGAGGGGGCGGTCCCGAGCAATTCAATGGCGCTTTGATTTAACAACTCGAAGCCCTTTGAAAACATTTTGCCAAGAAAAGCTTGCCATCAACACGTATAATCTCTTATCAGAGGCCCCAGAAAGCCCGGGCCCCGGGGTTAATTCCCCCATCGCAATGAGTTTGAATCAGCTCTAAACCCGCAGTGACATGAAAGCGCCCGAGCCTCGGGCCGCGCAGAACCCACTGCGATCCGTGGACCGGGGAGGATTACGGGGCCTGCTCCGCGGCGGGCTCGCCGGCGGGACGGGCAGGCTCAAAAGAAAAAGAATAATTAGGGATAATTGCTTGTGTCCAAACACAAGCATTAAGGCCCCCTGTTCCCCTTTGGGACTTTGTGAGCCAGAATGAAAGAGACACCCCCTGTTTTGACAGCTGGACCAGCGGCCTGGATCCGTGACTGAGGGAGGAAGCGCTCCCGGCTGCTGGGAAAGCGGCGGGGCCAGGACGCGGGTGGGCTGGGAGTCCTGGGCCCAATGCCGGCCGAGTCCACGCGCGGGGCCCCGCTCGCGGGCTCAGCCCTCTCGGAGCTCGGACAAAAGCGAGTTGTCGCCTCGCCCAGCGCCTGCGGCCTCGGAAGCCTGCTGCTCGGGGCCTGCGGCGGGGTTGGGGCAGCGAGGCCCGCGCCCTGCGCTCCGCGGCGGTTTGGCGGAAGGGGGCGCACGGACCTGACACCTGAGCCGCCTGAGGCGTCGGGTGCAACAGAGCTCCGGTCGTTACACTACTCAAGTTTGCACACCGAGCCTCCTGTGGTCTCTGCAGCCCTACGAAGGCTCACCAACAGGAATATCTGATCCCACCTCGCTGGGCGTGGGGCGGCCTGCGCCACATTTGCAGACACCCGAGTCCCAGGGTGGTCCCGCCACACCCGCCTGGGCCCTTGAAGCTGAGGCCAGCATAGGAGGCCTCCCTTCGTGGCTTGGAAGTGACAGGGGAATTAAGTGCAACGACGAAGACGTGTTTAATGCACACCCGCTGCATCAGGGCTCGCCAACGTGGCCCACCGTCTTGAGAATAGCTTGATGTTGGGGTTTGGGGCAGTGCTTTCCGGAGAAGAGACTGCACAGGCCCCAGCCAACAACCTCCGGAGCCTGAACGTTCGGAGAGGTTGGCTAGTTTGCTCTGCGTAATCCAGTAAGCCACGGTGCCAGAGCAGGCCAAGCCAGGCCTGGAGGGATCCTTGAAGCAATGGGGTGAGGATGGGAGCAGAAGGTGGCAGTGCCAGTGGATGTCAGCTCTTAGGGCAAGGGGAGGGGAGGGAGAAAGGTGGAGCAGGGAGAGAACCTGACGGAAATACGGTCTTGGAGACCACCCAGAACACCTGGACCACCCAGGCCGAGGCCTGGAACTGGGAGCCCTGAGCCCTGCGTAGCCAACCCGCTAGAAAGCCCGGGAGAGGGAAGTGGATCTTCCAGAAGGCTGATTTTCCAGAGTATTACCAACTGGGGTCTTTCGATGGCGGCTGGTGGAGTCCACAGCCGCGCCACCGCCAGATGCCGGACCTCAGCTCCCGCTTCCAAATACAGATCATATGCCGGGCTGGAGCAAGAGTGGGGAAGCGGCGCCGCGGACACGCAGACATGAGTGATTAATTAAAGGGAAACCACATCCGACAAGAAAAGAGTTTTCTGAAAGGGCCGAGTCCGAGAGGAGCTCCTGACCCCTACAGCTGTAGCCCAGACGGATCGGCCAGCTGCTGAGCCCTCCCCACGCAGCAGAGGACACGCGTTGGGGCCTGCTGGCCAAGCAGAGGGAAGGCGCGGCTTGTGAAAACCGTGTGCTTTAAATAAAGCTCAAGGTTAAAAGTTTCCCGGTTGGCCTGGGACGAGGGAAGTGGCTGGGAGGATTTCTGGGCTCCCAGCTCGCTGGTTGGCTGCAGCCACTGGGGTACTCCACAGTTGACGTTAGATATAGCATCCGCCCCGCAAAAATCGCTGAAATTCACCGGAGTTCTGAGTCCATACCGCAGAAACCCAGGTTAGTAAGCCAGGCAAAGCCAGCTTGGGTCCACCAGATGTGACCGTGCTGGAGCCAAAGATTTAAGATGGAAAGGTTCAGATCCAGGCAAAATGCACACTTACCCACATTTTTCTTTCCTCCCACCCGTATGGTTTTGAGGAAAACCAATGAAAGCAACTCTGTCCACAAATAAAGGACGAATGTTACTTGCTGAATATTTGTTTATTCTCATTTGACTTCTAATTACCAACGTTTATTAAAATGCCCTTAGCCTGTTGAGGATTAAATACAAAATAAAGTTTATAACTGTAGGTAGATTTTTAAATTTTTTAAATTGTAGGCTTCAGATACAGGCTTTTCTTGGTGAGAGAATAGTTGGGGAAAGGCATTGAGTTTCACTGCGATATAAGGATTACCTAGCCCATCTCCCTCCTGTAAGTATAAAAGTCAGAAAATTTAAAAACCTGCGTTTGTCAAGTACAGAACCGTTTCCTTGCACCGAAATGGGTGATGCTATCTGAATTGCAGATAGCAATTAGGCCTTTTCAAGTAAGGCCCCAGATTTAGGGGCAATCAGAGCTTTATTTATTTGTTCTGAGGTGGGGGGACGTTCTGATGATAGCAAGGGAGACAGACCTTCCTGCTCCTTTCTCATGATTCCGAAATCCTTCTCTGCTCTCCAGCTGCTTAATCAGCCTGCCCTAAAGAGGAGACTTTGGTTTGGGGTTTTGTTTTGTTTTGTTTTTGAGATTTCATATTGCATGTATTTCATCACGCCACACTGGTTTCAACAACATATAAAAACCATGAAATTTAATACTCAATTTCAGAACGTTGGCCAAGAGATGAAATTATACCAAGAAAAAAAAAAGATGCTTAGGAAAATGAGAATTTCCATGGAATCTATACTTCCTTGGAATTGCAACACTTTTGCTTAAGGTGCTGTGTGGGCCTGGTCCCTTGGTGGACTCAAGTAGGCAAGACAATCCGGAAAAGGAGGTGTGAAAATGACGTAATAAATCTGACTCTAATCTGACCATAATAGCCTGTTCGGCGTTCCGGAGTTACTCAGAAGTTACGCCTGCCCGCCGAGCCCCAAACAGCCCCTTAACCAAAGCGAGAGTTGCAGGAGGAGAGCGGTTCCGGGCCGGAGGCAGTGGCGGGACTGGTGGGCCACCGCTGACAATCAGCAAGGGGGGGAGGGGCTTTAAAATCAAGAACACAGTTCGCAACCCAGAATTGCTAGCGCCCCTCCCAGGGACTTGGAAGGGATAATGCAAGCCAAGGGCCCGGAAGCTTAAGCTTCATGAGTTTTACGATAAATTCGCATTGGGGTTTTAAAAATATATCTATTTGCCACACGAGTCCTCTTTAGGATGGCCATCGAACCGCTCCGGTCTGAGCGGAAGCCGGCTGGTTCTAAGAGGCGTCGGGTCCGCGTGGACGCGGCACTTGGGGCGACGGGGAGGCACTGCGCATAATTTACGAATGCCCGGGAAGAGTTTAGGACTTTTTAGGGATTCCCGACCGCCCCGCCCCCATCTGATAGTCTGAGTGGGGAGACCTGGGCATCAGCGCGTCCAGCCAGGAAGCCAGGAGTCCCGGGACTTCGACGGGCCCCTCCGGTTCTGGCCCGCGGGCTTTTCGGAGGGTTGGGGAGACCACGCCCCACAGTCCAGGTCTCCTAGTGCTGGCCGGTACCTGCTGCAAAATTGCCCTTGTGACCCGGGAGCCCTAGCCAGAAGGACACATCCATGTCGCACTTCCAGCAAGCCAGAGAGCGAGGGCCTGCTGCCGGCCCCCCTGGGTATGCGCCGGCACCGCTGGCTTACCTACCCCGCGGAGGGCGCGCGTCCCCGGGTTCACGCGGCACGGTTGGCCCTGGCGTTGGGGGAGCGGGCAACAAACTAGATCTTTCCTGGGATACGAAGCCCCCCCAAACGTTCCCACCAAGCCAAGCCTGGTAAACAGGCCACGCACCAGGAACTGGACGCCCAAGGGGATTGCTGGCTGCAGCCCGCGCCAGCCAAATGGTGTGAGTTCCAGTAGGAACTCACAAATAAATCTCAACCTTCGAGGTTTAACGGATGTGTTCAACTTCTGCTTTTAGGAAGGAAATCCAATTTCGTATGGAAAAAGCAAAAGATTCTATCCACCTTCGAGTCTCTCTTTGCCTGGAAAGAGCTGCACATACCCTAGCCTTCAGAGCTGCCTGCCCTACTACGGCAACTAAACATTTGTTTTGTGGGGTATGTTAACATAAATGACAATAAAAGTTATAATTTAAAAAATACAGGTATTTTTCACCACTGTCCCTATGCACATTATGTGCAAGAGTGTGTGTATATGTGTGTATACATAGATCCATATATATTTGCTGCAGTATACACGGGGACTTAAGTCTGCACTCTAAAACTGCACAAATACAGTCCTGTATCCCATCACATCTGCCAAGCTTGAGCATGCTGGTCTTCTCATATTGGCCAATTAAAATACTATTTTCTTTCAGTTTTTATTAAGAATTTCCAAAACAGGAACAAAGTGCACTTTTAGAATGAAGCCACTCTACATGTGAAAAGATGACATGCATACATTGAATTTACAATGGAATGTTTAAAATTCATTTCTTTTTCTAAGGTATCCTGACTTCAGGGCATGGGGGTTTCTCTTCTTGGAGGGGCCTTTAGTCAGAGTCAGTTCTTGGCTCCCAGAACAGTGTCTGATGCTGTAAAACACTAACTCTGGACAGATTTACACAGAACAGAAGCTTTAATTTCACCCTTCAAATTCCAGCCAAACAGCTTTGGGGATTTTTCTATGTTCCAGACCCCCTGAATGTTTTTCCAGGTTTTATGGTTGAGCCGTAGTCTATGGCAGCTCTACCAAAATCACAACATTATTAGACACAGCAATGAGATGTGTCATTTTTTTATTGTGTTCACATTGTGGAACAAAGACATTTTATGTTAAACATGCAACTCATGTAACATTGATGAAACAGCACATGCATCTATGACAAAAATTTGGAGATGGGTTTTATGTGTAAAAAAGATATAGGGTTTTTTTTTGTAGTCCTTCACTTGAAACTGTCTTGACAGTTTCAAAAAATAAAGTTGTTTTATTTTTTTTAAAACAATGTTTTTATAAAGACAAAAAAATAAAGAAGTTATTCAAGACCATTTTCACCAGACACTGAATGAAACTGATTTCTTCCCAGTGAGACAAGCATGGATTTTCTTCTGACTTTAAAACAAATGATTACTATTTACACTGGTAGAAAGACCACTGAGAAAACTGCTTTTCTCTACTGCTAATGAAAATTATATTGCATTTCCCTCAGATAAAACCCGGAATGCTTTAACTGAACTGCCAGGTCGATCACCATTAATAAACAGTACATAAGTGCTATTTTAGAATATAGGAAGCTCCTGTGGTAGGCCCTGGTTACACACGGTTATACTCTCCCTAGATGCTTATGACTTACGACAAATACAATTTAGAACATACCTTGTGAGAAAAATGCAATTAAAGTCCATATGTACCTTCTGCCAAATCAAAGAAATTTGCATTATCGGCATTAGGACAGAGAATAGACTGAAAATAATTCTCTCTGATGCTAAACCCATTCAAAGCTGCTGAAATAAAATTAAGGACATTCTTTGCGCACATAAATTTAGTCACATGTACGTGAAGCTTGGTGCAACCATGACATGTACCAGCATTTCTGCAGGGCTCCCTCCAAAGCACCCTAGAAGCCTAAAATATTTAAGGTGCCCTGATATATCTCCTTTCCCTACAGGCCCTGCTTGTGGAGAATAGTGGAAAGTACAATGTACTGACTAAACAAATATTTAACTTGTTCCACGTCCAAGGCAAATCAGCTTTCAGGCCAACATGTGGGCTCCAGCTCAGGGCTGGAGACATGGACTCAGGTTGGGCCTGGGGGGGGTGTGTGTGAATGATGTGTGTAGTCATTGTCAGAGGCTCTGGCTGAGTTGAGCAGACTCTGGGTTACCCACCTTTCTAAGGACTATGGAGAGACTGAGCTCTGCTTATTCCAGAACCCATCACAGGTTAGAGCTCTCTGAGATGGGCCCAACATGACAGATCTAGATTCAGAATTTAAGTACTTATTAATCTGAGTTCCTTTAGTTCCTATGATTTGTTGATTCGGCGTTCCCCAGATTTAGCACTGTGCCTGGCCCATGGTAAGCACTTGCTGATAAATCACTTAAATCGTTTAAGTTCCTAGCGAAGATTCCCTTAGTTAGGGCCTTTGGGTCTTCAGGTGTCTGCAGAGCACGTGTGGTATGCTACAGTAGTCATTTGCCACATGTGGCTACGAATGCTTGGAATGTGCTAGTCCAAACTGATATGTGCTGTAAGTATAAAATACATACTGGACTTGAAGACTTAGTATAAAAAAGAATGTAAAATATCTCATTAATAATTTTATATTAATTACATGTGAAATAATACTTTAGCTATATTGGCGTAATTAAAATATATTTGTGGTAGGCCACCTCTAAGATGACCCCCAATGACCTGAGCACTTTGGTATTCATGTCCATATGTAATTCCCTCCCCTGGAATATAGGCTGGACTTCATGGCTCAATTCTAACAGAATAGGGCAGCAGTGATGGGAGGTAACTTCCACGATTAGATTATTAAAAGATGCAGCTTCTATCCTGAGTGTCCTTCTCTCCCTCATTAGCTTGCTCTCTCTCATCTCTATCTCTATCTCTGTCTCTGTCTCTATCTCTATCTCTTAGAGCCCAGCCACAGGTCAAGAATAGGCTCTCCTGCTGACGATGCCAGATGGAGAACAGAGGCCCTGCAGGATGAGAAGTCATGTGGAGAAGAACTGAGACAACTCAGCCAACAGCCAGCACTAACTACCAACCAGGTGAGTGACCTTTTTGGAAGCAGACCCTCCTGCCCTAATCAATGCTTCAGATGATGGAGCCATGCTGATAGCTTGAGTGCAAGCTCAGGGGAAACCCTGAGCCAAACCATCCAGCTATGCGGCTCATGCATGCTGCCCCAGAACAACTGTGAAATAATAAATGTGTTTTAAGCTAAATTTTGGGATAATTTGTTACTCAGCAATAAATACCTAATGCAGTATGATTAAAATGAATTTCATTTGCCACTTTTTACTTTTTAAAATGTGGCTACTAGAAAATTTTAAATTACATGTGTAGTTTACATTATATTTTTATTGGACAGCATTAGTCTCTGAGGCTCAAATGGGGCAAAAGTGCTTCAGGTTTAATTCGGGATTCTGGGGAGTCCCAAATTTTGGTATAGAAAAGCAAGAAATAGTTAGGTATAAATATAACAAAATATGTTCTAATCTATAATTCCTTGGCTAAACCAATTTCTAATATTTACACATTAAACAGCTGTAGACTGAGTGTCAGGAGTTACTCCATTCCCAATTTAGTCTCTAGTTAACTGGACACCGTTCCCAGAAAGACCACTTTCCTTCTTGCTACCAAGGAGTAATGGTGACATCGATGCTAGCTAGTTCAGTGGTTCTTGTGATAATGAGTCCAGCATTAGCAGCTCCACTCGTCAAAAATGGTCTTTTAGCAAAGAATAATGAGTACGTCAGGGTGAGGAGTGGACACAACCTGAGACCCAGGAGCGTTCTTCAGCACCGCCGATTGCTCCCTCGAGCCTCTGGGACCCTACGCAGCCTGTTCTAGAATTCTTGCATCTCTGTTCTTCACCACTCCTGACATCTAGAACCCCAGAAAACTTGTTTTCATTTAGGAGTTTTGTAGCTAAACTTGAAGTTGGGAAGAAATAAAGGACTTAGCTTTCTATTTGTATTTGCAGAACCACAGAGACATAAGGTGATAATTAGAAAAATATTTTAGAAAAATCATACTTTCTATTGGATTTTATTTTTCCAGTACAGTGACAAGTTCTCATAAGTTTCTAATGGCTAAACATGTAAGAGTTTCCATCTTTTGACCAGAAGGCCACTGAGTTGAGTCTCCTTCACTCTGGCTATTTACGGATAATCATGCAATAGGACCATGTTACAAAAAAGAACACTGTGTATTTTTTTCTGCATTTAATTAAGAAATTCTCTTTGTTATGTCTTAAATACATTTTATCTTGACAGCATGATTGCAGATGTAATACATGGCACTTCAAAGGGGGATGACTTCTACAGTAATATTTTGACCAAAAGTAGATTGTCTACTAAAAGGTTATCATTGATAGTTTCAATCACGTAAAAGTGACCCTTGATAAATGTTGCTGCAAATGTTCCAGCTTTGCACTTATGGGGTGATTAAGTAAATTCAGGCACTGCTACATAGACCATCATTCATAAGTGTTAGTGGGTAGTGGCTGCTCAGAAATTTTGCACAAAAAAGTGAAACATGTTGTAAATATAAATTAGCATTACTTTGGCTCATAGCGTTTATCATTTCCCTATATTTATTTCTATTAGGTCTTTAATTTTCAAATATTTTAGTAGATTTTAGATTTTCCTTTCGAGATGAGTTTTAGAAAGCTCTTGTGAAACTATAGAGGTAATCCTACGAGGCAATAACAAAGTGATGCCACTTATATTGAGACAAATCACAGCTTTGTATTAAGTGACAATTTTAATTCTAGATCTTGACTTTCAGTTTTCTAAAACTACATAATTTTTCGTCTCAATAAAATCATTAGCATTTTTCTAAATACACAATATAAGAAAACCAACCATTTCAGATGATAAAAAAGCTTTTCCAAGTTTTCAAAATGAAATTAAAGTCGTGTGTGTGCTATTATATTTCCATAGGCACTAACTCCAGACATTGCTTCACAGAACTAAGCAAGTTGGTTTTCAGAACATACTCAACATATGCTTCTGATAACTTTCTGAAACAAGTAGTGAACCGGCACAATATGTTGGAGTATTCTTATGTAAATTAATGTCCAAAAAGTGACCGTTCTTAGTTTCTCATTTTGTCTCATTTTAAAACCATTTTTTTTTTTTTTTGCTTTAGCAGTATTTACTATTAAGCAATATTCCCCCAAATCTTGGAGAACTTTTTTTTTCACAATTGCAGGCACAACGTAATTTTTTTTAAATAAAGAAAGCATTAGTTTACCAGCAAAATTCTATTACTTTCTTGATTTACCTTATAAAGGTTTAGAACATGGAATTTTGTATCGTTCACTCTTAAAATCCAGTCAAACTATTTTCAGGCTATGGCTTCCTCTTTAATCCTCTGCCGCCTTCCTTCTCCTGGTGTAATCTTGAATCCTTCCCCAGCCACACACAGTCTCTTTGTTCTTCATTCTCTAGAGCTCTCTCTCTCTCTCTGAGGTGGATCCTCTGTCTTTGGTCATCAGCAACACCAGCAGACCTATTCCGGTTCCTGAACTTTAGACTAATCCAGCCACTGAGGAACAATTCTATTCCTTCCTCCATTCTCCACATCCTTCCGCTCCCACATCACACTCAGCAACAAGATAGTATACTCTCTTCTTCTCTGCCTTGCTGACACCCACGAGGACTCCCCAAGGGGCATGTCAGATAAATCCGGATTCAGCAAAAGAAATTGCTCGCAGGGCAAAGAGGAACAGGAAGGACGTACATTAATGTTATAAACAAGGAAAAAAGTTGATATGCAGCTTTAAGTGTGTGCAGGATACTTCCGATTGTCTTTGTCTTTGTAAAGTCGTACCTGCTATTCCCCCAACACCCCAAGGCACTACCACGTAATTTGCTGTTATCAGCCATGCAAATATTTTTCTAATTCCCATTTCAAATTCCACCTCACAAACAGGTGCCTTTTTTGTGCACTCCAGATAGAATACACGTGTGGCTCTTCCTCTGTTGTTGCTTTGAGAAGATGATGAAGAGCTTAAGGGACTATCAGGCCAGGCCATCCCCGGGTAATTGGCCATGAGCCTCTGTGTGGATCCAGACCCTCCCTTTGTTTGAGATTCAGCATGTGACTCCTGCAGATGACTGACAAGGGCAGACTTGTAACAACATTATTTCAGGAGGATAATAACCAGCCATCATAAATTCCTTTTTTAATAGTTTATTGCAGGTTGCAGGCTATTGACAATGACTTTATTTTACAGCACAAAGGAAGATAGTTCCCTGTTGCTGCTAGTCTCTAAAACTACTTTAAGACTTTTTAGTACCCTCAGAGAAAACCTAGCCTTTCATGAAATGAATCATAAATAGTTGGGTGAAGACAACCACTGTTAAGTAGGAAGAGAGGGGAAGGGAAGAGAAAAAGAAATATCTGTTTGAAATACAAAAGAAATGCTCTGGGGGATGTTACCAGGCAAATAAAAATTTCAACCCATCAGGGCTATCCTTCTACATCTTACTTTCCTGAGTGATAAATGAAATGGAACAACAACAACAGCAACCAAAATCTAAAAGCCTTAACCATAACTATGTAGAGAAATTTCAATGAGTTAGGAAGTAGCTCGTTCCAAGATTTGAATGAGGAGCTCTGGGTTTCATTTCATTTCTTACTCTGTTGGCAACACGTCACTTCCTTACTAATTCCTTGCAGTGAAAATGAGACATCACAACTTTCATCGAAAATCTCCTGTTTTGTTAGGATTTCTACATCTTGACTTCAAATGATGCCGCAAGAGATCTTTACCACTGTCAGTTCTTGTAGTTTCAGACCACACACCAATACCTGTGCTCTAAATGGCCATCATGAAATAGAAAATAATTTTATGGATGTTTAGTTAGAGGAGAGAGTTTATAAGAGTATGTGCCTCTATCTTTCTATCTTTCTTTTCCTTTAAAAATGGGAAAAGAAATTTAGTGGAAAAATACATCAGCCCTAAAACATATTTTTAAAAAGTAATTCTTATAAAACATGCAGAGTTAAAACCATGCAAGTCAGGTACATATGTGACTAATCATATTTTTGATATATCTCTCTGCCTAATCATTAACTTTAAATGCCATATAAGAATTTGTAATCCACAGTAAATTATTTCATAGAAATAATTTAAGAGGGCTGCTGACTAATGTGAAACATTCTAGTTTCCACCAGCAGTTGGCTGCCAAAAGTTGTAAAAAAAAAAAAAAAAAAAAGAGTCCCAGATATAAGTTGACATAAATTATAGTGAATATAAATCTCTAATGATCAAGTGGTGGTTAGAGATTATTGCATTTAGAAGATAGGGAAACAACATATTAAACACCATGAAGTCTTTCCAAGTTCCATTTTACATATTAGGAAACTGGATGTTTAAAAATCTCCTTAAAGCCTTTTAACTTCTTTGTTTAATGCCCTAGACTCAATGTTTTACATTTCAAAATATAGTGTAAGAGAGTTTATTGAACATAGAAAATAAAGGGGAAATCATATTTTAATTACCAGAGAGACTACCTAAGCCTTATTTTTAAAAATGTAAAGTAGAAAATTTAGTTGTTAAACTAAAGTTAGCTTTTAACTTTTTCAAATGTTTCTCTCGGGGTATTCTTTTTACAGCAGAAATCTGAAGAACTCAAAGTGATAATGGTCCAAATAACAGCTGTAAGGGGCTCTCCACCCCCTTTCAAATTCTTGGTTTTCTGCAAAGCTGAAAACATTTGAGTGGAAATAATGTTCAGATTATAAAAAAGCAGCAGCACATGAGTGAAATCAGACAGAATTGGCCTGACAGAGGGTTAGAAACCATAAACAGTGACATGCAGCCACTCCAATGGCAGCATTATTCAGGTAGAAATCCATAATTAGCTGACTTTTTTTTTAGTTTAATGGACTACTTACTATAAAGTGCAAGGGGAAAAAAATAATAAGTCTGGTTGAGAAAATTAATTCCCTTTCCAAATCGTTATCCTTTCCTTTAAGATGTGGCTCCAAAGAAAGACAATTACGTCAAAGAAGGTTAGGAGCCTAATTCTGAACACAGCCTTTTAAGCACATTCTAGAGGCCTATTAGACATCATGTAAACTGTAGACAACAGCGTTTCTACCACCCCAATACTTAACATCTGTACACCAGCTTCTTAGGAGCAAAAATGGAGACATATGCATTTTAACATATTCCACGAATATAGTCACAGGGGAAAAGCTACCTTTCACCATATATGGCCATCATGCAACTCTATCCAAGAACTTGATGCTGACATTTATGTAATATCTCTACTCCCTCTCTCCCCAGGTTGGCAGAAGTTTAAGGAAATACTTTGGGAGGCCCCTGCAAAGCCGGTCTTCTAAGATATGAATGGTGCTGATGGAAAAAGTTGGAATGCATTTTCAAGCATGAATTGGACTATCACCATGTGGGGTATGTCAGAGAATTTTTTTTATCATCTTTCTAAAAATATCTATAGATATAAAAATTTATAGTTATTATATATACTCAACATTTTATTTGTGCCAGGGTTTTTTGGTGAGTTGAGATCTTGATCCATTTCTTTGGGGAATATCTCAGTGTACACTTGGATTGTAGTGATGGAGAAGAAGACCCGTGGGATAAAGTGAATACTGGATGATATTTTAGAAGTGAACTTAGGCAGCTTTGGGAAAATTGCCAACACGACTAGATTAAAGCCTTGCTGATTATCAGGGATGGAGAGAATACCACAAACAGCCTGAATTACAATAATGGAAATGCAAAGGAGAGAGAGTGTTAAAAATACAATTTTTTATAAGTATAATTTATATAATTAAACCAGTGTAAAACTAGCTTGCTTGAGTGTAGCAGCCATTTAAAGAACATATAGCAGGTGTGTTAATGTAATCAAAAAAAAGAAACGATGATGTTTTATTACAGAACTTTAATGGTATGTGGAGGGGGGTGGTCAGAAGGCCTGAGTGCTAGTTCTGCTCTGCTCTTACTAGCTTTCTGACTAAGTCGCCCCATCAAAAAGAAACAGAGATGACAATATTTGTCCTTCTTATCGCACAGTTATTATGATGATTCCATAAGAGAACATATATAATATGGCTTTGAAAACTGTCAGACACTACAGAGCAGAATGTCCTATTATATTCTCAACCATCCTGCAATAACAAGATAACATTTTCATGTCAGTGCTAATGTAGGGTTCCAACTAGTAAGAGAATAATCACAGGTATGCCACTGCCTCCCCTCAAGCTCTCTGAAAGGAGCATTCTGGGCACTGAGGAAGGGCCATGCTCCCTCTCTCAGTATCGCCCACTTCTCCTGATGGGCAGTCTGTGTCTGGAGTATTCGCCAGTAGGAGAGTCAGCACACTATGCTCACAGAGAGGACATGACTCCACGAACTGCCTTCCACCTGCGGGTCTCTCACATTTATTCACCATAAAAGCTCTTTTCATCACCTCCAGGATCAGAATATATCTTTGGAGAAAAGAGAAGTTTCAAGTCGCCAGCGCTGTCTGGCCTTTTCTCTTTTAATGCACCAGTAGTGCATCAACTGCTTTTCTACTCAGCTCACCCTTCCTGCAAAATATATTAAAATGTGTTCAGTAAACTGTTACATAGAAGTGAATTTAGCCCCAGCAGGGGAAAGACCTTAAAAATGTTAATTAACTGGAGCATAGAGCTTAACATTCTGGATTCCAAGATGGTATTTAAGCCTATTTAGATTTTCTCCAAATTCTTTAAGGCTAATGCAACTTCTGAATGTATCTAGTAATCACTAATTACTAGAAATTGTAGATGTAAGAAGACCAGATTAAATCCACAGATAATCCCAAAATCTCATTTTAGCCAACAGCACGGCTCTTTTCCCACCAAGCCCAGTCTTGGAAAGACTACTAAGAAGAGCAAGGCTGGAGTTCCAAGCTCCCTGTGTTCCTGCCCACTCTCTGGTGGAGATGTTAATAAACTGGCCACACTGCCAGAAACAAAGCCAACCGAAAGGAAAGTGGAAAATCAGGGGCCTGGTCCACTGCCAGGCTAGAAAAGCAGAGGCTGAGGACGGGAAGGCACTGGAGTCCTAGCGTAAAGAAGCCACCACCCGCCTGCCCATGCCTTGGAGTCCTGGGCTGCAGTTTCCAGGAGCAGCACCATCCTATTTTGCAATGCTGCCATGCTTAGATCAATGCTGTCTGCCCAGTTGGACCAGTTGTGTGAGTTCATCCAAGGTGAGCAAGGCCATGCTGTAATCTGGACGTGCCTCTCCCAGATCACAGCACAAAGGACCAGAGATGGTGGACCCATCCAAGCTCTCTTCCCAGTTGAACACCATCTACCAGCAGGAGGAGGGAAGGAAAAGGAAAACAAAGACCTTTTTTGAGGACTTCTTAATAAATTCCACTGACCTTCACTTTATTATTTCCCCCCTATTGGTGCTTTTTAGGCTTTCTAACTTGACGGTTGTATTAACGTCAGAACAGAAATGTTTCACAATCCTTTTGAAACCAGGTCTAGTTTTAATGACCATAAAAATTTTACATGGCCTGTAAGGCTTTTGAAATGTCAAAATGAATATCATCAGTGAAACAAGTCGATGGGAGCCATTTTATTATAAAGTTTTTCAAAAGATGAGAATATTTTATTAGACAAGTTCATGTCCACTCTTTGCAAAAAAAAAAAAAAAAACCCACAAAGATGCGATTTAATATTTGGTAGACTTATTTCTCCCCCCTCCTCCTTTTCCTGTGCTATTTCCGTTTGTATTGGAGCTTTCCGGACTAGAATTTATGGCTAGTTTTGATTCAAATGCATCAGGAATTAAATTTGGAAATGGGGAAAAAAGGAGAATTGGAGATGATTCTGATGAAGGGAAGACAAAACCGGGTTTATCGCAACTTCTTGGCGTGGAATGAAAGAAATGTGTGGAAGTCTGTACTGAAATGGTGGTGCTGGTGTGGAAGGGGAATTGAAAAAGAACCAGTTTCCAGCCAATTAGATTAAAACAAAAAAGCTGGTTCCGAATTTAAACTTTCTGAATCACAGAGTTCAGAATTAGCCTACTTATGATTTATGTTCTAAATTATGTCCTTTAGGCTTACAGCACCTCCAGATCTCAGTATGTGCAAACGGGGGGTCATACCCGGTCGCCAGATGCTGGGAAGCCGGGTTCGGATCCTAGGAAAGAAGGGACGCAGGGAGTCGCCGGTCACCTTTCTTCCCAGAGCGGCCTTTCTCTCGGAAGCAGCAATGACGGTCCCCCGGCTCTTGGGGCAGCAGGGCCTCCAGGCCGACACAACCGTGTCACTCCCGAGAGTCCCGCGCGCAGGCACGGGCAGCGGCCGGAGGTGCGGCCACTTCCAGGGTTTCGGTCCCCGAGAGGCCGCGGGCCTCAGTGCCCGGTGCCGAGGCGGTGGGCGATGGGTGGTGTCTCCGGGCGGCTCGCGGGCCCTCCTCCCGCCGGGGCTCCTGCGCCCTGGGACCTCCCTGCGCCCCGCCGGCTCCTCGGTGGCCGGTTTCCTCAGTCCTTCTCTCCCGCCCTCCTGCGGCCAGCGGGGGCAAAACGGCGCGGCCGCTCATGGGCCCAGGACCGCCAGGGCCACCGCTGCTGCCACCTCCACCGTGGGCGCCTGGGTCGCGCGCGGGTGCGCCGCGCTGGTGGGGGGACAGGGAAAGCTGCTCTCGGAGGGGGGGCTGCGGTGATTCCTGCGCGACCGAGACCTTCTGCGATCTTCAAGAGGGTTCAGGCAATTCTGCACCCCCCCCCCCACCCATCTAAGGCTGTTTACCCACAGCAAGTGGGAAACCCTTTCCCGTCGCGGGGCGGGCTGCTTCGTTGACAATAACCTGATGCTCTACCGAGGGAGGGCAGTGGATCTGCAGAGTGCAGGCAGGAGATGGGGGGGGGGGTCCGCAGCCTGGGGTTTAAGGCAACAAGAATACACAGCCGCCACCTTTGGAGATCCGTGCTGAGGTGTTTATTTAATTTTAAGTCCCCCCTTTCACTGCCTCTACTAGACTCTACAGAGGGAGTTACAAGTGACTTCCACATCCTGGTAGTACGTGGGTGCCTGGCCTTTCCCGTAGCCAACCCAGCCAGCGAGGTTTTGGCTGCCAGAAAATGTGTTTCCCATCCAACACTTCTTGCACAAGGACAAAATATAATGTGTCTAAAAATGGTGAACTTCCTGTCTGGGCTTCCCTCACCCACCCTGGTTCCCCACTTAGGAATAAGACCGGAGTCACAAAGATTAGTTGGAAACCTATTTTCCTTTGTGCATCCCACATTTCTGCTGGTTCAGTGTCCCATGTCAGATGAAATTATTCATGAGACTCTGAACAGAGTTGATAAGTCTTACTCCTTCCCCCTAGAAATTCCAAGTGGATTTAAATCACTCCCCAGTTGCTGCAGAGGGTCTGTGTTTTATGGGAGTTCTCCAGTGGGCTTTGAAATATTTGCTTACCAAATCTATTTCTCAGCTTCAGGCTCCTGAATAAATTATTCACTCCTCTCGGCTGCCACTCCCCCTGGACAATAGCTTGGAATGAGAGCTCTGGGCCATATCAGTCAGTAGCCAGTCCTGGGACACCCATTTGCTCCATGCTTGACTGAGAGACTGTGAATGTCTAATGGAACAGGCAGGGAACTGGGGCCCTTGGACCTTATTCTGTGCACAGATTTATCCCTTGCTTGGAAGATCACTTAACAGTGTCACCATTTACTATCTTGAACCTGGTTGTCAGGAAAACGGCCATTAGAATACTCATTTAGAGAACACATTAAAATCTTTAGGATGAAAACATCTCGGAGCTTCTTTGAGGTTGCCACTTCCCAGCGGTTAGAGTTAATTGATGTCAGGCAGGTCTGTTGTGAAGACTGGAGACTTCTACTTATTTTGTCATTTGCATAAGGGGTAGAGAGGGTAAAGGGAAAATTGGCAGCTAAGGCCCTTTGGTGAGCCAGGAGGCATTTTGCATTATCTGCCAAACTACTTTAAAAAGCACTGCCATCCAGTCTTCTGCATGAGCAGGGTGGGGCATGGCTAAGGGGTGCATTTTGATGCCTGGTCTTCCTGTCCCCATACCTAATGGGCCCCTAAAATCACCATTTCCCTCATTCACACAAAGTGTAGAAGAGGTAATCTCCCTAGGAAACGAAAGAGCAGCTACTTTTGGGGTTGGGATTTATCACATATTTATGATTTACCTCACCAGGGGCCTCAGCTGCACAAGGATTCCTGGATTCTGCGGGGCCTTCCCAGGCAAGGAAAACAACCCATTACCCTTTCCTTATTTAGAGTTTTACTAAAACAACATCATCAACAACAACAAAAACTAAAACAAACAAAAAATCAAAATATACAAAGGCATAGACATCTGGCATGTTTACAAAGCACAGATTTCTTACCCTAAAATAATTAAATCTTGTCAGACTTGGCTGATCCTGCCTCTGGCTGGGCTCGTGGCTTCGGATTCCTTGTCACACACATCACTGCAGCTTCATCAGAGGAAGTTAGTACCCACCATTCTGCTCCCTGGTTTTCTTCCGGGAGGCCGGCTTGGCTGGACTCCCACTTTTGTGTACCCCTCACCCCATGGCCTGTGTGCCTGAGAAAAGCATTTCCCAGACCAGTGTTGAGGTTTCTCCCTGCCCCTCTTGGCAGTCTCAGGATTTCCCTGAGTGGCAGGCAGGGAGGTTCAGAGCCCTCACCTGTCACCCCTCTCGGGCAGTCAGCCCAGGCTGCGGGTGCCAGCCCCAACCTTCCAGAAGCCTGCCTACTTTGTATTCACTCCTCCCCTCCCCATCTCTCCCCTAGCCAGCCAGCACCACTGAAAACCACCTGTTTTGTGTTTTGAAAGCCTGGAAGCACCCCCCCCCCATCCTCCACCCTTACAGACCTCCCACTGAGTTCCAGTTTCCCGTCCAAACTCCAGATTTGAGTTCTCCACTCATTTGAAGAACATAGGAGCTCGCTGCATGTTCAAGCCTTCCTCCCCACCCACTTCCTGCTTGGGTTGCCAAGGGTACCCATCTCTAGGGAGGAGTGGTCTTGTAAAATTCTAAGCCTGGCAGCCCTCAGGGGCCATCCTCAGATTTGTCCAAGGTCAGAGGGCCTGCAAAGTCACCATCATCTCTGCAGGGCACCATGTCACAGGTTAGTACCCTCCAATGTGCTAGGAACAATTTTACAAGCGAACACCATGACCCTGCTAAGGCATGTACTATAAAATCACCATCACAAGTAAACAAGTTCACACACACAGAGAAGGGAAACTACTGACTTCCCTGATTGCCAGTTTCGGAATATTCTGTCAATGCTAATTGGCTCACTATTTTTTTCAGCCTTCTGCCAGCATTTGCTACCAGTCAAGTGGGAGCAGGTGTCAAAGATTAAAGACAAACTTTTGGAAAGGAAAAAGGTTAAAGCTGACGACCATCTCCTTCCGTAGCAGGCAAAATAATGTCCTTCTAGAGATGTTCACATCCTAATCCCGGAACCTGTGAGTGCATTACCTTACATTTGAAGATGTGATTAAGGTAAGGATCTTGAGATGGGGAGGTTGTCCTAGATTGTCTGGGGGGGGGGGAGGGGGCAGTGTAATCACAGGGGTCCTTATAAAACAAGGGTCCTTTTCCTAATGAAAGAGGGGGGCAAGGCAGTTCAAGTCACAGAAAGATTTGAAAACGCTCAACTGTTGGCTTTGAAGATGGAGGAAGAGGCTAAGAACCCAAGAATGCTGGAAGCCTCTAGACGGTGGAAATGGCAAGGGAGTGGATCCTCCCCTGGAGCTCTAGAAGAAACACAGCCCTGCCAACACCTTGATTTTAGCCCAGTGAACCCCCATTTAGACTTCTGACCTCCAGAACTGTAAGTTAAAAATCTTGCATTCTTTAAACCACTAAATTTGTGGTAATTACAACGGCAACAGGAAATCGATATTTTCCATTAACATAATTACATGACTTGAGAAAAGAATACCTTCTTTTGGATTTGATGGGAACACTCGTACAACACAAAGAATAAAAGAGCATCCCCATTCATTTTTTCCTTTCCCAATAGCTGTTAATGTCTTCTTCCCAGGACCTGTGCTAGTCACGGATACACGAGCAAGGGACACCTGTCAGGGGCCCGGACCACCCCAGCCAATTAAACCACACTTTATAGAGTAGGGCCTGGGATCAAGGTTCAGAGTCTCCCAGGTGATTCTAATGTGCAGCCAGCCAGGCCCACTGCAGGCAGGATCTCTCACCAGTCAGATTATATCCTTTTCCTGAAATATGTAGATGCCTGCTGCCACTGTGAGTACTTGTCTGGATGTATCAGCTCTGCTGAGCCAGGAAACATGAGGGCCTGTCACAGTGCCGGTGCCCCTCTCAGAAGAGCCTGTAGAACCTCATTCACAGGACACTGTGTGGCACGGGAAGTGTTCCGGGCCTCTCCCTGCATAAGTGTGTTTTAGGGTGACCAGCCATCACAGTTTTCCCAGGACTTTGGGGGAGAGGGGTGTTCCCAGATGTGAGGTTTTACGCGCTAAAATCAGGAAAGTCCCAGGCCTTTGGACAGGGAACTGGAAGTCTGAGCTCCACGGAGTAAACTCTCCTAGTTGGGTGGTGGCGCTATGGGGTCAAAGGAGGGGCGTGTGTGGGTGTGTGAGATTGTTTTGTGAATGTATGTAAGAGAGTATGTGAGTGTGTGTGAGTGTTGCAGAAGTGTGTGTGAGAGAGTTGTACATTATTGTGTGGGAGTGTGTGCAAGTGTATGAGAGAATGTACGTCCGTGTTTATGAGAGTGTGTGGGGGTGAGTCTGTGTGAGAGTGTAGACATTCTGGGCCTTGTCAGCCCAGAAGAGCCCCACTGCAGTGGCCTCTAAACCCTGAATCCTGCCAGCGAGCAGCCGAGAGGTAAGTCTACCCTGAGTGGCTCAGTGAGCTCCGGGGTAGAAGTTGGACGTTTATTTTGCTCTATGACAGTATAATTAGCTTTTCCTCTTGTGAGGAATGAAAGGGCAGTGTGCTTTCTGACAGCTGGGGGAGCTGCCTTCCTGCCTGGATACATCTAGTCTCCCCAATATTGTTACACCTGTTCAAACAAGGACCAGAAAAGGTATTTATTTGAAGTTCATGAGGCCATATGAGCCATGGCCTACATATAGGCCTGGATATAATTATAAAGATACTTAATTCTTTGTTCTGAAGGATTTTTGCAGCCCACTGTTCCCTCAGAGGCTCAGGCAGTTTCCTTAAACATGTGTACCTCCCAGAATGAGTAAAGGCAGGGGTGAGAATACCTCATGGAGTGGGGCGCATAGGGTGCAGGAGGGTGAGAGGCTGGGGAGTACAGAACAACACTCAGGGCAACGACTCCCAGACTTGGCTATTTATCAGAACACCAGGGACGAGGCTTGATAAAGATGTGCAGATCTCCAGGTCCTCTCCAGGAGAGTGTCATTCCTTTGGTCTTAGAATGGAGATCAGAAACCTGTATTTTTAAAACGCCCCAGGTGATTGTGATGATTCCCTGACCTAAGGTCTACCCCTGGGGGTAGGAGACACCCCTTCCTGAGAGGCATTTCTGGCATAAGGTCAGGGTCACTAATCATTGCCATTTCCTGAGCACCCCTCACATACAGGCACCCATCATCATTATTCCTATTTTGCAGACGAGTTCTTTCATTCATTACTCTGCTATATACTGCCGCATCTCATAGCAGGAGGTCACCATGTTTCTGAGGCCACAGGCCTTTTTGAGATTCTGATAAGAGATGTAAACCCTCTCAACATAAAACTGCACATGTGCAGAAGATTTTGCACAATTTCAGAGGCTTCCTGGAGCACCCTGCAGCCTGTCCAGGGACCTGTGGTTAAGAATGTCCATTCTGAAGGACGTCCCTTAAGGGGAGGCCACAAACGGACACCATGAGCTGGATCCTCAGCAGCCTGAGTAAGGGTTTATGGGGCACTTATTGTGGGGTCCATGATTTCAGGGGACATTGGGGATGCTGTGGATGTAAGTAGTAAGGATGAGACACAATCCTGCTTCCAGTTTAGTGGAAAAGACATGACTGCACAAGCAAAAAGATAATATGAAGTCAAGGTAGTTTACACCAAGCCCAAACAAGGGCTGACACTACGTGTTGCAGCTCAGTGAAGTATCAGGGGTTGCAGGAGGGCCGAGAAGTTGGGAGGTGAGTGCCGAGCCTTGGAGGAGACTTGCTTGAGCTCGGCAGGAAGGAGGGAATTCTGGGCTGGGGAGCTTGGTGATATTTTGGCGGAGAAGAGGAGAAAGCCATACCCAGGGCAGAGATGAGGAAAGCCAGGCCATTAAAAAAAAAAAATCTGTATACTAAGAAATTAATTCAACCCGCCACCCCGACAAAAAAAGAAAGCAGGAAGAAAATGATAAGAAAAAGAAATGCTCAAGAGAATGACAAACTTTGTGGTCATTCTAAAATATGTTTACATTAGAAGTACAAATTGGTGGTTCAAAATCGTCACGGCGACGTAAAGTACAGCACAGGGAATGTAGTCAATAATGTAATAACTATAGTGCCAGGTGGGTACTACACTAGTCAGAGGATCACGTCTTAAATTATGTAAATGTCTAACCACTATGCTGCACACCTGAAACTAATATGAAATAATACTAAATGTCAACTGTAATTGAGAAATTAAAAAAATATGTTTACATTGAACAGTTAAATTATTTTAATACAAAAATACTGTAGATAATTGTACCATTCATAAAAAATTACAGATTTTATTAAAAATATATTGCTTTAAGTTCCCCACAGGCAATGTGGACCAGTGACAGGACCTAAGATAAAGTTGCATGGGAACCTCTGACAGTTTATCCCTGGGACTGTATATATAATCTCATTTGCAAATTATGTCAGAAGTCTAAATTTGAGGCTCTTTGTGAAAATGGGGTTGGAGTCAAACAGCAGTCCTGCTCACCCTCCCTACCCTCCACCCAGTAATAGACCCCGTTTGACTGAAGACCTGTGCAAGGTAATGTGTGGAAAATAGGTATGATGGTTTGGATCCCATTGGAGAAGGCTGTCGGGCCCCACTGAGTTTCCTCCTTTGTCCTGTAGGGGGAGCCGCTGCGATTTTGAGGGAAGTTTGTGGAATCTCAGTAGAGCAGGGGGCAGAGGACTTTGGGTGCGGGACAAACTGGAGGCTGGAAGACTGGCCCAGAAACACTTGCAGAGGGGCAGATGCAAGGAGGAGAGCCTGGATAAGGGCCAGGGAAGGGCCGATTCCAAGATGGGAGAGATGAGGCAGAGAGGAGACAAGTTCAGTGTTCATCCGTCCTCTCTAGTGGGTGGCAGGCAGGCTCTCCATATAGGGCATCTCAACTGTGCTTCCTCCCAGGAAGAGTGTTCCGGTCGTTCCTTAAAAGACAAACACTGCAGGCAAGACCCTCTGCTCACCTGGCACTGTGTTCCCTGAAGGGTGCTCAGATTCTGGGGAGCTCCTACTTTTTCCAGGTAGGGAGGTCCCTCTGTTTGCTCCGCCCAGGACATGGCACCATATGTGAAACTTGGGTTCTTTAAATAGACAAGGGATTTCAGCAATTCCAGGGCAGGGTGCCTTGCAGGTATATGGAGAATGTTTTAATAACACTAAACTTGAAAATTAGTAATAAAAAACAAAGCCAAGAGTGACTCTGTGGCATTAGGTAGAGGCAGAAATAGGGGAATGTGTTGGCTGGGATGAACTTTTACTCTTTGGGACTACCAGGAATTTATGTAGAAGTATTATGTGGACGTAAAAGAAAGTGTGGAGTCACATGCCTTCTTCCCACCATAGTCCCATTCCCTGGGAGTTTCAGAACTACGCATTCATTGCCTGTCTGAGATAGTGAAATGATTTCTTAGGCAAATAAAGTAGTTTCCTGAGTAATTTCTTTGCATAACAATGAGCGTATTAAACAGACCCAGAAATTATCACAAGATCATTTAACCCATTTTAAAAAACAATTAAAAGCAGGCTGCAAATCTGATTTCAGATGTTTAGACAAAGCTACATATGACCACTTTTAAAGAACAATAGCAACATAAAGAAACACTTAGCTTTATTCTCATTTAAAAGAACTCCTTGTAGTTGGTCAGGAACATGTGCCTGGCCAATAAAATGTGAATAGAAATGTCTGCATTATTTCTGGCCCGAGGCACTGAACCCCCTGTGTGGTTCTCCGGTTTTCCCCTTCCTGGGCTGAAGCTACAATGGAGGCCTTGGGCTCAGATAGTGGAGTCACAGAATTCAATCTGAATTGCCACTTGGAGGATTGCTGCCTGGAGAGTCACGTGGGTGTGCAGTGGACTTCTCATGAATGAAAAAATTAACTTTTGTTGTGTTAAGCCACTGAGATTCAGGGGTTGTCTGTCCTTGTACAGGCAAGTTACCGACTCCTTATATTCTTCATAACAGAGGATAAATGGTGCTTTAAAAAAATCATTTTCTCCACACCCTCCTTATAAATTTTTCCTTCTGAAGCCAAGAGGTATGTGGTTACATATTAATAATTGCATATGGCTGAGTATTTCTGTTTTCCATGACTGGTCTTCTATCTTTTCCTTTTCTTCCTTCTTCTTGAGAAAAATTTAAAATACAGAGCTGGACAAAAATAAATAACAAACGCCCCAGCTCTCACCAGCCAAGATTCATAGTTATTAAAATTTTGTCACATTTGCTTTAGATCTTCTTTTTATAAAGGAAATAAAACATTTCGGTCACATTTGAAGCACTTATCCAGATCCCACCACCCTCTTCGGCCATATTTGCTTCACACACATGCCCCTCCCCTCATGCTCTGGGGTATCTGCTCATATGAATGTGGGGTGCTTCCAGTGAGTCCTTTTTATATCAAATATCATGTTTTGTGTTTTTAATATACACATAAAGGACGTCTGAACTTGATTTTTGACTTGGAGTTATATTTTGAGATTTGCCATATATACATAGATATATATATATGTATATCTTAACAGTTCAGTATATGAATATATCACATTTTACTATCCAAGTCCCTATTGATGTATGCTATAGTCTGAATATTTGTCTCCCCCCAAAATTCAGATGTTTATGCCCTACCCCCAAGGTATTAGGAGGTGGTATCTTTGGGAGTGATTAGGTCATGAGGACAGAGTCCTCGTGAATGGAATTAGTGCTGCCATGAAAGAGGATGCAGGAAGATCCCTTGCCCCTTCCTCCAGGTACAAATAACAAGGTAGTAATCACCTGAAATCCTACCATCCAAAGAAAACCACCATGAACATTTTGATGAATATCCTTCCAAACATTTCTGATGGAAATGGGTATGTGTGCAATGTGACATAAATGGAATTAGGCTATGCTTGTTTATCACCTGCCTTTTCAGTCAACAGTCTGTTACCAATGCCTTGAGATAGTTTTCCAACTCTACAAAACTCCTCCGATTACCTTTGGCTTGGAGTTGCTTTGAGGTTAGAAGATGAGAGATAGGGCCAGGAGGAGAGAACTAATAGTGGTGAAGGGCTTGGTATATGCTTCAACTGATTTCCTCATCCCAACCATCCTGGGAGGCAGGTGCTATTACTCATTGCACAGATGGGAAATTAAGGTCACAGCAGCAGAGGGCAATGAAGTCAGAATTCACTAAGGTCTCCCACTTATTCCATTTATTCCACCTACTCTCCTCCTACCCATCTCCTGATGGCTGCCCCTCAGTCCTCTACAGCTGCAAAGAATGAAAAGGATTTAAAGACTCAGAAGATGTGAGGCCCACCACAACCTTGGTGACGCCAACAGGGGCAAGAATATAAAAAAATCTGCCCCACTGAGGTAAGCACTTGCTTTCCCTTGTCCCACCTCAGGAAAGAGAAGGCAGCACTGTTTCTGAATCCCCTCTGAGGGGCGTTAATCTGGAAACATCTAGAAGGGATGGTGAAGGACAGTGCCTTGAGCAGGTGGAAGCAGCCATATCCTGAGAGAGGTTCTCACTGCTTCCAGATTTGGGGAGGGGTTAGGAGGGTCCAGAAATGGGGAGGCAGAGATTTGGTGGCTGGTGGATGCCAAGACTGTGGTCAGTTGGAAGGAGGGCCTCTCTGAGCCTCTTAGGGTGCCCAAAAGACAGACAGTGAGGACCAAGGTCAGCTGTAGCTTCATGTCGCCAAAGGAGCAACAGCAGTAAAGAGGGAAGCCAGCAGGGCCCAAGACCACAGCCTCCCTTCCTGCCCCTGCCATTGTTTAGTACCACGGAAGCCCAGGTTTCCTGTAGGCTCCCAGGACTGGGTGAGGGAGCACCATGATTTTTTGAAATTTTATTTTGCAGACTAAAGGAATGTGACTTTCTTGAATTTGTGGCCTAAAATGCAGGGTTGACTACGTGGGTATGTGACCTGTGCTCTTACCCAGAGACTCACACTTAGGAAAGCCCTGCACTGGGTTTTAAATACTCTGCTATCACCACCTTAAAACACTTAGTAATTTTTGAACAAGAAGCCCCACATTTTCATTTTGCACTTACATGCAAGTTATTTAGCAGGTCCTGCAAAAATGCATGCCCACTGCATCCCCATGTGGCAGAAGTTTCAAGAGTCTTACATCTTAGGAAGAATCCTCACTGAGAGCTAGAGCATTTAATGAGAATGCTAACCACTGGTCAAGCCCACCACACCGCTCCCTGAGTCATGACCATCTCACATTCTTTCATGCTGTTAGACTTCCACAACGCTTCTTCCCAAAGGGGTTGGTTACACACATCTTTTCCATGAAAATAGAGCTAAATATAAACTTAATATGTATTATTAAGAAACTGAACATGAAAACCACGGTGGCACATAGAAGGGGTAGCTGAGATGAAATGAAAGCAAAGCTGCTGGTGGGGCATTTTTGGGTGGGTTTCAATGGAGAGGGCCCGAAAGTGCCAGGGAGCCCTGAACAGTAACACATGCCTCCAGCGTCCCCGCCGGTTCCCAGTAATGAGCACTCATCTAGGGCTGACAGTTCGGGACATTTCTCCCTGCAAAGTTCCCTCTTTCATTTGCACAGATCTTCGGAAGTTATACATCAATCTGGAGTCTTTGAATATACTTGGAACTGAATAATCTGCTTTTGAAGCTGTCAGATCCTGATGTTTATGATGTCTCTGCTGTTTGTTCACAGGTGCTTGGAGCTTACAATGACTCTTTCATGGAGTGAGGACACTTTGTTTTCAAAGTTCTGACGTGCTTGATGCTCCGGCCTGAGGCTTCCAGAGGTACCCTGCAGGTACCTGAGTGTATATAGGTGCTGGGTGGAAATGCAGCGGGGTTTGGTGTGATGCGTGTGACCAGCTTCCGCCTGGCACGGACTCCTCTGTGTCCCCACTCGCCCTCCCTCACTGCAGTCTTCTGTGTCTACAATCGGCACACAAACTGCTGCCTCTATCTTTCTGTAGGGGCTGTTGATCACTCCTAAGTATGTGTTCAGGCACAGACCAAAGTGCTGAGAGGAGGGAGATATGGTCAGCGCCTTCAAGCTAGATTTTATTACGTGCTTCCTGTGTTCTAGGAACGGTTCTGGGTGAGTCTATTTGACCCTCAAAACTAGCTGATGAAGCAGGCACTCTTATCATGCCCTTTTAACAGAAACAAAAAAGGAGACACCGAGAAGACAAAGAGCTTGACACAAGCTAACAAGGGTTGGAGGCAGAATTCAAACCCCGGCTGCGCCTGCCAGTGTGACCCCACTCATGCTACCAGCAAAGTGGTGGCAAGAGGAAGCTAATGACAACAATGTCTTCAAAACAAGGGTGCCGACTGACAGCACTGAGAAATTTGGAGTGTTTGGGTGTGAGTGAGGCCAAGGGGCAGCAGCCACATGGTCAGGCAAACAGCAGGGAAGCACTGGGACCCTGAGCCCCCCAGGCAGTGACCACATAAGGATGGGGCCTCCTTATCTATAACATAATGGTTACAAGTATTCAGTCTGTAGGCTGATTGTATGAATGACCTGAGGATCTTATTAAAATGCAGGTTCTGACTCAGGAGGTCTGGGCTTCAGCCTGAGATTCTGCATTTCTCATAAGCTCCAGGTGATGTCAGGATGCTGGGCCTTGGACCACACTTTGAGACCTGAGGGTGAAGAGGAGCTAATGTCCTTTTAGGACTTCCTGGAACAAAATGCCCTTCCCTGTGTTCAGATACTACCTGTCATGTGGATTCCCTCCTCTCCTGGGCAGTCTGATGGTATCCTGTTCATCAGTAAACATAAACACCTACTTCCAACTGGAGACTCTGTGCTGGATTCTGGGAACTCGGCTCTGTACTAAGACTGGGCCCCTGCCCCAAAGGAGTTTGTATTCAACACCTAAACATAAAAAGGTAGGCAGCCTCGGAAAGAACCTATCCTGCATGCTAAATGAGGGCTACAGACAGTGAATGAGAGTAAAACTACAGGCTGTATTTTAAATTCCATAAAGAACTGAAGTCCACATACTTACTTTGAAATGTTGAGGATTAACACATGCTCCAGATGCAGGATTGCGTTAATAAGTCCTAACTTTTGATATGAGAGTCATGTCTCTATATAAAGATATGCTCCCATAGGACGTGTGAGGTTGTGTTGTATTGTTTTCGTAGTTGCAAGTCTTGTGCTTTCCTCGTTAGTGGAGGAACCGTGCATTGAGGAATGGAAATCATCTGGAACAGAAATTCACAGACTTGCGGTCACACCATACCATTGTAACCATTGTTTCAGGAACATGTTGGTCTCATTTGGATGCATTTTGTGGGGCGTTCAGCTTCTGCTTTATTCCATTTGAACATTATTATTTCCTATGGAAACAGTGATGTCACATTGATATGGGTGGGTCTCTGGGCCACGAATAAACACGAAATAATTCATCACAGAGGGTGCGAGTTATTATTAGGTTTAGGAGTTGCTAGTTTGTGCAGGTCACCCCTCCCAAACCCTGTGTTTTGGATGCAATGGTCTGGGAGGCTGTGGGGTGGCACACGTGTGAGGAAGTGTCCATTTTAAATAGGTCAAGTGTCTTGGAATATATGTATCGGCCCGGCTGAAATAAGACGTGGTCTGCCCACAGGAGCAGTGGGGACGAATGGGGCACACTGAGGTAGGTGATCAAATGCTGGAATATTTTCTTGAGTGGTTATGGCCCTAGGAGGCAAGAACTCTTTTAGGAGATAAGGAATTTCAATCAGGTGGGGGGCTTTTTGGAATGGGGTCTCCCGGAAAATGGGGCTATCTGGGGGGTCCTTGGAATTGAGCAGACTTGAAGTTGGCAGGAACTGTCATGGAAAGCCGTGGGGCCAAGAAGAGAACTTTTGGGCCTGGTTTATGAGGAGAAGCGGTGTAAACAGGACAGCCCAATAATATCAGCTCTTTTTTTAAAATCAGGTACTAATTATGTTCCATGCATTATATCCTTTGAGTCTCCCAATAACTTATGGCATGAATAGTAGTGTTACTTCCATCTCACAGAGATGGAAACGGAGACTCAGGGAGGGTAAGACCTTACAAAAGGTCATAACAGAACGGTGGGATGAAATGAGCCCATCTGACAATAGAACCTACTTTCTTAAACACCATTCTATGGCATTAAAGAAAAACATTGAACCAGAACCTTGGATTTCAAATGTATTCTGCTAAAAGTGTGTGTTTTCACTAGATCTGTCAAACACATGTCATGGCCTGGTGACAAAGAGCCCATCAGATCAGAGTGGGGAGAACTGGAAGGTGACCAGGCTCCACTGCTGGCTTTCACTGGTGAAGGCAGTGAAACCTTAGACCTAGAGCCCATGGGGGTACATTTCCACCATTTATAAAGCTCCTACCAGGGCTCCAGGCCTGTGCTAAGCACCAAGCTGAGCCTGGAAGCAACATTAAGCTGCCCAGACAATTCCATTTGACAGATAAAGGAGACAGAGGCATGACAATTTTCAGGGATGTTCTCAATGTCACTCAGACAGTAAGGGCCTCAGTCCTTTGGCTACAGAAGTAGCTCTTGACTGCTGTGCTCTACTGCATGCAAGCCTGAAACCTGGTGACTGCAGGTGAACATGAGGGCCACCAGAGGACCAGGACCGTGACCTAGGCCTGCACGCTGCCTCACCAAGACAGTGTAGGAGGCCCCTTTGTCTGTTGCTTTTGACAAGGCTGAAGGAAGACTGAAGTCAGAAGAACCCCCAGCCAAATTTATACCATTTAACATGTTCCAGTATGTTCCATTTTTCTCCAGACCCAGAACCTTCATTCTCACCTCTCATCAAAAGGAAGACATTTTGATGACGTTCAAGGACATCAAGGGTAATATAGTGACAGCACTGATGGCCATTCCAGAAGAAAAAGAGTTCCAAAATTGCTTTGAAGAGTGGACTAGGTAGGTGCACTCCTACCTCCAACAGGGTTTGCCCCTGTGTCATTTACCCATACACATGGGCCTCTAAACATCACTGATAGTTCCCTGGTTCCAAACTCTGGGTCTTCGGTGGGGGCTGGGCAGGGCCATTTCATCTTGGCACCCAGCTTGAGGTTGAAGTTTGTCGAGGATGACGCTACATCACAAATGCTGATTTTGCCCTTACACTCTATTTTCTAACTCCACAGGAATTGAAAACTCAGAGAAGACAAAAAGAGAAAAAAAATTCCCGGCAGAAACTATACATGGGAAACTAACCCTCCAGTTCTAATGACATCTGGATCTGGGACGGAAAAGGATTTGGACTCCCCTGATGGAGGCAGAGTCTTTATGAGTTGTACAATCTGGTAAGGATGATGGGTAGGGGAAAAGTGCTTTGCAAAATCTGAAGTGATACTTGAGTGTGGGTTGCTGTTTTAATTACGTACAAGGTCCAACAATTAAGTTCTCGAACTCATCCTAGAAACATCCTAGAAACATATCTCATTACTGAATATCACTACAGTCACCTTCAAAGTACTCCCCTTGGGAAGCTATGCAGTGACGCCAGCACCTAGTCCACTCTTCAAAGCAATTTTGGAACTCTTTTTCTTCTGGAATGGCCATCAGTGCTGTCACTATATTACCCTTGATGTCCTGAACGTCATCAAAATGTCTTCCTTTCGATATTTCCTTTATCTTCGGATAAAGAAAGAAGTCATTGGTGGCCAGATCAGGTGAGTAGGGAGGGTGTTCCAATACAGTTATTTGTTTACTGGCTAAAAACTCCCTCACAGACAGTGCCGTGTGAGCTGGTGCATTGTCATGATGCAAGAGCAGGTCATCTAAATTTTTCATGCAGCCTTTTCAGCACTTCCAAATGGTAAGCTTGGTTAACTGTTTGTCCAGTTGGTACAAATTCATAATGAATAATTCCTCTGATATCAAAAAAGGTTAGCAACAGCGTTGCAACAAGTTAACAAACTTAATTGTCAGAATGAATGACTTAGAAAATATCCAAGAAGTGAAGCTCCGGAATTTGGGGCAAATTAAAAGTGAAATTTGGGGATATGTAAATTGTTCAGGAACCCCAAATCATACACTGAATTTTTTCACCCCAGTCACAGCTTGCTGCTTTGAGGTCCAATTTCCAGTTTTCCTTTTGAGTTATTTTCTGTCTGGAAGGCATATCCATCTCCCTACTGTCCTCTGACACCGCTGCTTCTCCACACCAGCCAAGGACTATGACACATGTCTGTGCAAGTTGTCCCCAGCCCAGCTGCAGGGGGAGCCATTCACATCAAAGTCTATGAGTCATACCATTGGTTCTTAAACTTGTCTGCACGTTAGACTCCCTTGAGGGACTTGAAAGGTTATTGATGTCTTGGTCCCTCCTCCAGAGAGTCTGACTTAACTGGTCTGAGGTACAGCCTGGGAATTGGGATTTTTCAAGCTTCCCAGGTGATCCTAATAATCAGTCATGTTTGAGAACCATTGAATGAGACTGTTCTGTTGGTTTCCACTGGGGATATGTGGTATACAGCCAGCTAGCCCTTCTCGTTGCCCACGCCCACTCTTCATACACGATTGTCTGTGACATGAAATTGCTAGTAGGAGAGACCACAGACTAAAGACATACTTCTCTGCCTTTTGAGTCGTATTTTCCCTAGGGTTGGACCCCTGAGCCTTTGCAGGCTCTCTGAAACCTCCTACATCCATCTGAGGGATGAGGGAGAGGGAGGGATCTAATCGTGCTAAAAACTGGGAAGTTTTCAAGCCTGGTTTTGGAGGCTGCCCAGCTCTGGTGCTCTGCCCAGGGTGAACATGCTGTTTTGATCGCCTAGCCGCCTAGCCGAGAGAGTGATTTAGGCTCTCGGAAGAATCTGGCTCATTTCCCCTGGTGCCTAGGTCATTCCCTGGTTATAAATCAGCCACCATTAGCAGCTGCATTTTACTTTCTCAGGCCACAAGGGAACTGTGCGGTTTTTACTGAATTAGCAAGTTGATTGCACTAAATATAGCTGCAATGCCCCAAAGAAGTTATGGCAGCTCCCAAAGGTGTCTGGCTTCCCATACTCTCCCACTTCCTCCACCCCAAACCTAAGGAGCAAGTTAAATTCGAAACAACTCAAACTTATTAAATCATAGCTCCTGGAATGAACTTACTTTGTTTTGCATGTGTCAATACCATCAAATCCTGCCCTGTGAATTTAATGTCACCGTTTCCATCACAGCTAATGTCTTTCAAATGGGAAGGTAGGGGAGACCAAAAATCCCACAGAAAACCAGAAAAATGAGACAAATATGTGACACAGGCAAGTCCATGATGTCGTGGTTCAGTCAAAAGCTTGCCTGTTTTACAACTTCTGTAACTCATTGATGCTCCCCGCTGATGAGTGCATCCGTCATTCTAAAATTACAAGTCAAACTTCTTTGGCTGAAAATTTACATCTGGCATGTGTATTTATACTTGGTATTTCAAAGTTAGTATTTTTTGGTTCATCAGAGGGATTCAAAACAAACATTTTCTTAAAAGTTCCAAATTCAGGGTAGCCGGTTAGCTTAGTTGGTTAAAGTATGGTGCTAATAACACCAAGGTTGCCAGTTCGATCTCCACATGGGCCACTGTGAGCTGTGCCCTTCTAAAAAAAATAAATATGTAAAAAATAAAAAATTCCAAATTCTTGAGCAGACATTTGAATCTAGACCAAAGTGAGAAAGAGAACCAAATATGGAAGAGGCTGCTAGTTGCTTACCCAACATCTATTCTACTCTTTTCCCTTCGTAATACCTAGAACAACAGTAACAAAAGCAACTACATTTCCCAGACTCCTTTTCAGTTTGATATGGCTATAGGACCTAATTCTGGTCAATGAGATAAAAGTAGAAGTATACCGTGGAACTTCCAGGAAGGGTTTCTTTAAAAGAGTTGAATCCGATGTGAGGTGTGCCCTTTTTTCTTCCCTTCCTTCCTTCCTTCCTTCCTTCCTTCCTTCCTTCCTTCCTTCCTTCCTTCCTTCCTTCCTTCCTTCCTTTCTTTTCCTTCTGCTTTCTACCATGTTACCCTGAAAATAAGACCTAGCCGGACAATCAGTTCTAATGCGTCTTTTGGAGCAAAAATTAATATAAGACCGGGTCTTATTTTACTATAAGACCTGGTCTTATATAATTATACTATATTATATTATATAAGACCGGGTCTTATACTAATTTTTGCTCCAAAGATGTATTAGAGCTGACTGTCCGGCCAGGTCTTCTTTTCAGGGAAACAAGGTAGTATGTAGACATAATGGAGTTTCAGCAGCCATCTTGAACCATGAGATGACTTTGAAGAGGAAAGCCAGATGCTGAATAAAGATGGCTATAAGATAGGAGTCTGGACCACTGATAACAGAGAGATCATCCCTGTCCTACCTACCTCTAAACTTTTAATATGTGTGAGAGAAATAAATTTATCTTGTTTACGTGAGAGTTATTTGGAGTTTTTACTTACATGAAAACAAATTTAATTGTAAATGATAGATTATAGTAAGGTAAAATTAACAGAAAACTCATCTGTCAAACTATGCTAGTACATTTTTGCATATGTTATTATATCTAGTATAGTGAACAGCATTATTTGAAAAAATGTATGTAACTATTTCTTGTGCTCAGCAATGTTAAGCAATTTGCCTAAAGTCACCCAGCTAATAAGTGGCAGAGCCAGTATTCTAATTCCACCTATGTTTTTGCTTGAACTTGCTTTCCCTGTCAGAGGAGCATCAATTAATAACTACAGCCCTGTGGCATTTGCAGTTTTTACTCACCAATATTTTCATGTTTAATCCTCAGCAGGCTCTTCAGTGGTCAAGTCTGGCCTGATCCATCCCAAACACAAGGAGCCTGGGAGAGATTTGCTTACCCCAAATATGCTATCTCTTTTGGAATCTGCTGGCCTTTGTGAGTAAGTCTTCTGTGTATCTCTCCTTCATCTAGTCCCCACCTATGTTGCCCCAGTAAATGGTAATAGACTCTGTAACAGGAGGGAAGAGACTACTTGAACTTCCAGAAAGTTACTTTTGTTTAGAGGATTTTAGTTTCAGGTAGTTCCAGGGATGAGGTTTGTTGGCCTCCTACAACGATGCTTTCAAATTTATCCAGTTACTATATTGATAATGTAGCATGAAAGAGCACTCAACAACTGACATGGCTAATTGGGGGAATGAGATATGTCAACCCATCAAAATTAAGGAGAGGGGAGAAGGAAACCTCTTTGTTTATTTAGGCCATTCTGGTTCAATGAGTGTGAGTGACAATAAAATTTACTCAAGAGAATTTCAAGTCCTGCCCTGGAAATACTAATTAAGTGACAGCTGTCTGCTTCTCTCTCCATACTGGGAACAGTCTGTTATCCTAATGTTGGGCCTGCAGTGGAGCTGTGAGAGCAATGCTAGGCCCTGGAATGAGGGGATTACCTCATGGAGCACAAGTCCTCTGAGTGCACAGATACCCAGTGCTGGGCTCACTTCCTGTCAATGGGATGGGCTTCCTAAACTTTTGCTGCTCAAAGAGTTGAACAAATTTTTGAGTTCCTGGAATACTAACCACGAACAATGTTTTTTTTCAACATCTCGCATTAAGACAGTGGTTGATATGGGAACAAAAACCAATCTTAGAAATACATGTGAAATAATTATATAATCCATATAAAGCTGGGTCTTTTGTGGCTTGTCTTAGCACATTGTCACACTTAATGGAAACAGAACTAGGTTCTGCCACATGTAGTAGGAAAACCGAAATAATAGTGGTTTACACAAAATGTAAAAGTTTATTTCTCTCTCATTTAAAACAAGTCTGGAGTTGACAGTCAAGCAGCATCATGGTCACTAAGGACCCAGCCTTCTTGTATCTTTGTAACATGTAGCCTCAATTCTCAAGGTCACCTCAGGGTTCAAAATGGCTGCTGGGGCTGCTGCAATCACATACAAGTTGTAATCTTCAAGAATGAGGAAAAGCAGAAAGTCAAAAAAAGGAATTCCTCCCAGCTATCTCTTTTGAAAACTATCCCTTTTGAAAACTTCTGCTTAAATCCAATGATCCCACTTAATCACATCGCCAAGTTTAGGGGCAAAAGAGGCTGGGAAATGTAGTCTTTTAACTGGGCACATTGTCACCCCTCTTCTCTCTTACTAATATAAGCTAGCAGTTCTCAACCTTTTTGGTCTTGGAAATCCTTTATACCCTTGCAATTTATTGAGAAATCCAAATAACTATTTTTTATGTGAGAAATATTTATTAGTATTTTACATATTAGAAATTAAAACCAAATAAAATATTAATTATACTTTAAATATCTTATAATTTTATTTGTCAACTATACCTCAGTAAAACTGGAGGAGAAAAACAGCTCCAAGACCTCCCAAAAATTTTTAAAATAAAGTTACAATTATAAATCATTTGCATGTTAAATAACATATTTTCCAAAGGGGGAAAAAAAACAAGAAGAGTGTTATCATTTTCTATTTTTGCAAACTTTTAATATTTAGCTTAACAGAACTTAGCCAGACTCTTATATCTGCTCCTGCATTTAATCTGTTGCAATATAGAGAGAATCTGGTCTCACATAGATATATACTTGGAAAATATAGAAATATTTTAAAAGCTTTTCAGATAATTATGGGTATTATTCTTTGATGCTACACCAAAACTCACATGGTAGTTTCTTAAAGGCTAGTTGTAGTGTGAAACCTGAAATTATGTCAATGAGTATTTTGTACTCTCTTACATAAAAATCCATTGGTCTATCTTGTACAGTGAATGCATTTTTTTTACCTGTGTATGATTCTGTAATACCATGTAGTGGTCATGTGGAAAATATTTGTTCACTGAGTTATGCAAATGTTGACAGACTTTATTATATAAATTTTTAAAAATCAAGTTAAATATCACTACAGATCTCAAAAGAAAAGTCCACTTTTGGGGAAGTTGTCAAGCTCATGATGACAACATAAGTTTTCAAAAATTCTAATTTTCACCTGACACATTGAATGTTATCACTGGCAACAAATACTGTTGGTTATTTCCCTTGAAGCGGCAGGCTGACTTTGTTCGGTTCTGAGAAAAGGTCTTCCAAATACACAAGTCTGAATAACCACAGTGCCTCCTGCCACAGGCCTTCAAGGACCACAGAGTAAGCTGGGAAGTCAGGGTGTCACTTGAGCACAGGGATCAGAAAAGTAACCCCCACAGGTGGGTTCCCAGTGGCCTACCAGGATACAGACACACTCTACCATGTTTCCCCAAAATAAGACCTAGCTGGACCATCAACACTAATGGGTCTTTTGGAGCAAAAATTAATATAAGACTCAGTCTTATTTTAACATGATATAAAACCGGGTCTTAGATAATATAATATAAGACCAGATATAAATAATATAATATAATATAATATAAAAAATACCAGGTCTTATATTAATTTTTGCTCTAAAAGATGAGTTAGAGCTGATGATCCGGCTAGGTCTTATTTTCAGGGAAACATGGTAGTCTAAACCTGTCCACTTTAAGGTTTGTAGACAAAGCCTTTTGTTTTCCCTTTGCGATCTAATTTCCTTCTGAAAAATTCCAAGCATGTTTTTGTGGCTCTTGCTCTGGCCCTTGAGGGATCAGGGCTCCTTCCTGACTGACGTGGGATCGGTGAGCCCCAGAGGCCCAGGAGTAGGAGGCCCAGCCCAAGAGCAAGAGGAACCAGTGGGAAAGGGGTACTGGTTCCCTCTCACAACCATCCGAGTGAAAACAGTGCGAAGTTAATCCCTGCAGCTCTTTCTGATGAGGAACCAGTTTAGTTAGGTTCTTTCAGTCTCGTGTCTGAAGATACAAGATGATACCTCTTTGGTAAGCAAATTGCCGTTTGCTGTGAACAGTTTTCCAGGTGTGAGGGTGGAGGCTGGGCTGAGAAAAAACTGTCAAAGACAGAACACCATGAAATCTGATTTATGTACGCTGATATTAGAGTTTACCTAATGTCACGCATTAGCCAGCAGAGGACTTCAGCTATACCAGGGGTGCCAAAAAAATGTATACAAGTGGACACTTTGGTCAACGTTGCTCAAGCAATAGTTCGTCGTAATCAGAAGTGTCTGGATGCTGATGGTAACCACTTTGAGCGCCTCTTATAATTGCAGAAGTCAAACGTGACTTGTATTTATCTTCTGTTATCGGTATATATTATTACAATTTTTGTACAGTTTTCCTTTCTTAAAATGTGTATAGATTTTTTGGCACCTTCTGTATATGTGTATATGTGGAAAATGTTACATACATGACGAAAGCTCTGTTCTCTCCCCCAGAGATCTCATATGCATGTGTCCATGTAAAAGTGTTATTCATATTACAGTGTATTTGTGTTCACATAGATGTACGAGTATGTACACCTACCACACTAGTATCTGTGTGTCCTATGTGTATTTATCTGTTACATACATAAGCAGCAGTGGCCATGAATATTATTTACTCTGGGACCAAGAAGATGATAGCAGTAAAAGTATATGGAGTAAGATCATTTCCTTCTCTTCTTCCTCTATTCTAAAAATAATTTTATGAACAGGTAATATATTAACATGATAAAAAAATAAATCATTAATTAGCATGGAGTAAAGTGAAAAATAAATCTCCCATCCTCTACCCCAGAAATGAATATTACCTGCTCTTATGTGTTATAAAAGAATACATACACATTAAAAATGTGTTCTTTTAAGCTATTGAATGGGAAGGTTAAACAGGAAAAGATCTTCTTACTTCAGCTTCATTTTTAGCACCTGTGTGTAAGCACAAATTCCAGCACACATATCTGTGTCTGTGATTTACACATGTATAGGTTTTGTGCTGGAGGACAAGTTTTTTGTTATAAGAAAACTTCTGGAACCTAGAAAATGGATTTCCTTCCCAGTTCTTCTGGTTATTAATCTTCCTAAAAACTCAAGACAAATAAAATTCCCATATCTGAGACCTTCGTGGTGTCCCAGAGGCAGGTGAGAATCAGTCCTGGGGAGTTGTCTTCACTTTCTGATTTGTCATCAATTCTTAAGAGCAATCCAGTAAAGGTTTATTTAGTACAGCTCTCTGTTGATTTTATAACCAACTGCTGACTGCTTGGACATAAAACTCTTGATGATTTACAAGCAGTAAGTGGACAAGAAATCCATAAATCACATTCTATACTAAGAGTATGGGAACACACACACACACACACACACACACACACACACACACTTATGCATATTCACCTTTAAAGGGAGAGTTGTAGGCATGTGCAGAAAATGTATTCATTTAATTTGAGGAGAATTGAGAACTCAATTGGTAAGAGGCTCATAGTCGATGACCTCTGAGAATTGTATTGTACCAGGTAATATTTTCATATAGAGCAAGAGGCTTTGCCCTTTATTTCTTAAGGAAGAGACTTTGGTTCCCACCTTGAAATGTTCAGAGGAGTTTTTCTGATCTCTGAAGGAAATAACTTTTTTTTTTCCTAAAGTTTTACTGGCTAAGCCAAAAATGCTAAAGCTTGTCAGCGTTTTCTGATACTCTTGAAATTATTCTACAACAGATATTTCTCAATTAAATACTCATTTATGAGTATTCTTCATACACTTTTTTTTTCTAGGCCTGTGTTTAAAAAAATCTCTCATACTATGCTAAAAGTAGAAAAAAATGTTTCTAATTCCTGAGGAGTCCTAGAGTTTCAGGGAACTGACAGAGAAGGAAATATGAAGTGAAAAATCTTGAAAAACATTTTTGTTTGGAAAGTGAAATTTAATAAATATGAACCTGCTACCATGAATAGTTTGCCAACTGTGTACCTCCCAATATAGTATAGTGTAGCTAGAACTTTAGGATGCATTTAGCAAAAAGCTAATCTCATTTGGATCCTAATTTAAACAAAACAAGGAGGAAAAAATAAAATAAGCAATAGAGAGAAAATTGGGGAAAGTTGAACACTGACTAGATATTTGATGACATTAAAAATGATTATAATTTTTTAGCTGTAATAATAGTTTTGTAATTTTTGAATCTTCATCTTTTAAAAATGCACAATGAAATATTTTAGGATAAAATGGTAGTTTAGATTTGCTTTTTCAAACGTTTTAAAACTCCAGTTGGGGCACTGTGGTTGGGAGTATAGAAGAAACAAGATTGGCTATGAGTTGAGGTTTGGTGATGGCTACACAAGGTTTCATGTATTTGCTTGAAATGTTGTAGTTGTTTTAAATTTATACAAAATTTCTTGTACTTGTTTGACATTTTTCATAATGTAGAAAACAACAAAACAGCTAAGTTGAGTTAGACTGGTTGTCATCTATGTGAAAAGTTCTCATTTATTCATTTCACATTTTTACTCAACAGGAATGGAGAGTGTGGCTTGTGTAGAGGGTTCTGAATGAGACCTTTGGTGAATGCCCCGTGGTGGGAGCTGCAGTCTCTGCAGGCAGCGCCCTGGTTTCTGTGACAGGTGGGGACACTACTGTGAACTAAGCCGCAGTTACCTCCCTGCCATGTCGGGGGACTCTCTCTCCTCTCAGTTGGTAAGGAGGCATTTACCCCACAGTTACCATGAGGAGTTTCTGGTGGAGGAGACAGGGGTGTGGGGCTTCATCGCAAACCTACTCCACTCATGTTACAGTAAACAAGGCCGGGGAGGAGACCCAGAGGTCAGAAGCTGAAAACAGACACCCAGGGCCAGCTCTTCACAAACAAGAGGATTTATTTTTATACTTACTGCTCAAAAAAGTGGGGAGAGCGCTGAAAAGGCTGGTGTCATAGCATAGAGCCATGTCGTGCCTTTGAAGCTCGGCCCTGTGCCTGGCTCACTGAAGCAAAAGAGAAGTGGACTGCAGTCTCTGGGAAACTCTCCACCCCTGCAAGACAGACGCCTCCCAGAGCTCTGCCAAAGGCAATGCATGCAGGTTCACGTTGCATAAGAAAGAGATCAGCCCCTCCACTAGCCCATGGGAAGAAAGAAGTCCTAAGAGCTTTGTGAAAGCTTCTTCCCTTTGGTGTCTGGGTATCATTCCCCAGGCCTGGATGATCCCGTCTCTGCCTCACCAAGAGTGTCAGCTGTCTTCCGTCTCTCCAGCCAAAAGGAGCCCAACTGGGCTCGCAGGAGATGTTTCCAGATAAGGTTAAGTTCTTAAGAAACTTGTCTGCTTTGATTAATGAGAACTTCGTGTTTATCTGGGGTTCCATGTAGATGGCCAGAGCATGCCTACCTGCACGGCCCAGGGTGGCTGCGGGTGGAGGAGAGGGATGTCTCCTGGTTCTGATCACTTAGCTCTGCGCTTTGCCAGCAAGGTCAGTATTATGCCCTACGTGCCTCTGGGTCTTGCCCTAATGCTAGGTATTCAGCATCAGATCGCACATCTCATTAAAACACTTTAATAGCTTCCCAATTGCTCTGCAAAGACACACTAAAATGTTGGACAAGGCTGGCCCAGACACCGAGCCTTTGAGCACATGCTCAAAAGCAGGCCACTTCCTTCACTGATAACCTCAGGGTGGCTAGTATGGCCGGGGCCAGATGGACTCAATTCACTATCCCCAGATCATAGTTCTTAATTCATCTATGGTAAGATAGAGAGAGAATGATAAAAGGCACATGTTTGGATGACAAACCAGAAACTCTGCCAGGAATGGGTCCTCGCTGGCCAAGCAAAGACCGGATATCAGTCCAGGGGCCACTCAGTGGGCTTCCCGTCATGTGAGCACCCACAACCCACAAATAAAGACAGAAAGAGAGCATTGTGGGGTTGTCTTGAATCAAGAGAGCTGGTACAGGCAGACAGCTATTTGAGGGCTGTAGCAGCAGTGAAAGTAAAGGTTTATACAGCCTGCACGGTGTCTCCTACTACTGCCTGCCACTCAGGGGATTTGCCAGGCGTCTCCTTGCTCCTCTCCGTATAGGAATCAGCTATGAGCTCCCAGGACAACCCGCAGAGACTGAACGACACCAGTCACCCGACTATTCATGTGAACACTGCTTCCTGGAGTTACAGGCAGCAAGGACCCTGACTTCACTCCCCCCAGGCAAACCCTTGTGACTCTCCTGATGAGTCCAAACCCCTCTTAAAGCCCCAGGACCCCTCACGGGTGTCAGAGAAGAAGCGATCAGTATGTGTCTCCCCCCGTAGACCAGAAGCTCCACAAGTGCAGAGCCATATCTGCTCTTCTGTTGGTTTGGTTTTTCACTGTTATGTACCCACTTGATGGCCCTGGTCCTGACACACAGTCAATGCTCAATCAATAAATGTTGAGTAAATGAACAAATTCCCATTTTCTGACCCCCCGACGGTCACAGGCTGGTCTCCCACCTTGAGCTCCTGAAGCTGTTAACTAACTCTGACGCACTGTCTTCAGAAGCATCAATTACGCTACAGTTAGCACTTTTTCTCTGTCTTGGAACAGGGACAATTGGTGCTGAATGACACTGCTGCCTGGAGCTAAAAACTCCCCAAGACCACTGCCCTGCTTATGGGACTCCCAGTGTCACTCAGACATGATGCCCTTTCCTAACATCTTTTCCAATTTGAGCTTCCCTTGGTGCTCATTATAATCCAAACCCAGGAACAGAAAGTCGTGGGGTAGATGAGGATGAGGAGGGAAAGGGGTGAAGGAGGCAAGCACGCAGGGCTCCAAGTGTCACTGCTGGTAGGATCCTGGTGATGCTCAACCCTGTCCCTGTCACCCAACTTCCTCCCCAGAGCCAATTGCCCTCAGCTAGGAATTAGGTATTCCACGAACATGTTGAGACTAAAGCTAGTCTCTATAAACTGAATTATATTTTTCCATCACCTTCTATCATCAAACATGAAAATGAATTCTCATATGAAAACCTTTTGTTCCTGAGATAAACTACAGCTCACATTAATACACCAAGCTTATATTAATCATATCCCTGGAAAACTAGATACTTCTGGTAAAAATTAGTAAAAGTCACTCCATATATAAGCATTGTATCAAACCTTTAAAGAATTGTTAAATCCTGTCTTGCTTTTTGTAAGCCTCCCTTACCTTGAATGGCCTTACTTTGTAGCCTAAGGAAAATATTTTCTTTGAAAACCTGATGGTTTTAACTGTCTCTTCCAAAGTCTGTGAATCTGTTCTGGTTGTTTATTACACAGTCCAGATCCAGGGAAATGAAGGGAGCCAAATTTTTTTCTTTTTTTTAATAAAGAAGGTGAGCTTGTCTTGGCCATAAAGATTTTTTCCATGGTTCACAATTTTCCAGGTGTTGACCCGCAGCTCTATTCTAATGCAACAGAACTCATCAATGGGTGCTTAAAGAAGTCCCCGGTCCTGTTGACCACTAGGCCCAGGTAGTTGGTGCTCAGCACAGATCCCAACCTGGGATGGACACGTCAAGCTTCAACCTGTTAAGGACATCAGCAGTCAAGAGTCACTGTGACTCAGTGATAACTTAAGGATTTCATGACATCATTGTCCTATTATTATTATTTTGTACAGTTTTGCCAGCTGTCTAATATTCTAACAGGAGATATCCTTTATTTCATTTCACTTATTTATTTGTTTTTACTTACTTATTTTTACAGCCTTTGAGATATCCAGACTCCTCAAGGGACACCAGATGGCAACCAAGTTGTGTGGGATAAGCACATCCACTTTGGGGACAGAACAGGCACTGGGAAATCTCCACTTGGACCTGTTTCCTCGCCCCTGCTTCCTTCCTGACCCCCACTCTCATGACTATGGAAACTTCCTAAGTCCCAGCGGTAGTGATTTTTCCCTTGGCTGCTGGAGTTAAAGTTGAGGCACCAATGCCTTCCTGGAGGAAAGAGGTGGGTGTTGGATAAACAGGTGAGATTCCTGCCCCTGAACTGCATGTGGGAGATTTCTAGCTGTACCAGAAAGGAATTTGTCCACCCCAGCCTAATTTTTACCTCATCTGAGGCGTTTTACTTCCCACAACTCCCCACCCTCCCCTTTGAATGGTATCTGCCAGGCAGCCTGGGCTGCTCTGCTGTCTAACTTCTGAAGGTCACAGCATAGAGCACTTCATTTGTCAGCAACAATAACTTAAATACTTTCCCCTCAGCATCATAGTCTCTAGCGAGGGAGGCAGAATATTTCCTCATAGGGGGGAGGAGAGAAGCAGGCAGAGTCCTCATCTCCCAGCTGTGTCTCTTCTAGCTGCTCAACCTCAGGGCTGGGCCTGAAAGATGAGTAGAAAACAGATGTGTTACAGCCCACTGCACCACTCCCAGAACCAATGCCACCAACCTGGCAACAGGCTGCACAGAGATTTGTATTCGCCTGTCACCTTCCTTACAGACCATGACTGGGACAGCTGGAAGGGGAGTATCCCCACCGCACACAGCATACCTGTCATTTCCACCATCCACGAAGGAAGGGTCATCCTGGTCGTCAACAAAGGCAGCGTTCTCTGGAGGGTAGATGGTGCAGTACTGAGGAGGGCTTGGTACGGCAGCCACCGCTGCTCCAGACAGTGTGAGACCACAAGGGTTCACCATTGGCTGCAGGTAGGCAGTGTTTATCCCCGTGGGCTCTTGAGAGCCATAAGGAGGAGGAATATACTGCACCACAGTAGCCCCGTGGAAGGTGATGGGTTGGTTGATACCAGTGAAAACAAATGATTGTCCTCCTGCCACCTGCTCCGAGTCCAGGACCCGTTCCTCACTGTCTTTGCACAACTGACAGGAGAGCATTTTGAACTTGCACACAGCAATCAGGATGAATGTCACCCCGACTGACAGCAGGATGGGCCCAAGGAGCTGGGTCCATTCAAAGTGGGAGACCCCTTGGTATTTGATCCAGCCCATAACGGTGAATGTAATCCCCACCAGTCCCAGGAAGGTGCCTGAGAAGAGTAAGGTGGCCCCTGCCTTGTCATCATCGGTCACCTGCATGTCCGCCGTACTGGGTGTGTAAGGCGTGACAGAAAACACGTTGAGAGGGAAGTCCTCCAAGCGGTTGCTGCCCTGCTCCATCGTCCTCATGCAACCACCTGCTTCTTAGAAGGGAAAAGGGTTGTGAGGGCTCCTAAGAACAGAGCAAGGGAATCACAGGTTCAGATTAGTTATGGAAGAACTTTGGGCTTCTGTGGTTAACAGAGTAGAACAGGCAGAGGACTGAACTTTGTTTAGAAGAATAAAGGTCTGAGAAATGACACTGGAGGCTTTCTCATATAGTGTCAACAATCGCAGGTCTCTGTTCTGCAATTCAATGACAAGCTCTGTCTCACTCACATTTTCATTCGCTCATTCAAAAGTGTTGAGCGAGCTGCCTTATGGGCTAGGAGGTGCTTTTCTGGACACTTAAGGCCCTGTTCCAAGGCTCTGTTAGCATCTTACCAAAACCAGGATTGTAAAAATGGCAGAGCGACCCCAGGACCTCTGGTTATGCTGTGGCCTTTGATGTGTTGACCGCATGCTCAGACACCTAACCCAACTATCCTGCTGGGTCAGCTCATTAGAAATGGGCAGACACCTCTTTCTTGACTGTGTGTATTCCTTCTCACTTCCCATGTGCCTTTGCTGTCAGCATTTGGGGAATAATTCCAGCTGTGGGAGAGGAAGGACACCACAGGAGACCCTCCCACGTCCCACATTCCTGGCAGAGGTTGAATGAGCACCAGGCGTGACCTGGTGTCTCGGGGGGGGGGGGGGGGGGGGGAAATGTGCTCCAGACCCTCCCTCTGAGGTGGCAGCCTAGTCCCTGGTCTCCAAGGTGAAGTAAACAGCTGCATTTTTAGGCCTGCTGTGTTTTGCAACCAAACCCAAGCTGATGTAGAGAAGAAAGCTCCAACTTCAATGACATTGTCTGTCATTCATAACTACAGAGCTTCTTCAAAGCAACCCCACAAATTTCTTCCTCCACAGAATAGCAGCCTTCTTTTTTCCCCAGACAGATCTTGTGCAAACAGACGTCTGTGTTCCGTGGTTAAATATTATATCAGACCCCTTTCACAGCATTGAGCGGAAGGAAAAGAGTTGCCCTTTTGCCCTAGGTCAGGGCTTCCCAAACTTCCCTGATGATAAAAATCATCCAGGCCACTTTTTTAAAAGGCAAAATCTGAGCTCAAAACTCAGAACAACAGAACCAAATTTCCAAGGGAGAATAAGTGCTCCAGGTGGCTCTTGCCGTCAGGAATCTTTGGACACCCTCCTCCAAGTTGATTCCACTGCTCCTGGGAGACTGAGGGACTCTTTCCCCCACCGAAATGCCTCTCTCTGCTACAGGACAAAACCTACGCTCTCCAAGTTCACTGCCAACCAGATGGAAAGGCAAGCAGATGACGCTGCAGGTTATCTTCCTGGGTGTGTCCTGGAGCAGCAAGGATGGAGTGTGTTGCTATCAGAGTGGTCTGCCCCATTTCATTCTATTGCTCAAGCAAGTCACTAAGCCAACCGAGATACAAAAGGAAGGGAATTAGATTCTTCCTCTCTATGGGAAGAATGTCAAGGTCACTGTAAAGAAGAACATGTGCTATAGGAGATATTGCTGCTCACTAGAAAATACAATCTTCCACAAAGGAATGTGGACTTTTCACTGTTGAGTCTGTGATGCTGTTTTTCTTTTTGTCCATGTGGACATCCAAGGGTGTCCCAAGATTTTAGTTCAGCCATACCATATCCTCATTCACTCATGCTTGGTTAATAACCTCATTCTTATTTGCTGGCAAGTTCTCGATGAGACCTACATGGGCAGCACTCTGTCGCAGTCATCAATAATGTCCAGTTCTGAATTTTCCTGAGTTTCTTGTATATTTTCACTGTTTTTCAGACTTATACATCAAACCTCCTGTTTTTAACCACCAATCCACATTCCTAGTTAAAAATTGTAATTTTGAAATGATTATAGTTCAAAGAGATGAATGAAAAGTGACACTAAAACCACAAAAAGGTTTTCAGAGCTTATCAGAGAATTTTTGTGGGAAGTGAAACTAGCATGGTCATATATTCACAAAACATTTGATAGAACACATCACAGTGGGAAGTAAATTGCTTTGCGGAAGATTGTGTGTGTGTGTGTGTATGAGAGATCAAATGCCTTTTTCAAAAAGTATGGTAAAGTGACAAATTCATCTTTCAAAAATTTAGCTGCTCAGACCGAGATCCTGTCATATAATCTGTTTTCACAGCAGTCTGGGCCATATTCACTTTGATTTGACCACGAATGAAATACCACCAGTTCTCGAGTAACAAAAAAGTACCACATATTAATAAAATAAAACAAAAATAAAAAAATAAAATAAAATAAATAAATAAAATAAAACAAAGCCATGAGCTTGAGCAACATGAAAAAACAGCAATCTGGTAGTTACATTTTCAAATAATGTGTCTCAAAACCGTTCAATATTTCCAAAATTCAGAAAGAATTTCTTCCCAAACATTTGGGTAGAAATGACACTGTTTGGCTTCCCTAACAGCCAGCTCACTGTGGGAGGGGGAGACACAGTAGAGAGGGAGGGGGGAGAAGAAAGAAACAGTAGGAAGGGGGCAGACAGCTCTGCTCAGCACCATAGGGCCCTGTCACTGGCCCCCATCATCCCACAATCATGAGAAAATCAACACAGTCAGAAAAGGTCTGGAGGGCATTATTGGGTTCTCAAGGCAACTGGTCCATGGGCTCAATTCTGTATCCCGTAGCTATGAGAGGAAAAGGGGATCAGAAAGCACAGCTCCTGACCCTGCTCAGAAATCCAGGAGCTAGACTGGCCCTCGTGTCCCACACAAGGCAGGTACTTCCTCCACGACATGGCTGGTCTTTAGGGCTAGAGCAGCAAAAGCAGGCAGCTGTCATGTAGAGGGGTGGCTAGGGTCTGAAAGCCATGCCCTGACCAGCTCTGTGCCTTCAGAGGGCCAAGGTCACAGACTTGCAGGGAACATGAACAAGACTACATATGCTACTCGACTGCACCCCCATAGGACTTGTGGAGAGAGGGTTGATGCGTAGTTAAGTGTTCTGAATGGACCAGACGTGTAACCTCAACCCTGAAAGATGAATCTGCACTTTAATGAATGTTGAGTGTCTATAGGTTATTTGGAGGAGGGTGTTTGGAGGAAATCTCAGTAGGGATTATCCACTGCTGACCTGTTTCGTTTACTTGAATTGTGTCTGATTATGGCGACAGATAGTTATATTCACCTTTTACAATAAAAAGACATGGGGGTTGAGCCATAGCTGTCCCATAGCAATCATAGCTATACCATGGTGATGTTGAAAAACCATAACTGTCCCCACACATTTTACTTTGTTACAAGAATAACAAGACTATCAGAGGGGGTGGGGATCATTGCTGTATGGATTCTGCACATTTATCCCAGCCTCTTGCTTGAGCTTCTCAATAACCAGGTGAGAGACGGTGCCTCAATTCTATAGATGATTAATCTCAGCAACAGGAAATTATGTTATCTGACTGCGTAGCAGTGCAGGAGGACAATCTGTTTTCTTAAACTGTTTTCAAACTGTTCTTCCATGAAGGACACATGCTCGCGGACAAGTGTTCTCTGCCTGTGGTCTTGAGCCAGGCTGTGTCTGCAGAGGGTTGCTGCAGCAGGTGGCTCTCCAGGTGTTCTCTTGGATAACCTTTAGCTTTTTGTTTTCCAGCTAAAATGAATGTTACCTTGATGGAATTGGAATTTAGGTCACAGCCACTGACGTTTCCAGCAAACAACAAGGTGAGCCTCCCGAGGGCCTAGCTTGTGGTCTGAGGATCTTCTGGATGGTGAGCTGGGGGGTGCGGGTCTGTGTTGGGCAGTAGTTCCCTTTGGAACTCAGATATTTTTGTGCTTGTGTATTTGATTTCTACTGTGGCATAACCACAAACAGAGGCTTACAAAGGCCCTCATTTAGTAGCTCACAGTTAGTTCTGTAGGTCAGACATCAGTCTTACCTGGAGGCTCTAGGGGAGAATTTGTCCCCAGGCTCATTCAGGTTGTTGGCACATTCATCCCCATGTAGGTACAGGAGTGAGGGCCTGTTTCCTTGCCAGAGGTTACCTCTGCTTCTAGCATCACCTACTTTCCTTCTCTGTGGCCTTCTCCACCTTCGAAACAGCTGTAGAACTTCTAGTCATCCTCAGACTTCAGATCTCCTTGACTTCCCATTCTACCTTCTTCTTCCCTAGTCTTCTGCCGCGACAGCCATAGACAGTGCTCTGCTTTTAAGGACCCATGTGATTAAATTATACTCATCCATAGAATCCCTTTTTAAGGTCAACTGTGTCATATAATATAAGACAATCACAGGAATGATATTCTTATCACATTCACAGGTTCTGGGAGAATAAGGGATATGGGATCTTTTTTTGGAGGAGGGCTTTTTTAGCATTCTGCCCACCACATTCTGTTCTGTTGCTGAGAGCCAAAGAGAGCTATTGAAGAACAAGTGACTCAGATAAGAATGACCCTACTGGGAATGTGTTTGTCTGGGCTTCATCAGCACTGCTAAAACAGTTTACATAACAGTTTACGTAACTGCAGTGGGTCTTATGGGCCTTAACACATCCAATTGACTCTACTGCAGTGGTTCTCACAGTGAGGTCCTAGGACCATCCGCATCCCCTGGGACCGGGTCAGAAGTGCAGATTTGGAGTCCCACCCCAGACCTACTGAATTAGATGCGCTGTGCTTTGGGTCCAGAGATCTGTGTTTTAACCAGGTGATTCTGATGCTTGCTCGATCGAGAGCTATTTCTCTAAGGCAAGTCCCCAGTTTTCATTTTTGTGGGAATGCAAAGTAGGGAAGGAGTTAGATAGGAGATATCCAGGGTGGCTTCCGCTCCCAACCACCTATGATCCTGTGAGTACTATAGAAATGATTACACTGTATAAACCAAAGGGTACATGTATGCACCATTGTGTGTGTGTGTGTGTGTGTGTGTGTGTTTCCACATATGTGATGGTTGACAGCTCAGGCTTTGAAATCTTTCCTGCGATCAAATCCTGGCTCTACCAATTACTAGCTGTGTAGCTGGGTTGCTGCTTTGACTTTTTGAGCCAGAGTTTCCTCATTTATAAAAATAATAGTGCCTCCTTCATAAGAATATGAAGATCAAGTGAGATAATACAGAGAGAGCACATAGCATAGTAAGCTCAGTGAGTATCAGCTATAATTATTTTATTTGCTCTGTTTCTTTAAGCTTTCTCTTTGGCTACTTGAGGAGGGTCCCTGGTAGGGCTGAAGCACCCAGGCCCTTATCAGGAGGCCCTGAAGCCATTGCATGGATACTGAGGATGACAGCTCTGAGGCATGAAGGCCAAGGTGAACTTTCTCTGATTCTTAGGGTCAACTGAAGTCCTTTCACTGTAAAGGAAGACACTTACATAAAGTGTGTACATAATCCTGTAACTGCATTTATCTCCTCCTCTGAGGAACTAGAGGAACACAAATGGAAACCATATATCTTAATGCAGAATCAGCCAAGATGTGGAGAGAGGGCTACAAACAGTAGGCTTTTGTGTGTGTGTGTGTGTGTGTGTGTGTGTGTGTGTGTGTGTATGCTTATTTTATTTTTTGTATTTTGTTGTCATTGTTTTGCATCTTCAAAGGAGCAGAAGTAGTTAAGGCCTGGAATAGAGTCAAGAGGTACCTTTGTATAAAGATCAGGTGAGAAAGTGTGCCACTTGGGAGGACCTAAAGCCCCCCTCCACTCACGCCCACCATAACTTCACGGGCTTCACCAACCTGTTACAGGCGCAGGGGTCCTTGCTGCTGTCAGACTAGAAACCAAGAGTGGGCAAAACAGCTTTGCAGAGAGAAAGGTTTATTAAAGTGAAAGCTTGGTGCACCAAGGGAGCACTCTCCAGGGAAGCATGGATGTGGCTCCCTGAGGTTTACAGGTACAGCGGCTTTATGGGCTCTTGGGGTTCTGGGCTACTCCTTCCTCTTTCTTTTTTCCCTCCCCAAAGCATGTTGAGGTGGGTCCTTCCCTGTGCCTGTGCCGTGGACCTACGTGCTACTTCGTGCATTGCATGTCTCATTAGCATCTTAAATCTCCGCCAACGAGAGTGTATTTTATTATGATAAGGAGGAAAAGTTAACTATAGGCCAGCTCATTTAACTAATGTTTATGCTTGACTTTAAAAGTTTTCCCTGGGCCTGCTTATCTCTCCTGCGATTATGGTTCTGTCCGCTCATTGTTGCTTATGCACCGGGGGATATGGCTCAAGGTTGTTCTCCACTATGTGACTACACTACGTGGCCACCCACTACAAACCTTCCAGGATCTTGCCTGTGTTTGCTGAGAGGCCTGAATGGAGATTAAGACCTCGTTGAGCAGCAAGCATGGGAGAGAAGAGACACCATTCAGCAGGGCCTGTTTCTTCCAAGGGGAGCTATGCTATTCTCAGCCTTCTGGGTAGTTTTCAGTGGCACTGACGTGGGAGGGAAGGCCGAGGCCACCCAGTGTGAATCGCTGCTGCCTGAAATGGAATCCATTCTACCAGGCGTAGGCAGGCAGTAACATGAGGGGCCAATCCCCACAGCTGCTCCCCACCTGCATCCCGTTCCCAGACACCACATGGCTCCTTTAGCCTCAATGCCACCAGGAGAGCAGCTCAGCCTGAGAGACACTGCTCTGCTAATAACCACTAATAACCACAGGAACTCTCTGGGCAGAACGCCGGCTGGGTCCTCTTCTGCCTGGGGAAGAAGAGTTAGAGCTTGCAGATTTACGCACTATTTGAGGTCCATCTCTGGCGGAGGTCTTAGGCATCTGCCATACTTTTCTGTACTTGATGAAAGAAGAGCCAGAGCCAAGAAACCCTTCTTCCCACCTCCCCTAGAAAAATGCCACCAGCTTCATGCAGAAGTTGAGTTCCTCCGGTGAGAGCTCATAGGACCGCAGATCTGGGAGGTTTGGGGAAGGCTTCATAGTTCAGAGTCAGAGGCCCAAAGATGCATTCATAACTGCTCTTGCCATCCAACACTTCATTTAGTCCTCGTTAACATGCTCTACATATTAACTCATTTGGTCTGCTTCGTGCAGACCAAAGTTATATAATTGGGGGGAGGTGATTAAAGATACTTTCTTCTCCGCTCTGCCACTCTAGAAAGCCCACCAATAATTTGATTCCAGGTAGCTAGAACGCTGGATAACAGAGCACTCTGCAATATTAAACCATGTTCATACCATAATATGTCACCATGGAAGGAGCCTTACAGACCAGCACCTAGCACCCATGGAGATAATTTTTAAATGGTTCTTAGTAAAAGCAGGAAGTGAGGAGGAAGGGTAGGAGGGTAAGAGAGGGGAGCTGAAGGGAGGGGAGAAACTTCCTTTAACAATGATAATAGCAGACCTTGTCTTGAGGAATATGAGTAATTCTACCCTCTAGAATGAAATTCCAAAACAAAAGGTAAAAAAGGAAACAAGCCCTAGTTTAATTCTTTTATTTTACAGGTGGAGAAACTGAATTTCTTTGGCTCTGGGGTTTTATTGCCACTCAATGGCAGAAACCAAGTATTTTGACTCCTGCTGCACTGCTCTTTCTAGTACATCAAACTGCTGCACATGTACTTACAATACCTCATTTCTTCCCTTCTAATGAGAAATTCATCCAGGTATAGTTCTAACTAGAGAGGTTGATCATTGATGGCCCCACTCCTCAGAGAAGCGACCCCATGCTGCTGAAAGATAGTAGGCCTGCTGGATACCAGCTGACCCAGCCTTCCTCCTCTTGAGGTGGGCATCTGATACAAGAGCAGCCCTTCCATAGATAGGGGGCAGGGTGGCCAACCATGCTGGTTTGTCTGGGACTGAGGGGGTTTCCAGGATGCAGGACTTTCAGTGCTAACACTGGAAAAGTACAGAGGCAACGAGTACAAGTTGGTCACTCTATCAGGAAGGGACTTGTGACCTGTATAGCCAGGTTGAAAACCATAGCTTGGGGAATCAGATTCCCTGTTAGAAAGTGGGAGACTGAAAGATGGAGGCCATTGGCTGAACCGGAAGTGCCATGGTGTAGAAAGGAGAGTTGAGGAGCTGCCATGTTAGTCACATGTAAACAAAACTTAACAGCAGAAACAATGAGCAAGTAGAGGACACTGATTATATTTTAGGAAAACTGACTTCCAGTAGCTTCTTCCTTGAAAACCACCGTGGCCAATTGCAGATCCTTGTGGAGACTCTTTCCAGATGCTTCTGTTTGCTGTTGCTGCTGCTTCTGCTTTCCTTGCCAAGGAGACTGCTATAGCAGAAGACTCTTCTGTATTAAAACTAGTTCTCTCCAGACCAGTGTTGCTTATCTTTGAAATTAAAAAGAAATAAGCAAAATCTAGGACACCTACAAATTTCAAGTTGGAACACCCAAGAAGAATTCTTATGGATTCCCACCTCACATCTTCTGGAGCTCATGAAGCTCTTAATCAGCCAAAGCTGGTGTGGCAGATTGATTTTCCCAAAGACAGCCGTGACAACATTGCTCATTCTCTTCTTACATGGTTACTTTGACACTGCTCTCATTAAGAGGTGGGGTCTACTTCCTCTACCACTGAACTGGTGGGCTTTTGTGACTATCTCATAGAGTACAGTAGAAGGAACGTTGTGTGGCCTCTGAGGCTAAGTCATCAAACACAGCTTGCATTGTTCCCGGGAGCACTTGCTCTGGATTCCTTTAGTCGCCATGTGAGCTGTCTGACTGCCCGAGGCAGCCACGGTGTGAGGAACTCCTAGCAGTTCCACATGGAGATGTCCTAAGACTACATGAGGTGAGAGATGCTTGGCCAGCTTCCAGATGCTTCAGCCCTCCTCTCTTCCAACTCCAGCCAGTATGTGATCACAACTGCTTCAGAGACATTGACCTAGAAGTGACCAGCTAAGCCCTCCCTTGATTCCGAAACCATAGACCCATAGTTTATAGGAGATAACAAAATGATTGTTGTTGCTTTAAGCCACTAAATTTGGGGGTGATTTTTATACAGCAGTAGATACCAGGAGCAGCTGGTCTTGAGAGGTGATAAAAACCTGTGGCCTGATCTTTCTCCAGAATCATGGCTGCTGTAGCAGGACCAAAAGGACCCAGCTAAGTGCAGTGGGGCCCCACACCAAGCTAGGAATTGACTCCACATTTACATGAAAGACAGATTAGAGTGGCCGATATCTTAAAAACAATTATTTGGTTCACCAAATGATTTATAAAAATATTCTTTTATATAAGCAGGTATTTCAAGTAAGTTAAAGAAAATTATTTTTATTTACAAGAATTGATCTCAAGTCAACCTTTCAGGAAAATGCATGGCCCACCACCAGCAATTAAAAGCAGCTATTTTCTCTGTCTTCCAGGCATCAGAAGCCCAGGCACCCAGCCTTGATGCCAGCAGACGCATGACGAGCATACAGACAATAGACCAAACTGTACAAATGGGCAAAGGAACAAAGCCTCAAAGGAACAGAGGATAGAAGAAGGTAGAGTGGGGATATTAGGCCTGCACATTTTCCTTTATCAAGAGAAGTTTCGAGTTTCAGCTGGGCACATAATTGCCTGGGTAGAGAACACGTTTCATCCCAATCTCCCTTTCACATAAGTGTAGCCATATGACTAATTTCTGGCTGGTGGGAAGTGAGTGGAATGATATTTGTCACTTCTGGATAATGCCCTTAAAAGAAGTAAGCAACGGTCTACAGATAGACAGTGGTGACAGTTGCACAACAATGTGAATATACTTACTGTCACTGAACTGTACACTTAAAAATAGTCAAAATGGTAAGTTTTACGTTATGTGTATTTTACCACAATATGAATGAACAAATAACTGAACAGCTGAAGGACACTTCAGGGTTACAATGAGAAAGGTGAATAGTATTAGTGGACGAAATGTTTGTTTCTCTGTGGGTGTACCTCTCCATAGAACTTACCCTGAGCCATATGGGGTCACCATCTGCATGAATTCCCTGTGGCCCTTACAGTGGCACCACTCGTGGAACCAGTTGGCTGGAACTAGGACCCCGTAGGGCTGGCTGAGAGGGAGAAAATAGGGAAGAGACAGGGAGATTAGAGCAGAAGGGCTCCTGTGGACCATCAGAGATGAGTGCTAAATGAACTGAGAATCCCAGCCTGGATTTCCTTACCCAAACCCTGGTAGCCATGCTCTAGCTGGGCTCCTAATGGCTCACAGCTGTCCCCAATCCAGAGAACTGCCCTCGGCCAATGGGAGCGTTTTCTCCCAGAGGAGTACGCCCACACCCAAGAAAACTCCCAACCAGAGTCAAGCTGACATGGGGGTACAACAGGCCAGCCTCCTTGCTTCACATAGTACTGACTCAGTGGCACAACTCATGCTCCAGTACTCTGTGGGCTCAGGCTGGCACTGGTCTCCAGCTGAGCTGCGTCCTGGCTTAGCGTCCCTCGCCCCCTTCCCCGCTTCTTTCCTGAAGGCTTTTCTCCTGAGAGCACTTTCTCAACATACCACACGGACAAGAATCCCCCATCTAAGGCTGTTTCTGGGGATCCCAACATAGGACAGACTTCTCCTAGGGTAAGTAAATAACAATTTTTGTGCACTAGGTGGTTGAAATCTATGTGTGATTTTATATGATTGGCTACTAGTAAGAGTGCATTCTTGCTAATAATGTACTGAGTTGGTATTGGCTTCCAGAGCTTTCAACACATAGTCAAAGGGTTACCCATATTCATTCATTCACTCAATTCATTCATTCACTCAATAACATTTATTGGCCCATAATATGCAAAGAGTGTGGAATAAGATCCGGTTCCTTTGGCCAAGGAGTTTATATTGGAGTAGGGAGGACCCACATGTAACATAAACTCTACTCCAAGATAGAATAAAATATGAATGACAACAACATTAAATACATACTTTTACTGTGTAGAGAAAGGAGTGCTGATTTTGACTGAGAAGATCAGGAAAGAAAAGTACATGGGGTGGTAGCACTTCAATGGAGTCCCGAATGCTGGTAGCATTTTGTTAACGAGAGGATGCAAGGAAGGGTGTTCCAGCAGAGGGAACCACATGTAAAGGCACACACTCCTGGGGATTCATGTCTGTTCTCTGGAATACCTAGCAGCTATTGTAATGCGGGCACTCAGCTCCCGCTGCCCCGCACAAGAACGCAGGATATGGTGAGGCCAAAAAGAAAGAACAACGGAGCCATAGAGAGGGGAGTCATACCACTATATTCTCGATGGTGGCTGGTGGAGACACAAAAGCAAATATCCGCCAGTACCCCAGCAGGGCAGTCTTCCTACATCCTAGTCTCGCTGGCGGCCGGGGAGACACAGCAAGTAGGATCAACATGATCCGCAATCCGCCATCCATTTGCTAACCGCACTTGCTAGCAGCAATCGCTGTCAGCTTCTCTGCCAACCAACCCCCTTGCCAGCATAGCCCTGGTAGTTATATTAGCGGCTAATGGCTAACCGGTAACAGCTGATGGCCATCTACTACCCGAGCCAGCACCTTTCCATGTGAGGCCGAGAGCCTGGAAACTGCTCTCTGGGACTCCGTCCCTACAGCTATCCTGTCTCCTTCAGTAAATTTACTTATCTCTGTTCTCTCCAATATGTGCTGAGTTGACTTGTTTTTTAGGTTAACTCTCGGAAGGTAATATTATTTCCCTTATTTGTATATTTCTGGAAGTATGAATTATAGCCCCAAACACTGATAGCAAAACCGTGAAGTGTTACCTTTGGCAGCCACCACAGGGACCTGCCGTAAGAATGACAAAAGCCCTGTTTGCCCTCTTTAGCCTTAAGATGGCAGCATCTTCAGGCAGAAAAAGCCCAGTCTGGTGTCTACTTTACAGCCCCTTCCTCCAGGGAATCACTACCTCTGAGCCTCAACCTGCCGTCGCTGGGACTTCTGCCTTTGAGCCTGCCAGCCACAACCCCCGAGCTCAGGCTCCCTGCTACCACCCACTTCACAGCCTATATTCCGAACCATTTTGCCTCAGAGACAGAGCTTCTTTTATTCAGCTTTATATCGGTAGGGGCACTAAGGCAATGCTTCACACATAGGATGTGACTGTTTATAAAACAAAATCTGATCTACCTTCTTTGTCAGTCTCTTCTCAACAAGAATGGATCCCAGTCAAGTTAGAAACATTTCTCAAACAAATGTATGGGACTGAAATACTAGAGTTGGCTGTAATGGCTAACGGCCGTGTGACTTCTCCTTAGAGATGCAAGAAAGCATAACAAACTAAAAAGACCCTAAAAGAATGTGTTGTCCTGTGAAAGTCAACGATTCAGCCAGAGGGACACTCTGAGTCTGCTTTCCCATAAGAGTTCTCTGTGTGTGCCCTAACTATCCATGTCTTGGGTTTTTATGTTATTTCTTCTTTGTATCTTTCTCTGCTTCGCCACTTTGGCCATGCCTTTCAATCACCTCGTGGCTTGATTTCCCTCATCATCTCAGACTCCCAAGACATCTGTCCTTTTCTTTATTCCCCTCTCTCCCTTCTGATTTCTCTTCCTGATTAGAAGTAGGCCTAAATCTACATCTATACATAAAATGAAGTTCTTATTTTTTCTTATTGAGGTATAGTTAACATATTAGTTTCAGGTGTACAATGTAATGATTTGATATTTGTATACGACGTCTGACAATTACATTTGAGAACTTGTTGCCATGATGTTGTTGCTAACCTTTTTTGATATCAGAGGGCTTATTCATTATGAATATATACCAACTGGACAAACAGTTAACCAAGTTTACTATTTTGAAGTGCTGAAAGGGCTGCATGAAAAAGTTAGACGACCTGAACTTTTCGCCAACAATTCGTGGCTCTTGTATCATGACAACGCACCAACTCACAGGGCACTGTCTGTGAGGGAGTTCTTAGCCAGTAAACAAATAACTGTGACGGAATACCCTCCGTACTCACCTGATCTGGCCCCCAATGACTTCTTTCTTTACCCAAAGAAAAAGGAAATAATTGAAAGGAAGACATTTTGATGACATTCAGGACATCAAGGGCAGTACGACGACAGCTCTGATGGCCATTCCAGAAAAAGAGTTCCAAAATTGCTTTGAAGGGTGGACTAGGCATTGGCATCGGTGCATAGCTTCCCAAGGGGAGTACTTTGAAGGTGACAATAGTGATATTCAGCAATGAGGTCTGTAGCACTTTTTCTAGGATGAGTTCACGAACTTAATTGTCAGACCTCATATATTGCAGAATGATCACCACAGTAAGTCCAGATAACATCCGTCAGTTACAAAATATTTTTTGTTGTGATGAGAACATCTCTCAGCAACTTTCAAATATGCAGTACAGCAGTATTAACTACAGTCATTCTTATTTCTAAAGATGTGAAAGTAGAATCTATAGTGGAAAAACTGGCAGGGCAGCACTGGTATCTTACCCAGGACTCCAAAACACCCCCATCTCTTTGCCCTCTTCTTTCTTTCCCTCCATCTCAGAGAAGTCTCTTCTTGCTAAACCATGTGGGTTATGACCTCATCCCATTCTCTTTGCTCTTAACTCCCTGTCCTAGACTCTCTGTGTGTCTCAAGCACGCTCAGGTCTCCACACACTAAAAACCCACTCCTGTCCCTGCTTCACTCCCTTTTCCACAACCATTCCAGTGTTGCACCAAACTTCTTGAAAAATAGTTTGCAGCTGTACCTCCATTTCCTCTACCTTTCCTTCAAGAAATTACTCTGGCCCGATGCCCAAGCCCACGACGTTCAATGTCTATTGAACTTTGTTTCAGCCCTTAACCTTGGACGTTCCTGTAACATCTCACACTGTCTACCATAGGTGCATTTTGAACTCAATCCCCTCCCCTTTCAAGGTTTGGACCTTACCATGTCACTCCTCCCTTCTCAGACTCTAAGTCTCCTCCCTTCACTGGCTCCGCCCCTGACTTGCTAAAAGTGCCCCTTAGTAAGGAAGCGCTGAGGTTTTCTTACCCTTCCCTCATCTCCAAGACCTCACCTGCCCCCGGCTCTGGAAAGTGTCTCAGGGTATCAGTGAGTTTGAGCTCTCAGGGAAGACATTTTAATGCAAAAATGTAGCCTTCTGTGAGGTACCCAAGTAAACTGGGTTTTCACTCTTTAGCAAACAGGGTTATCTGGGCCTTGTTTTTCCTGTGCCTTTGCTGTGAGACTTTTAGCCTGGCAAGCAGAATTCAGCCAGGGAGCGACCTGGGCAGACTCAGAGATCGCTTCAACAATGCCAGGTGGCTAACCATTCACCTCCCTCCTACAACGGGCAGTGGGGAAGTGGCCCCAGACCTGGTATTCCTGACATAGCGCCTTTTGAGATACTCTGTGCCTCAGCAAGCAGCCAAGGAAGCCAGAGGTCAGCACAGCTGCAACCAGATAAGTCTCTGTTCCTGGGGTTCTGTTCAAAAGCACAGGCTTAGAAGAATTTGGAGAAAATTATACCTGTAGCTATGTCTTCATAAGTGTCCTTAGGAAGAAATTGTAGACTTCGGGGTAAGCTATAATACCTCAATATTAACTTTTCTTCCAATAATAATAATAATAATAAATTATGATGATGATAATGACTGTATTATTATGGAAAGTTGATGGGAAATATTGAAAAGTCAGAGAAGTTCAAAGTACAAAGAAAATCTATATACTCTCCACTTTCTTCAATAATTATTAATATCTACCAGATTTGTTTCACCTCTGTGAAACATAGTTGTGCACATAGTTTTGTTCTTAATGAACCATTTGAAAGGAAGTTGCAGACATCATGACATTTCAATCCTAAATACTTCAGCACACATCTCCTAAGAATAAGGACGTGCTTCTATCCAATCACAATAGCATTATCACACTGAAGACTCTTAGCAATCATTCTATAATATTATCTAATAGCCAGGCCATATTCAATTCCCCAGTTATCTTAATATCTTTTATAGCTTTGTTTTCACCAAATCTGGATGCAACCTTTTTCTGAAAGGGCAAGATAGTAAATACTTTAGGTTTGCCTGCCACGATTTTTCTGTGGCAGTCTCTCAACTATGTCTTCGTAGCACAAAAGCAACAATAGACAATAGGTCAGCTAACAAGCATGACTGTGTTCCCATAAAATTTTATTTACTAGAATGGACGACTCCCCTGCAGGTCATAGTTTGGTGACCCTTGTTCCAGAACAGTACCTCTGTCCGTTTCCCCCCATGACATAGACTCTTTCAAGAGTCCAAGCCAGTCCTTTTATTGAATTCCCAAAATTCTCGATTCATCTAGTTATTTTCTCAAAGTATGGTGTAATGTATTCCTTCTTCGTCTGTATTCTCTATAAACTGTTCATTAGATGAAGAGTTTTCATGAAAGTCATGTTAAGTATTTTTTGTCAAAATAATGTGTTGGGTAATGTTGGGAATGTTAACTTTGAAAAAGTATCATCAAAGTCAGTGTAACTGCTCTTTAATCATTGATGAACCCATTCACTCCCCCACCCATCATCCACGCATCAAGGATCTATGACGCTCGTCCTGTGCCATGTGCGGTGCTGAGTGCTCTGAGGGATACAGTGACATGGTCCACCCTGCCCTTGCGGGGTAGGGCAGGGCTGTTGGGCAGCAGAAAAGCACGGTGCTAGAAAAGCCAGTACCTCACCAGTCTTTCTAGACCAGGGCCAAAGGGCTCACTTTATCTGAAATAGTTGTAAAAAATGCAGATTCAGCGGATCCTCGGACCCAATGAAATAGGATTTCTTGAGTTCCAGACATCTTCGTTTTAACCAGTTCCACTGTTATAATAGGTCAAAGGAAAGCAGGTGTGGTGAAAATCAATTCTTAAGTTTCCCCTAAGTGGGGAAACAGTCACCTGGAAGGAGGCCCCATCTTATCTGATTTACCGCTGGGTCTACCAGACATGCCTCACAGCCAAGGGTCAAAGAGAAAAAGCATCCTGGCCTCAGGGACTGCTGATCTTTAAATGTATTCACAAACTATTTGAGGCACCTCTCTTCAAAGGTAGAAGCTAATTCCTCTCCCTTTGAGGGTGGGCCAGACTTAATGACTTGCTTTGAATGAATAGAATGTGGCAGAAACGATGATGTGTGACTTCAAGACTAGATCCTAAAAAGCATTGCAGTTGCCCCTTTTTCTTAAATCTCTTGCTCTGAGTGAGAGAAGCCAGGCATCATGTTGTGAAAACACTCCAGGAGCCATGTGGCTGTCCCCATGGAAAGGAACTGAAGCCTCCTGCCAACAGCCAGCACCAACCTGCCAGTCCTGTGAGTGACCATTCAGAAGAGAGCTCTCTAGCCATCGTCAAGTCCAGAGGACTGCAGCCCTGGTTAACATCTTGACTACAATCGAATGAGATCTCATAAGCCAGAACAATCCAACTGAACTGCTCCTGAATCCCTGACCCACAGAAACATGTAACATAATATATGTTTATTATTATGTAAGCTTTTTTCGTTTTGAGGTAGTTTGTTATGCAGCAGGGGGTAACTGATGGACTTTGCACATAGTTTTAGGATTACTGCTGGAGCGGTGCCAGTGAGCCCCATCTGCCACTCTATTTGAGAACAACTCTGTGCAGGGCTCTGCATGCTTTCCTGTTTGATACATGTGTCTGCTTAACTGGCTGCTGACCTCACAGTGAAATGCCCAGTCAGAAGCCTACACCAGGCCTCCAAAGAATCAGGAGTCGTAGCGTCCACCCCCTGGGTGAAATGTGTTTGGAGATGACGCCATTGCCCCTTCCTTACCCACAAAGTGTTCTTTGGAGTCTATGTATGAGTGTAAGGCAGCCCCATTTCTGGCTGGGGAACACCTTCTCTCGATGTAGAGCCAATAGCATATATGGGTATCCAAACTGCCACTTGGTGACAGTTTGGTGACTCATTAACACCATGTTCTGACAAAACAAGCTAACTGGCTATGATTTTGAAAAATAATGAAACAATGTTTTGGTGCCAAAATACTCCAATCAACTCAATAGAGCCTAGGAAGAAAAGTTAAAACTTAAGGGATCAACAATCCTTTTTGGTTTAGAGTGAGTTTGGGGCTGAGGGAGTCAGTTACAGTATTGAGATGTTTCCTTGTTTGATTGATTTTATACTTCAATCAGTCTGGTGGGTACAAGTGAAAAGTGACTTTGCTTGCATCAAGGAAGATTTGGGTTAAATTTTTCTTTTTTTAATTAGACCACAATCCAGTAAATAATGCGCAAAGAATATAAATATATAGTTCACAGAAAAGAAGATTCAGAAGGCTCTTAATATTTGAAAAGATTCTCAATCTCACTCATAGTTAGAGAAATGTAAATTAAAACTGCCCTGAAATAGGATCTCTTGCCTATCAGTCTGGCAAAAATCCAAAAGTTGGGTTTGAATCTGTAAGGTAATAGTCACTTTCATATGGAAGTACATATCTTATAGAGGAAAACTTAGTAACATGCAAGTTGTCGAATCAAAAACAACATAACACAAAGTATTTATTCATATTATTTGTAATATTAAAAGATTGGAAACAACCTAAATTTCCATAATTATAGGAATGGTTGAACAAACTATGGTATATTCACATGGTGGGGTATTATGTAGCTATACCAAAAAGAAAAAAAAAACAATGAAAAGGATCTCTATATAGGGAGTGATTCCCAGGAGATATTATTAGATGAAAAAAAGCAAGGTGCAGAGCAACATATATTAGAGTTTGTATTAGTATATTAAATACTGTATAAATAATATATATTACACTACTAGTATAGTCTATATTATGTAGTGTATTATATATAGTATAGTATATATTATAATATATACTATAACGTATACTACCATCTCTAGTATATAATATACTAATAATATATACTATATATAGTATATATTCCAATAAAATTTTATTTACTAAAATAGACAACTCACCTGCAGGTCATAGTTTGCGTACATATTTTCGTTCTTAATGAACCATTTGAAAGTAAATTGTAGACATCATGACATTTCAATCCTAAATACTTTAGCACACATCTCCTAAGAATAAGGAGATGTGTATATTCTATAGTATATTATATACTATATATGGCATATAGTATTTTATATACTATATGTAGTATATATTATATATGCTGTATACTACATACATTATGTATTATATGTAGTATATACTATATAGTATATATAATAGTATATATTTTATATATACTATTAATAGAGTATTACACATAGTATATACTATAATATATATTATACATAATATATTATATATTATATACAACCCTGCCTTGGTAATTCCCTGAGACCCCAGTCCACCCAACTTATAGGCGTACCCAAGCTGCTTCTAGCAGCTTTTCCATACAAAAAGCCTGTCTGGCCTTGTGTTGTAGACTTTCCTAAAATCTCTTAAACATTTGAATGTCTGGCCTCAGCGTTCCCCATATAACTTGCTAAGCAGCCCCAAGCCCAACACTAGTAGTAACCATCTGCAGATCACTCTGTATCTCATACCAGATGGTCCTGGGCTAGGCACAAGCAGTGGCTGACCTTGGTCTGCAGCACAGCCCCTCCAAAGAGGCCCCAGAACCAACCCACCCAGTAGCCAGCTTTGGACCACACCAGAGTACCACCCAACCACCTCCACAAATGACACACCCAAAGGGAAGACTCAGTAGGCACCAGAGGCCCTCTAAAGTGAACCTGCTCCATGCAGTCAGCCCCTGAACAACAGCTCCTCCACTGTAGTCACGGCCAGTCCTCACAACCAATCAGCCTGGGGACCAATCCTTCCCATTGATTTTCCAACAGCAACCAAGGTGCAACTACAACAGGAGGGCACACACAACCCACAAAAGGGGCAAATCTGGAGCACCCAGATCTGGTGACCAGGGAGACTGTGCCACTGGGTCCCACAAGACACCTAAGTACAAACAACCACTGGCCAAAACTGGGAGAGATAACAGGTCTACTTAATACATAAAAGCAAACAGAGGAAGACAGTCAAAATGAGGAGACAAAAAAACATGTCCCAGATGAAAGAACAGAACAAAACTCGAGAAAATGGAGATAAGCAATTTACCAGATGCAGAGTTTAAAACACTGGTTATAAGGATGTTCATGAACTTTGGGGAAGAATAGATGAACTCATTGAGAACTTTAACAAAGAGATAGGAAACATAAAAATGGAGATAGAAAACATAAAAAAGAAACAGTTAGAAATGAAGAATACAATAACTGAAATGAAGAGTACATTAGAAGAAACCAACAGTAGATTAGATAAAGCAGAGGATCAAATCAGTGATTTGGAAGACAAGGTAGCAGAAAACACCAAATTAGAACAGCAAAAAGAAAAAAAGAAAAAAAAGAGGATAGTTTAAGGGACAACATCAAGCTACTAACATTCGCATCATAGGGGTACCAGAAGGAGAAGACGGAGGGCAAGGAATTGAAAACCTATTTGAAGAAATAATGACAGAAAATCTCCCTAACTTGGTGAAGGAAATAGACATACAAGCCCAGGAAGCACAGAATCCCAAACAAGATGAACCCAAGGAAGGCCATACCAAAACATATCATAATTAAAATGCTAAAGGTTAACAAAAGAGAGAATCTTAAAGACAGCAAAAGAAAAGCAGTTAATTACCTATAAGAGAGCTCCCGTAAGACTGTCAGCTGATTTCTCAACAGAAACTTTGCAGGCCAGAAGGGATTAGTAAGAAATATTCAAAGTGATGAAAAGCAAGGAACTACAACCATGATTACTCTACCCAGAAAGGCTATCATTTAGAATTGAAGGACAGACAGTAAAGAACTTCCCAAACAAGAAAAAGGAGTTCATCACTATCAAACCAGTATTACAAGAAAAAGGGGCCACATACTAAACCTGACAAGTTCAAGGGAGGCCCTCATGTTGGGCCTTATAAACCAAAGTAAACACACAGGGTGGTCTGAATGTAAAAATTCCTAACTAGTCATAGTGGGTAGTAATGGCCTATGGCTTTCTTGACAAAGATCAATCTTTAACTTCGAAATTTTCTATTGTCTTTGTGCATTTAAGGTAACACACCTTTGAAATGTCAGTCATCTTATTTTTGTCAGACCCCTCGAAGGCACAACCAGAACATGAGACAACATTGTTATCTTGTTGCCCACATACCATCTCTATGTGCTGTAAATGTTAACTATCCTGTACCCACCAATATAAAAGAAATATTTATCTTTCCCTTTTATTTTTTATCGTCTCAGAGATTTCCCTCTGCTTTCTCCCGTGTCCCTAATCTACCAATGAATTTCATGTAGCCTTCTTTACGTCTCCTCTTTTGATTCTAATGTGTAAAATAAGCTGCAAAACTTCCATTCTCTGGAGCATTTTCTCAGTGTGTTGAGATTTTGCTTCCCAGCAATTGTCATCAGTTTGGCTCAAATAAACTCTTCTAAGACTTTTTCTTAGGCCGGGCATCCTTTTGTCAACAGATACTAGACTTATGGGGTAATCACTTCATAAGTTAAGTAAGTAAATGTCTAATACTATGTCATACACCTGAAACAAATATAATATATGATTGTATGAAAATTATGAGTATTGTAGCCATCCTAGTTAGTATGAATTGATATCTCATATTGTATGTTAACTGTAATTGAAAAATAAAAAATTAGTTTTAAAAATTAATTCATGAAATTTAAAAACAAAATTAACCTTAATATTAAATATAAATAGGAATAAATGACCCTAATTTTATATGAAATTAGAAATATAAAAGCAAAGAAAAATAATTTTTTAAATGACTTCCAACATACCACTCTAATTGTCCGTATGTGCTTAATTAGATACATTTTAAGGACTTAAATAAAACTTCAAAAAATCTTTTACTTTATTCAGTGGGTTTATTAGTAGTAATACTGAATTGTAATTCAAAGAAAGGAAGAATTCCGAAGCTAGCCACCTACTGTGGAAAGAGACCTTTATAGGCACTGGACTGCAATTCCAGTTCTTTACCAGAGCAGAAGGACACCCCAGTAATGGGCTGGGATGGGAGAAGTACTGACCTGCCTATGGCCACATTTAACTTGGCGCTCGGGTCCCTTCCCAGTGCATAGTCGTGAAGGACACAGGCCTCATGAAGGACATCAGGCGCTGCCAGATTCTACCTGTAGGACCTATAATAACTTGTTGCTTTTCATAGAGCGGGCAGGGAGGAGTCAGTGAGAAACAGCTGGGAAGTAGCTCACAGGGGCACCTGTCAGGGCTGTGCTTCCATCCCACCCTACGGGGCCTAGGGGAACACTCCAGCCTGACAGAAAAGAGAGAGAGCAACAGAGCAGGCTTTTAGCAACTTTACTGCTGGGAGGGAGGAGCAGAGTTTCACAGCCTACTGAAGGAAATCTTGGAGGCCACTCCATGCCTACAGGCTTGAAGGATGGCCAGAGTACCACAGGAAATGTCTGGCAAGGCCTCGGAGCCTTGGCAGACAGGGAAATGGCTACTTCCTATGTGAGGTTTGGGAAGTGGGAGGACCCCAAGTTAGTACCTTTCCATCACATTGGGTCCTGGCCCCTCTGTCTCATGGAAGAGGCTAGTTCTCCTCCTTTGCAAAAACCCCTAATAAGCCATCTAGCGCACCTAGGACAGGTAGGCTGGATTCACTAGCTCGTTCAAAGGCCTTGAAGGAAATGTCCTATGAATAGATTAGCACATGACAGCAGTGGGAGCTCATCCACCCCCACCAACACACCCTGCACAAGTTCCAGCTCCTTCAGGCCGGAGCAGCCTCCAGGAGAACACACAGAGTAATTACATTACTGCCCACCTCCCTTCCTCATTGGATTGCTGTCTGCCACCCTGCCCCCTAGGAGAGGGAGAGGATGAAGTCACTCCACTCCCTGCACTGGCCCACCTCAGCCACAGGGCTGGGGCACCCTCCTGAGTGAGCTAAAGGACAGAGAGTATTTTTAAACAGTCACATGCTTCACCTGGCTGGAAACTATACCACCCCTTTGCCCCCCAAAGCATTCATTATTAGGGAAAGCTGCATCTAAGTCATCTACCTTGTTCCTGTTGGGGTACTCGGGTTGGTGGCAGCATGCATGATACTCCAGGAATCCCAGGTATGCAAGATCCAAGCAGGCTCGTGGCATGAAGCAGACGCGCCACGCATGGTTCCCCACCAACAATCAGAGGACATTTCTCCCCTCCAGTCCACCCACCACCCCCATAGTGTGCTCCCTGATGTCTCTCTCCTTTGGAGAAGCTCCTACACCAGAGGCTCAAGGACCAGGGTTTCCTGTGTCCAGAATGGCAGCTGGCAGAGCCCCGCCCACAACACTGACCAGAGGAACTCTCTCACCTGGGTTCACCAGGAGCTGGGAGTCACAGGAGAGGAAGGCAGGAGGGGCAGGCTCCCCGCCTGGACAATCTCGAGCATCTTGACAAATGTCACTGATGTTCCCAGTTGTAGACATGCAGCAGTCTTGACCTCTCCCAACACAAAGAAGTGAACATAAAACCATGCCTTCCTCAATAAATGAGTCCAAAGTCCTCCAGTCTGGGAGTACAGGAGGACTGCCCATGTAAGAGAGGAAGGGGCAGGTGACACAATCCTGACTTTGTTTCCCCACCTGCTGAGGCTCTCGCATGAATCACCAACAGAGCTGCGTAGGAGGCTGGGACAGGAAGACTGTGTGAAACCCCCATCAACACCGGGGGCTGACTGAACCCTTATCTTTCCCCTCAAGGACTCTTATTACGGGCTGAGGTGTGTAAACAGAATACTCCAGAAGGTCTAGAAATTACAAGGACCTCATAACCGAGATAATCTAGCCCTCGGGGTATTGTCATTTCTGTAGTTGCTCTCTACTGTCCTCACAGGTATTGTTTCTCAGATTCCTTGGATGATAAACGTTACCCCCCTGGAAATCTGGATTCATTGGGCCAGACTAGAATGGGACTCAGAAATTTAACTTTTTCAACAATTATCATCATTCTTATCATTGTGGATCTTTGCAGATCCTCGCAACCAGACTACCTATCTTCTTTCTTCTGCTCTAGTCAGGCCACCTTTTGAGGCTGATTTCCTATCCTTTCCTACAACCTGTCCTGGAATGATGGCCCCCGTCAAGGGAGACCTACCACCCACATGGCCTCAGTCCTCTGCATAGCAAGACCGACAGTCACGTCACGTTAGGATCACCTTAACTCCTGCCCTTCTGCCCTCCACTCCAACCACTCAGGTGGACATGGGATGAACACATAGTCACCGTTCCCCTCAGCTCTCATTCTTTGAAAACCTATTTCCCTTGGCATGCCCCATTCCTCCTTAGCTCATAAATTGAAGAAATACCAAAGGGACCTTACCCATCAAAAATTGCTTTAGTTTCAGTTGAATTGGTTGATTGGGTTAGTCCACTTAACTGACCCCAGGGAAGGACAAAGAATTCACAAGAAGGGGCTTTCATAGTGTAGAGGAAGCATGCTGGCACAACACACCTTATGTGTGTAGTCTCACCTACACTTGCAGACCTCATTACTATTTTCCATAAGGTGGGGCATCACACCTTCCAATACTGCAGGAGGAAATCTGGAGTAAGATTTCTGTTTGGTGTTCAAAAACAAGTAACACACATGAAAAGACTCTCAACGTTATTAGGCATTAGGGAAATTTCAAATCAAAACTGTAATGATCTACCACTTCATACTAATTAGGATGGCTATAATAATCATAATTTTTTAATAAAGAAAATAACAAGTATTGGTGAGGATGTGGAATAATTGGAACTCTTATACATTGCTAAAGGGAATGTAAAAAGGTGCAACCTCTGTGGAAAACCGTTTTGACATCCTCAAAAACTTAAAGTTAGCATAAGATCCAGCAATTCCATCCCTAGGTATATACCCAAAAGAATTGAAAACAGCTATTCCAGCAAATACTTGCACACAAATGTTCATAGCTGCTTGATTCATAACAGCCCGAAAGAAGACACAACCCGAATGTTCATCAATGGATGAATGAATTAACAAAACTGGCATCTACATACAATGGACTATTCTTCATCTCTAAAGAGGAATGAAGTCCTGATATATATTACAATGTGGATGAATCTCACAAACATCGTGCTAAACGAAAGAAGGAAGACACAAAATGTCACATATTGTATGATCCCACTTATATTAAATGACCAGAAAAGCAGAAATACCCAGAGACAATAAATTGGTGGTTGTCAGTGGCTAGGGGTGAGGAAGGGGGTGGGGAGGGGCTGCTTAATGGGTATGGGTTTTTATGTTAGGGTGATAAAAATGTTTTGGAATTAGATAGAGGTGGCTGTACAACATGTGAATGTGCTAAATGCCACTGAATTTTTCCTTTTAAATTGGTTGATTTATGTTACAGGCATACCTTGTAGATATTGCGGGTTCAATTCCAGACCCCCACAATAAAGCAAGTCACATGCATTTTTTGGTTTCCCAGTGCATATAAAAGTTCTGTTTATATTATACTGTAGTCTATTAACTGTACAATAGCATTAAGTCTAAAAAAAAGTACATACCTTACTTAAAAAATGCTAACCATCATCTAAGCTTGTGGGAAAATGGTGCCAATAGACTTGCTCAATGAAGGGTTGCTACAAAACTTCAATTTGTAAAACATGCAACATCTGTGAAGTGCAATAAAATGAGGTATGCCTGTATATGAATTTCACCTCGCTTTTTAAAAAAAATGGTAATGCATATAAGGAAAAAAGAAAAAAGAAAAAGAAGTAACGGTTACCAGGTGGGTTTTCAGAAGCTGTCATCCTTTGCCAGAACTTTGACAGGCAAAGGATTCATCTTCCTATGACCAAATGATTCATGCCAGCTCTGCTACCTGTGATTTCAGCTCTGCAATAAAGACCCTCACACTTAGGGACCCCTCTCAATGTTGTGTCTTCTGTCCTCATTTTGCTCAATTCCATGGAGACTCATGGAAGTGGAATAGACTTCCCTAACCAGAAGGTCAAACTTATACCTAAGCATTTCTAACCGCTTGTTTAAGTTTATTAGCATATAAAAGTAATATACTCCATTACAAACCCAAACACAGAGCCATTAAAAAGGCACTTGATTATACATAAGAACTCGTAAATGTTTAAAACTAATTCCACCTAGAAGTTTCAGCTTAATCATTTTAAACAAATAACAGCAGAAGGCAGTGGTGATAATTTACCCTCTGCTCTAGTTTTTAAATGTGAATAATTAACCTTCCAGAAAAAAAAGCACAGAATTTTAAAAGCAGTTCAATCCAATAAATGTCCAATTTAGAAACAGATCGGCACTGCTGGCACAGACTGCCACCTCTGATTTATTGCGGTGGCAATTCCCATGAAACCAGTCATTACTTCGGTTAAACTATTGGAGCATTAACGTCCTTAAGTTCTGCTTTCAGGCACTTCAATGCTGGATAATACTGATTTTTATGGAGATTATGCCTTGTGTAAAAGGCATAAAAAATTCACATTTTTGCTACATCAAATGTTGTTACCAAAAATGCTGTTACTACAGAGTTCAGTCTAAAAACATCAGTTTCTCACAGGTAGAACTACTAATACTTAGTGATTGTTTCTTAAGGTTCATATCTAGAATTAAATAAATATTTATTGTTGTACCCAACTATACAAAAGCTTTTGTTCAGCCGTAGCCTTGTAAGAATAAAAGTAAGTGGTCCAGATGGTTTGGCACCCGTACATTATAATACAGAAATGCACATCTTTCCTGGACCTCTCCAGAGGAATCTAGTTACCAAAATATCCCCCAAAAATATCTTCTTCAAAAGTGTCACTTCACTATAAGGAGGCTTCAGGGTGTCAGTATGCTGGTAACTGCCCCAGTGTTAATGACCTAATTACCTTCTTTCAAAATGAAGGAAAGAAAAAGGAATAGAAAGAAGAGGAAGAAGGAGAAGAAGAGGAAGAAATAAAGAAACTAGAAAAGCAACCTGGTTTCTCTGCCCCAGAAGCAGTTAACATTGGAAACAGACTGGACCAAGCTAAACATTAACAGCCACTTCTGGTTGGCCTTTGCCAGCCCAGGGTAGTGACATGTGCACCTGGCTTTCAGAAACCACCTACAGGGGTTCAAGACCCAACCTCACCATTTAGAAGCACGTGACCTTGAATACTTTATTTATCCTCTCTGAGCTATGTTTTCCTTCATCCGCCAATAGGAATGACCCCACCGACCTCCTGGAGTAGTAGGTCTAAGTGACAGAACCAGCTCAAGTGCTCGGCCAGAGGCACTTTCCCATCCTGGGATGTGAGGCACTAACAGCTTAAACTGTATAGGGGTTCAGAACGAGTCACCCTAAGATGTGCCTGTGTAGCAGGCAGATTAGTTTGAACTAAGGGCAACCGAGACTTTGCGGGTTCAAGAAAAATGTCCGCCCCCCCCCCTTTAATTACCTAGAAGAATTTGAATTGGGCGTTGCCCATAATAAGAGATTATCAGAGGTAACTTTTTTTTCTATCTATCTATAGGGCAGGGCAAACTACTAATTACTGAACATCTGCTCTTCTCATCCTGCAGTGACCTTCTGAAGCCCTTACCTTCAAGGATGACATGCCTTACGTCATCCTTACCTTAGTGTATACCTCCTTTTAACTTTCTGTTCCTGACCCTCTCACGTACGGGGACTCTCGGACCCGCTCGTGTATGTGAAGGTTTGTTACTGATGTTGATGCTGCACCAGGGAAATCAGAACATAGCCAATGCTATTGTATTGTTTTTATTAAAAAAACAAATTAAATAAATTGCTATACAAAATTGATTCTATATAAAATTAAACTGGAGTCCACAGTTCATGGTGGGGAAGGCTCAGAAGAGGGAGACGAGGATGCGGCTGCAGCGGGTTCTTTTTCTTCGTATCTGGGAGGCAATTCAGAGGCGAGTTGTGGAGTGTGTGAGAGCTCCGAGGATGACGTCATCCCGGAAATAGTGTATATGGACACGCGCTCGCTCGCAGAGCCTGTGCCCTGGTCCTCAGGCGTTGGGGTCCCGCTGAAAAGAGAACGAGGACATGAGAGGGAGGACAGGGAAAGAGTAACACACCTTGAGGAGGTTCTTTTCAAATGTTTGGGAGCCTTTGCAAAAGGATCTACTCCTTAGATCCTTAAGGAGTAATTTTATCCACATTCTATTATTTATAGATTATGTTTCAATTCCTTACCCATTATACTTCCCTTAGAGCTGATTATAACATTAAGACAGTCTCACTACTGTTGTCATTTCCTTTGCCATTGAAAAGACATGGAGTACAAATGTATATATGCCATCCAACACACACACACATGCACGCATAGGCGCGCACACACACACACACACACACACACACACACACACACAGTTACTGTTCTCTGCTATTTTGCCTTCTGAGGTGGCTAACATAAGGTATACAAACTTATGTAAATAGAAAATTAAATTAGGCCCAAAACTTGAAGGAAGCAGGAAGGCATACTGGTCAAGGGAGTGGGCTCTACCAACAGGCAGGCTTGCATCTGAATTGCCACTCTTCTGCTTTCTAGCTGTGTGATCTTGGGCAAGTGATTTAACCTCTCTAAGCCTCAGGTTCCTCATCTGTAAAGTAGGGATGATAACAGTGTCTACCTCCTGAGCGGCTATGAGAATTACATGAGGTAATGCAAGAAAATCCAGACTCAGGCACTCAGAAATTATAATAGCAGCAGTAGTAGTTTTTTAAGTTAATAGACACTTATTTTGGGGGTTGGAGAAGTACGTCGTTGGAGAAAAGAGTAGAAAAAGTTACTAACAGGATTCTTCAAATGTCTGGAACCTAACCTCCCCTTCTTCCAGGCAGGACCTCCAGCTCACTACCCAGTTGGAAGCCTGAGAAGAACATGTGTCTTAAAACGTGAGTGACCAGCTAAGGCAGCACCCAACCCGGCATGTTCACTGTGTTTTTCGGGTCCTGCTTTTCACTGCTTTCAAAAATGCACGTCTCAATGTCTCGAAAGTCGATTTTCACTGAGTCCTGCTCATCCAGTTTGCCCTGTGAAACTTTCCAGCAATCCTTCCTTCACTTTCTATATCCTGGTTTCCCATACAAGAAGGTACCGGAGACTTTGCCAGCCCCGGTCCTCCCTGGCACTTCCCAGAACTCCTTCCTGTCACGCCTGCCCCTCCTGTGGACCTTCCACAAGCCTCTGACTTGTTGCCCTCCTGGTTTCAGCAACTCCTTCGCAGTTCCATCTCCAGCACCTCATCTCTCACAAGACCTAGCCTCTCCAATCTGCCTGAAAGGTCCACATCTTGCTACCCCTCCACCACAAGCAGCTCACCATCTTCACCCCGGGATACTAGACTGGTGTCCCACCTCCTTCTCAGAGACAGTCCACCATCCCTGTCATTCACCCTTGACATGATGATCTCTGCTTTTCCTCACCTGTCATCTCTATTCCAGGTTCCCTTCCACATCAGCCCCCCACCCCCACGCCCCACGCCCCACCCCCCATCCCCCTGCTTTCTAACCACCATAGTTCCAGGCTCCTGTTAACATAAGGCTGCCCTTGAGACTTGGCCACCTCCAGCCTTTCCCCATGTGAACTGCGCTAACTCACTACTGCTTAGATCCCATTGCTCTGACTCCTGAAGTTTCCACTGGAAAGCATTCGATTTCTGTTGTTTAATCTGATCCCAGGTACATCTCCTAATTTGTGGTACATGGGGAGCATGAGGGGCTGGGGTGTGGAATTTGTATTTCTCTTCAGTGAATCTGAGAAGGCTTGGAGGCCCAGGGTACAACTCGATGTTGAGGGGAGAAGCACAACTTGGTCGGGTCAGGGGGGCCGGGTGACGGCCAGTCACTCAAGTACTTCCATTAGACACTAAAACCCTCCATATTTGTTGGAGGTCTCCTTGCACCCCATACCTCCCCATGATCTCATGCAGCAAGCAGGGGGCCTCCGAGCCCTGCTCAGTGCTCAGTCTGGCTGACGGGTTGTTAAACCTTTCGAGCGTCAGCCCTGCTAGGAGCACAGAAGATGCTGAGGAAGGCTCCACCTTAACCAGACATAACCACTTTTATAATTTTTAACTTATGTGCTGCCCAGAGTGTCCTGAAAGGTACTGTTAACATTAAGGCAATCATTCTGACATAATGTCAACAAAAAAGACACTCACACTCTGTTTACTGCTGTACCACAGCCTTAAAGCTAATTTGGCCGGAATTCAGGGTATGGGCCTGAAAATGGCAAAATGCTACTCTCGAAGTTCAAATGGAAAGTCTTACCCATAGTTAAAAATACTGTAATAGGAAGGTGGATTTTCATTTGGAAGCAAACCGTTAGTGTCAGGACCTCGTGTGACTGCAGAAGCTGAAGACTCAGGAAAGTAAGGTGGTGGAGGGGGTGGGAATATTATCACGGCATCACCTAAGGAAACACAATATTTTGTTGAAATATATGAGTAATAAATGGAAACAAATTAGCAAGAGCAAAATAAGTAAACAAATAAATTACATATTTGGCCCATCTATAGAAATGGTCAAAACGCCTGTGCTAACTCCAGAATTTAACAAGTTGGGCAATCAGATTCACTGAGACAGAGGGCAGAGGTTTCCAGCAGCAGAGGATGAGGAGAACTGCAGTTAGTGTTTAGTGGATGTCAAGTTTCTGTTTGGAATGGTGAAAAACTTTTGGAAATTGATAGTGGTGCCATGTGCACAACATTGTGAATGTATTAATGCCACTGTACGCTTAAAAATGGTTAGAATGGTAAATTTTATGTTATATATACAACCACAATTTTAAAAAATAGTGGGCCTATATTTCACAACAAGTCTGAGCTAAAGCACTTCAGTGAAGCATTTGCAAACCATGTACCTCCCTTGGGATGTCTACGGATTTAAAGCTTTACTTATAACTGACAATTTTAATTCATCCAAAGTAAGCTGTTGGGTAAAGTGCCTTGTTCCTCAAGTTCTAGCCTCTGAACAAACGACAATAAGCTATCCTACAGCCTGCCACTGTTATTGCCATAGCTGTGGTTTTTCCTCTCGTAAAGTCTTTTATCTGCCAACATTTCACCCAAGCTTTAGAAAACAAGGTCCAGCTCAAAGGAAAGCTTGTGTTTTGCATTTCTGTTGCTACTGTTCACTCCAGTACACACACCTGCGTTTTGGGAGGAGAAACTAGGGGCCAGATGCACGCTCTAATTTGTATTCTGATTCCAATACAAAATGCATGACATGAGTTGACCAGAACATTCTAGACATGTGGCAAGCCACTAGGTAGAGGTCTGAGGGCGGCCTTTGATAAGTTGGAAGCACCAAATGACAGCTCAGGAGAAATGAAGGAGGAGAAAGGACTTCTCTGCAGGGAGGAGACCGGTTTGCACTGGCAGCAGACCTGATGCTTGCCAAGGTAGGTACAGGATTCTTTAATGCTATTGGGGTTCCACTTGCCAGTTACTAACCCAGCATGGCCCTGACTAAGTTATTTAACCCTTCTAGGCCTCAGCTGCCACACCTGTAACTTGCAGTCTGTAACTGTGCCAGCCTCAGAGGACAGGTAGAAGAACTGGATTCGTATGCGGGAAGTTAAAACTGCTGGGCACAAAGCACACCCTCTCAGCTGTTTCACACTCACACAGCTGCTTTCTTCACACTCTGCAGTCAAGTGGCACTTATGTGCATGTCTGAAGAAATATTTTCAACTGGCAGTCTTGGCAGGGGTTCCATTCTCCTCCTTGTTGCCCTAAGCACTACCCAGAAGCTAACTTAGCCCTTCAGAAAATACATTAATTCTATTGCTCCTTCAGCAAGGAGATGGCCTTTAGATCTTACATTACTAACCTAAACTTAATAAAGCATATGGTTGTCATTTAATTTTCTTAGAAGTGCTTGGAAGGTCAGAGGGAGTGAGGTTAAGTGTTCAATTACACATTGTAGCACGTAGGATCTAGGAATAAGCCTCTAAAACAGGCCAATCGCCTACGAAACACAAACAAGGAAATGCTCAGTCACCAGTTATGTCTCGGGCTTGTCCATCCTTCTGCCCAGTCAGCTCCCAGCCCTCCCACACCTTGCAATCTGCTTTCCCCCAGAAAGTAGTCCCATCTGCCCCTGGGGTTTCCCTTTCACTGTGTCCTGCAGGACTTGATGTCCTCTGTGAGTTGAACACATATAGCCCTCAAGAGAGGGCTGTCTCTACACCTGGTTATGTATCCAGGGTCCAGTCTTGGTTTATCTATTATAGAGGAGGGAGAGAGCTTCCAGTCTAAGAAGAGCTGAATTCTGGGGCTTAGCCAAGAATTGCCTCTTATCACCCCATTTTCCCTCATAAGGCAGAATTAATCATTGATAGACAATATCTAGAGCCTTATTAATTGTGCTAAAAGGCATGATTTCTAAAAATGTAAACCCTATCCCATAATATCAAAGGAGAGAAAACTAAGAAGTTAGGGTGCCAGATTTTCATAGGTTTGATGGGACTTAAAAGGTTAAATGGAAAAGATTTTAAACTATGCAGTGCCCACATCACAACTGAACCACACAGGAATCACCCTTTCCCAGCACCAGCAGCCCTATTCCCTGCTGCCCCCTCCCCTCATTCCAGCCACCAGGAGGGAGGCTGGCCCCAGAAACTTCCCTGATAGCAAACCCAAAGGGCACACCTCAAAATGTTCCCAACTAAATGGAAGACTATGAGCATCTCATAAGTATATTTACCTGTACCCCACTGTGCCTCCTGAAAGGACTAAGAGCGTGTATATCAGGTGAGCCCTTTGCCCTGTAACAACTACCCAAACACTTGGTGAAGATGAAACCAGCAGCAACAGAATTACAGCCCAGTGCGCTACGGAGCGTGCTATGTGAGGGCCGTAGTATATGTGTGCCCGCCGCCTGGGTTTGATCCTGGCTCTGCCACTTGCTAGTTTGTGACCTTGGGCAAGTTATTTGATATCCTTGGGCCTCAGTTTCTTCACTTCAATATGGAGATGCTAAAAGGATCTGCCTCCGTGGGTGGTTGTAGGTGTGAATGAATTTCACACAGTAAGTCCTTGATGAGCACATGCTGAAGCACTTAGATGGATGTTTGGCATAGGAATAAACTTTATGTATGTGTTAGCTATTAATACATAACTAATACAGAGGGGGCCCAAAAATGTATACACATTTTAAGAATGGAAGAAAACTGTATTAAAATTGTAATAGGATGAATGACGCTCACATTCATTTGATGAACACCTTCTTTTGAGCGAATGTCATATCACACATTGCTACCGTAATTCAATTCAACTTCGAAAAATAACACATAGATAACATCTCTTGAAATGTGCACATTTTTTTGGCACCCCCGGTATTTGTCTTGTCACCATACGTATGTAAAGGCACAAAGAAGTAAGCTGGAGCATCCACCCTGGCTCTGTGCAAGGATGGTCTGTGAATCCATCTGCTCTTGCTCTCCTAGGCCAGCGCCATACAAGCCCCGCAGCCCAGGGACCCCTCACCCCTACCCCCGGGGTCTGTGCTTAGTGAGCCCTGCTGGCTCCGGCAGGCAGCCCCTAACATGAGAAACATCTCACTTGCCACACTCCTTCTCTGTCCCCTCCATGGTTTCTGCTCTGTAATTCCCTTTGCCCAGCCTTTAGATGTCAAGGCTGTGGCTTCAGAGCTTTACCCTTTCAAAAGCAGGAGACTGAAAAAAAATAGTGCTTTGCACAATGAGTATCAGTGGGGTTTCTCCTTGGTTGTGTGAAGCCGGCAAAGCTACCGATATTCTTTGGAGGACTGACTCTGGAAATGCTTATTGATTCTACAGAACCCAAGAGATCCAACAGGAATTTCGAGGCATTCCATGAGGGAAAGAAGTGACAGGTGTTGTCACATTTTATCTTCGTCTATGCCACTGCTTCCAAACTTTGTCCCAACCCAGAAACCAAGGATGAAGTTACAGAAAATGAAGAACAATGCGGAAAACAGAAGGCCCCCTCAAAACATAGAAGACCAGTAGACTTGGGACAACTCAGAATCCTGGAGTGTTCGTGCTGAAAGGAATCTTAGAAAGGCAATGCTCATTTTATAGATACATAAACTGAGGCCATGAGAGGTTAAAGACTTACCAAGGACAGTCAGCCAGTGACAGCCACAGATAAGAACCAACATGTCCAACAACACAAAGTGCCACAGGTTTCAGTGCGAAAGTAACAGGGGAAAGAGGGTCACTTGGCAGGTCCCTAAGGAGATAGAGGGTGTCCCAGGCTGGCCTTGAGGTTCTGCTCACTTTCCTCTTACACTGCTCTGTGACCTCAGTCAAGGTTACTACTTAATGTTAAAGCTTTTGCTAATAATGAGGAATTACTGGGGGAAGATGATGTGTACAAGGGCTCCTATGGGACTTACCACAGCAGCAGCAGCAGCGTGTGTGTGTGTGTGTGTGTGTGTGTGTGTGTGTGTGTGTGTGTGAGAGAGAGAGAGAGAGAGAGAGAGAGAGAGAGAATGAATGAATATCTAGGCCAGGCCCCAAGAGTACCCCCGTGGAGCCTTGATGCAACAGCCACTGTGATACGAGCACGTACAGAAATGACAGCCACCCACCTACAGTGACCTGGACGGGCTCTGTGTTCTGGGTCTGTCTCTCTTCACTTTCGGAGGCATTCTGCGCCTCACTCAAGTTGTTTCTCTTCTTAACATGGGCAACCACGAAGAAACACAAGCCCACGAGCACAATCAAAGGTCCCATGATCTGCAGGGACAGGAATCCACAGATCGGGGGCTCCGCATTGGCAGTGTCTGTCTCATTCAGGGGTTCCTTCTCCCAGTCTGAGTCACATCCAGGGACCCAAATGCCCAGTATGCTGATGAGCATGCCACTGGTCAAGAACAGGAACCCAAAGATGAGGCACTGGGCAAACTGGCGGCTCTCTCCACAGATGAAGGCTTGGTCAGGGTCCGCCTGGTTGCCTCGCAGGCGCCCCGCCCGGAACTGAAGTAGTGCCCGGGAGCGTGCCAGGATCACAGCCCCAAGCCCAATGGCCGCACACGCAGGCCCAGCAACCTTCAGCACCATACTGCAGTCTGGGAGGGTTTCGTATTGGCATGTCTGGAACCCAAAGATGGAAAGTAGGACTCCCACAAACAACAGGATGGCACCAAAGACGAAAAGGAAGAAAATGAGCTTGCTGACATGCCTATCTGGCTGGACCTCATCCGGCTCAGCTGCTGCAGGAGACATGGCCAGAAGAGGCCCCTTCCCCGAAGAGGGCTGGGATGTGTTTCTTTCCCTCCAATGGTTTCAACAGCTCTGCAAATATAACCAAACACCAAATTAAAGTGGATACAGTAAACTGGGTGACCCACGCTGTTATTCTGCTGGCCATTTCAGAAATTACACCAGAATGAAATCATAGGGAATAGAACTTGACCCAACTGATACACTGTAGAACAATGAGCTGGTTATGAGTCAGAAAGACTGGCATTCAGAAACTCCTGAGTATTTAATTTCATGAAGATATTCAAGAAAAGGAAATGCAATTACCATGCATCCAAGAGTTATCTTTTAAAAAACAAAAACCCTCGCAGGGATGTAAAGTACAGCATAGGGAATGTAGTTAATAATATGTAATAACTATGTATAGTTTTCGGGTGAGTACTAGACTTAATCGGGGGAATCACTTTGTAGGTTACATAAATGTCTAACCACTATGCAGTACACCTGAAACTAATATAATATTGAATGTCAACTGTAATTGAAAAAATTTTTTAATTTAATTTAAAAAAACATACAACAAAAGTACCTGGGTGTGGCTTTTCCTGTTCTGAATCTTAAAAACTCACTCTCCCAGGAGAGAAAAACAATGGCAAGTGAGGGAAGAAGCACAGGGATTATTTTTGATTTACAGACACCCCAAATTTATTTCATCACAGCCTTCTCTGAGCATTTCCACCTTGGTAAATTTTCGTTCAGTAACTAACTTTCCATTTCCTGTTTTAGACCTCGGCATTTTCCATTCCATGCTTTATTCTAAGGCTACATCTACCGGAGACCCAAATTCAGCAGCTTCAACTGAATGGGAAGGTAGTTCAGGAACACAGTGGGTTTGGTGGATACCCAGTTAATTCTGTCAAAATGTGATTCTTGAGTTCTCAAACGGGCACACGCAGGGGCTGCCTTGGCCTGAAATCTGGTGGCCCAGCTGCTTGGGCCTGGAATGACCCAGGGCAGCGGGGCACAGCAGGTCAGGCGGAGCCTTGGCTCGCAGGTGGGCAGGCGTCTTCTCCCTCACTCTCTGTGGTGCCACCCACTTCCATGAAGAGGTTTAAGCTGTTAAAAGCACACGGCTGATAAAATCACCAGCTACAAAGCACTAAACAGAAATAGAACTTGACTTTGAAAGAAGAGTTGAAGTGAAATCAAGTGGGAAAGCACCTTCCAAAGTTCACCCAAGCCTTGTACTTCAAGGGTATCTTATATTAAATGTACCCCGAGCAGTTGTTAAAGAGTTGACTAGTTTACATGGACTGACTTTATTATTTAGTTATCTTATGTACGCTAATGAATGGGATATTTTACCAGGACCTTTCAAGTTGTGCCCTTGAAAAGATAACCCAAGTGTGGAGACCATTTGCGTTGCTCAAGGAAAGAAAAATTTTTAAAATACCTTGTGCCAGTTGCATCGATGGTCACATGAAGGAGGTTGAGATGGAGGCTGTAAAGTCAAGGCCATCTTGACAAACCCAAATCATGACCAGGTAGGGTCAGTTTAGGTGAAGAAAGCAAGCGGCAGGTCTTATCCTAGGAAGTACTTTTCCAGGAAAAAGCAGGATAGAATCAGAAGGAAATTGAAGAAAGAAGGAAATATAGGGGGGAAGTTCTTCATTTTAAACTTGGACAAATTCCATGTATGAAGATGCAAGTAAGCTGAGACAAAGGCAGCACTGCGCTAATACTTTTTTAAAATTTCTGAATCATGTAATCTCTCTCGCTGGTTCCAGAGATAATAGTGATTCTCTGCTACTAAGTCCTATCAGGAATTCACTGTATTCCTGGCACCTTCAACTTTGAATGGACTCCCAAGGCTTCGATGCTGTAAAGGCAAATTCCCAAATACTAGTAAAGAAAACAGAAGCCTAAAACTGAATTGGTAGCTTCTTTTCCATGGAGTAGTGGTCTAAACACCTGGCATGTGTTAATCCCTGATCCAAAATATTGCGTTGGTAGTGTCTCAGTCTCTCTCTCTCTCTCTCTCTCTCTCTCTCTCTGTGTCTCTCACAGATGCACCCACAAACGGACACATAGATATATAGACATCTACACTAATAGAAAATTAAGCCTTTTCCAAATATCAATTTACACTTAATTCTCCCAACGCCAAATTCACCTCCCGGACTATCGGTTTTCCAAATCCGCACCTAACTACATCCAGTGGATTTGGGGGGCCAGGCAAAGAGAGGCAAATGTCTTTTAAGGGACAGAGCTTCGTGGGTGTCAGGGAGCCCGGCTGCCACAGGCCGGCGCGGCTCCCACGGGCACAGCTTAGCGCCGCTCCCCGCGCGGAGCCTCGGCCGTGACCGCGCCGCCCCCCACCCGCGCGGCGTCGGGGCGCAGGTTTCTGGGCGGCGGAGGGGGGGGGCGCCCGGGAGCCGCTTACCTGAGGCTTCGCGCCGCGCGTCCCGGGAGCCTGCGGCGGGTCGGCCTGCGGGCGGGCGCTGGGCGGGGAAGCGAGACCGGCGAGGGCGGGCCGCCGCCGTATTTACCGCGGGAGGCGGCGCCGGGAGGGGGCGGCGGCCCGAGCCGCGAGCGGGGCAGGGCGGACTGGCGGGAGCCGGCGGCCGCCGGGCGCGGCCCTTCGGGGGCGGGAAGCGCGAGAGCCGGGCCCAGGGCTGCGCACTCGGCCGCTTCCCCGCGGGTCGCGGCGCGCGCGTGGAACCCAGGGGCAATGGGTGGCGCCGCGGCCTCCCGGGCCCGCAGCCCCACGAGAGTCCGGGCAACCAGGTGGGGCTCGCCTGGCTGTCGGAACTGCCGACCGAGATCCCGGCGGCGGGAAGGGAGCCGGGTCCCCCCGGGCTAGGGCGCAGGAATCGCGGGGGGGGGACGGAGGAAAGGAAGCATCTGACCCCCTGCCGGCGTCGCCGCGGCCCGGGTGAATCGCGGTCCCCGCGTCCCCGCCGCTGCGCTCTCGGCCACCGGCCACCGTGCGGCCTGGGGAGGGTCCAGCCGGTGGCCCTGTGCACCGCCTGCCTGCCACTCCACGGGCTTGACTTGAGGTCTCTAGAGCAAGTCCCTCGCTGTGAGCTCCTGGACGAGCAGCTTAGGGGGACACCAGGTCACAGAAAAGTGCGCTCCGTGAGAACGTGAGACTGGCGTCCTCCATACCCTAGCAGTTCAGACGAGAACAACTAGCTCCCGGACCAAAGCAGGTCCCTGGCGGGTCCCGTGCAGGGTCACCTCTGTCCCTTGCGCACTCACAGGTACGCCCACAGCCCTCCCTGGCGGTGGTGCCCCCTTCCCGGTTCTCAATTGCTAATGATCCGCCGGAATTAACCTGGTAACTTTCCCTGCCCTTGAACCTGGCGTTTCAGGAGAGGTTTGCTAATCCCCGTGCTGTTTGTAACCTGCCCATGACACGTGACACGGATCTAACTGTGCCAGTTTCCACACAAGAGGTCAGGGTGCTGTGGAAGGTGAGTAAAGGGCTCAGTTCAAGCTCCTGAACTCCAGGAGCCCTGGGGACTTCCCCAGCCCTGGCAGTTCTCCCTCATTTCCTGCCCACTTTGCCTGAAACCCAATTGCATTAACCTTTTAAAAGTATCAACACTTTGCATACATAATAGAGCAACTTGTTCCCAGTAGTTCTCACTGAGGGAGTGAGCTGGGTTTTAGCCAATTACCAGAAGTGAGAAGGAGACTTTCAAAGGGGTCAGAGGGAGGCAAAGAAGGAATAGTGGTTAGCTGCGCTCTGAGGACCGAGGTCTGGGTGGTGAGATGGGGCTTCCCCAGACGGCATAGTTCCAGCACTAGAATTTGCTGGGGACACTTGCCACAGCGGCCAAATGTGGCCTTTTTCACAGCTGGCATGCCCTGGCCTCTGCAAGTCTCTGCCCTAACTGAAGGAGCCCTGGTTATGACTCTAATAAAGAATGCGAGCCCATGACCCCATGCTCCTGCCAGGTTCAGTGTTGTCCACTTTACCTGTAGCCTATGGTCCTTTCCTGTGTATCTCCAGCATCTTAGAGAACGTTGGAGCCAGAAGGGGATACGGGAGCTAAAAACAGTCATTTTTCAGTTGAGGAAACCGAGGCACAAAGACGTAAAGTGAGTCCATAGATGGTTAATGTGAACCAGATGTACTGACCCTGCATTGTTCCTCCCGGCACACCTGTCACCCAGAAGACACACAACGCCACAGATCCAGAAAATGGCTTTCAGATATTTATAACAACACAGGCACTGTATCCCAAGGATATTGCAGCAATCCGTGTCCAGGGTGGAGATAATCCTGGGCAAAGTGTCAGGATATACCACCTTTTGGGCGAGCCTCAAAGTACACCTCGCTAACAAGCACATAACCAAGAGTGGTGATTGCTCCACAGCACCTGGCACGGGGCTTTCTAAAACCACAGGCCTGGACTGTAGAACTTGCCCTCTCTACACGCGCCTGCTAACAACTCTTATTTAAAACTCGATCTCTGGTCCTGTCGTGTGCAGACCTGCAAAGGAGCCTGTTGATACAGCTGCCCCTCTGGTGCCACATGACTGCGGGCTGGCCACACATGACAGACTTGAATGTACTGGCACCAAGGACAATCAGATTAGCTTCCACTTGGAATATCTGTTGCTTGGACTGTTTGTGTCTTTTGGAGCCCATTTGACTAAATTAAAATCCGTGGCAACCAATGATGGGTCAAGTATAAAAGACATACCTACCAGCCATCAAGGTACTTGTCTGGGTAGCAGACCTATTCTTAGGACAGAGCCTGGATGACCTTGTCATTTATCTCAAGCCAAGTGGCCTTTTCCAGCCTGTGTGGTAGTGAAAACAGATAAGCCCAGACAGAATCCTTAGAAAAATAGCATCAGAACAAACAAAAAAACGGGTGAACCTTGAATTCAGGAAGTAAATACAGAGGGTTAAGCCAAGGCAAGCATTCATTTATTCATTCGGCAAATATTTGAGAGCTGACCAGGTGCCAGAAAACAAAACAGAAAATCCTTTGCCCACGTGGGACTCATATTTTAATGAGGAGAAAGAAAGTAAAAGAAACATGTAAATTATACAGAGTATTAGAAGGCATAAGTGCTATGGAGAATCAGAAATCACAAAAGGAAACTAGGGAGTGCTGGGGAGATTTCAGTTTCAATGGGCAGTTCAGGAGGGCGTCTCTAAGAAGGTGACATTGCAGCAAAACTTGAAGGGAATGAGGAAGCAAGCACATTGATAAAACTTTTATTGCATAACAAATTACCACCAAATTTAGAAGCTTAAAACAACAAAGATTGATTTCTCTCTCAGTTCCTGAAGGTCAGGATCTGGGAGCAGGTTAGCGGGGTGGCTCTGGCTCAGGGTCTGAGTCAAGCAGTTGGCCGAGGCTCCATAGAGGATCTGACGGCCTGACTGGGGGGGCGCTCACTCCCCCGGCTGTGGGCAAGAGGCCTCAGCGTCTCACCCTGTGGACCTACCCACAGAGCCAGCAGGGTGTCCTCATGGCAGCTGGCTCTCCCTAGAGTGAAGGACCCAAGAGAGAGCAAATGAGGTGGAAGATGCAGTGCCTTTATGACCTGGTCTCTGCAGCCCCATACCATCCGTTCTGCTGTATTCTTGTCCTTAAACTGAATCACTAAGTCAAGGGGAGAGGAATTAGCCTCCACTTCTTGAAGGGGGGAGTATCAAAAAATCTGTGAACGTATTTTAAAACTATCACAGCGAACAATGATGACGTTCTGGGAAAGATGGAAAGAGCGCTTCAAGCAGAGGAAACAGTAAGTTGAGTGCTAAGGCCCTGGGGCAGCAGCAGCAGGTGTATTTAAGGAAGAACAAGCGTCCAGGGTGGTTGGAACAGGTGAGCAAGGGGATGAGGACTAGGAAAGGGGGTCAGGGAGGGAAGGTGCCTGTGTGGCCACATGCGTGGGGCTTCTGGGCCATTATAAGTGTTCTGAGTGAGACGGAAGCCCCTGGAGGGTGATTTGTTTCGTGTACAGCAGACTGTGATGTGATTGGACTTATTTTTTTAAGGCAACAGTGGCTTGTGGGTGAGAATAGCCTGAGGAGGAGGAAGGGTAGAAGGGAGGAGACCATTCAGGAGGCTATTATAACAACCCAGGAGAGAGATGACTGTGGCTTGTCTTTGGAGGTGATAAAAGCAGTCGGATTCTATATATTTCTTAAAGATAGAGTCAACAGGACTTTCCAGGGATTGGATGTGGGTTTTGATTCCAAGGTTTTTGGCCTGAGGAACTGGAAGGATGGTTCTGGATAGGAAATACTATGGGCAGGACAAGTTTGAGGGGGAAGTTTCAGAGTTCAGTTTGAGGCACGTTAACTTTGTGATGTCCATTAGACATCTGAGTGAAGAAGTTGAGGAGGCAATTGAATACACATGTCTGGAGTTCAGGATTTCTGAAAGGAATACTTTCCTATGGTCTGTCAGCGATGTTTCTTACAAAATCAAGAAGGCTGGCCCTTCCTCTGGAAGAGTTGGCATATGCCTATGTGGCTACACCTGCCTAAGAGCAATCAGTGCTACTGAGGCCTCCAAGCAGGCACAAAGCAAGGGGCAGACTGGTGTCCACCAATGTGGGGATTTCAGATGTTCCCAGAGGGCATAGGACAGCTCTGCACAGCTGGGAGGGGTGAGATTCTGCTGCTCTGTTCTCAGAGTGCTGCCCTGAGGAACTTGTGTCCTGCATGCCTACAAGACAGGCCATGTGATAACCCCCAGGGCACTGGCGACCTGGAAAAGAAGTTCTGGCAAGGGGTGTGTATTGGCTTACCAAATTCCCTATTACCATTTTCAAGATTCACAAAATTTCCGAAAGACAATCAATCATCAAATCTGCCAGCTTCTAGTTTCTTTTCTATTTTGCACTCTGCACTTAGAAGCATGCATTCCTCTCTTCCAGTTCCTGACATTTCCTGAGACTGCGCTGGGGCTGGTGTACAGGAATTCGCTCTCCAGTGCTTGGTCTTGGGTCAATGTTTCAACTAATATTCTCGGGACTGCCAGCGACGCCTCTGAACTTAGCTGGGCCCCATCCAGCTGTCTACCCCCGAAAAGGTGCTGTGGTCAGGGGAGGCCAAGGTTCCTGGGACATTTTCTTCTCCTCCTATGTTGGACTTTGACCCAGGGCCTGAGAGACATGTCTGAAGTGGGACTGACTGATTTGACAAGCTTGAGTTGTGGGTTTACATTTGACCCCCTTAGCTGACCCCCAGGGCAACTAATCTTTTACAGAGTCATTTTATTGCCTGGGGTGGAGCTGTTGATTTTGCAAGGTTTATAACAGCTCAGCTTGAATGCAGCTAGTTGGAGCCAGGGGTAGGCGATGCAAGGAGTTATTTTCAAAGAGAGTGAGGCTGTGCCTGGCGTTCACGTGGTCTTATCGGCAGAGTCTTCCACCTTGCCGAGGCTGAGACAGCACTTCCCACTGACAGCAGCATCTGGAAAGCAGGCTAGAGGATGCCAGCATGTTGATAGTAAGAGTTTTAGAGAGACGTAGTGGTCTTCTGGCATGATGTGTTGGCTCCAGCAAATACCTACCACTGACCGAGCCCCAAAGAATGAATTCTTTCTCTACACAGCATATAAAAAGGGGATGAGACAGACCTGGGTTTAAATCTCAGCTTTGTTACTTACTAGGTGTATACTTGGCCGACTAAACAACTTTTCTGTGTCTCAGTGTTCTCATCTGTAACATGGGTATAAGCAGACCTACCTAAAAGGATGTCTTGAAGAATACATTTCTGGCACATGGTGAGCCATGGATAAATGTATTTCTCTTCAGCTTGTGGCTACTCACCTCATCTCCCATCTATAGCCCCTTTTCCACAACCTTCAGGAAGACTGATATGATGAACCCATGGAGAAGGTAAAGAGATAGAAGAGGAGCGAAAACAGCATTCGCAGTGAAAACGAAATGAGGCCACGTTGACTTCTCATGCTCAATTTGTGACAGTTGGAGCCCATGGCAGTCCATGGCTTCTCTCTGCAGCACATTTTCCCAGGTATTTCTGGAGTCCTCAAAGGTATGTGTCGCATGATCTCAAAAACTAGCCATCCAGATGGTCACCCTGTGTTATCTGTTCTGTCCTTCTAGCTCTGCTTCACCACTGTCTCTAGCCACCAACACTTCTGCCAGGTGCCTTGCTGCTGCTGGGGTCCCTGGAGGGATATGTGGGGGCCCTGCCGAGGTGCTCCCCAGCTAGTCAGTGGCCAGGCTCCAGGACTCTACCTACCCCACCTTTCCTGTTTCCACCTGGGTGTCTCAGCCCCATCACTTTGCCCGTGGTTCTAGCCCTGCACTTCTTGGGTGACATTTATGATTCCAAAAAGGGTTCAGATTTGTTTACAGAGATCCCAAAATATAGCAAGGTGAAATAAATATGAAAATGAATGAGAAAAAGAAAGAAAAGGTTTACAGCATTTCCTGCCTCATTCAAACAGCTTCCTGGTAATGTGCATGGTGGGGTAGAATCCTTTTCACATTATTCGTACAGGTAACTTACCTGTTTCAGGATCAGATGTGGTAACGTATCTGAGACACTTGGAAATGACTCTCAAAATGGCCCGACCTGGGAGTGGGCTATCTGACTGCTGGGGTGATGTATGTGGAGTCCCCAGCACCCAGCTGGGGGTCTGGTGTGCAGGGTGCAGCCCAGTAGCATTAGGCATCTCCTCACAGTCACACACTTGAACCTTCGGCTTCTTCCACAGCAACCGCTGGCCTCAGAAGTGAAGCAATAGGGTGGCCGATGGCTCAGCTGGTTAGAGCGCGAGCTCTGAACAACAGGGTTGCTGGTTCGATTCCCACATGGGCCAGTGAGCTGCGCCCTCCCCAACTAGATTGAAGAACAGTGACTTGGAGCTGATGGGTGCTGGAGAAACACACTGTTCCCCAATATCCCCCAATAAAATTTTTAAAAAATATATTGTAAATTCTCCTAAAATATGTGCATTAGCATCATCTCTGTTTAAAAAAAAGAAAGAAAGAAAAGAAAAGTGAAGCAATAGGGATCTGAACACCTGAGCGCCGGGAGTCTGATAAATTAAAAGGCAGTTTGGCAGGAAGCCACCTCCTGAATGCCCCAGATTTTAACAAAGGCCCCTTGTCACAGCCACAGAATGCAGGTAAAGCCAGGGCTTAAGGCAGTGTTGATTCAGAAAGAAGAAAAAGGAAACTTCTTTGTGGTTTTTTCTTGTTAACCTACCTAACGGGTTATTGAAAGGATTAAATGAATACAGAGAGAAAGGCCTGCTGAGATTTGTGCTCGGATGCAATTCCAGAAGAAATATTTGCTCCTAAATAATGATAACAGCTAACTCCTACATAAAACTTCCCATTTGTTTTTAACAATGCACATGTCTTATCATTTGCATTTCATAACAAGCCTATGAGGTAAGTATGAAAGTACCCTGTGTTACAGACGCAAAGAGAGGGTGGGCAGCTCCTACGTTACCTGGCCAAAAAGTGGCAGAGGTGGATTTGAAGCACGATGCTTCTTCTTTCTCCTAGGTGAGCTTGTCCACAGCCTCCTTCTTCATTGCACAGGGGAGGTCTATGGCTGTTTTTCAATGTCAATTTACAGTCATTCAAAGGCAAGCTAACAAATTCCTATTCACTCTTTAATTCTCCAAATTAAATGTTGTTTTCCCAGAGAGACCTCCTAATCTAAATAAGTCCCAGCTCTCCGTGCCCCCCTGCTATTTTCAGAGTACCTAGTATTTTTCACGCAGGGCACTAATCACAAGCATAGTTATTTATTATCCCTTTGAGATCACTTCTCAATCCTTTACTGTTTAAACCACCCTGTCTGCCCTTCTGTCGCTGTTATCAATGACATCCCAGATCTCCAATGGTCTAGCTCAGGTTTTGGCACCTGGTGATCAAGTCTCATCCATTTCAAATCCTGCCTTAATCCTGGGTGCTTTTAACCTCACATGGGTGACCCAGATGACATGTGGCCTTCTCATCTCCAAGTCCTTCCTCTCCCATCTACCTCAGCTGACGCCTCCCGCCACCTCTCACTGTACCAGCCATGGCCTGAAAGAGCTCCTCCTGCAGAAGCGGGAATTGAAGCATCTCCCTCCATCTCGCTTATCAAACCATTCCTGCTACAACTATCCTTTACTCTGGACCCTTCACTTGCACCAGCTGACTCTCATCTCCTTTCTTCACTTCCTTCTTGTATAGTTTAAATTCTATGACCTATCTGTTCAGTGGCAATTTCTGATACCCTAAATTTCCAAGTCTGTGTTTTTTCATTATAACCTTCTGGCAACACTTTCTTTGCTTGCTTTTCTGAGCCTGTATCTCTGTAGCTGAGTGCTGCTGGTGAAAGACATAACTCTAGAATCTATTGCTATCTGTGTAAATCAGCGTTCCCCAAACTGAAGAACAGCCCTCAGCAATGCCAGGCAACCCAGCCCCATTTTGCTTCTAGACTCACTTTCCATATGACTATTCCAGCAGGTGGTCCAAAGCCTAGTGAGCTTGTTCCTCTGTTCTGGTGACACCCCTGATGGTCCAGATCCCTGCCTGGCTAGCATGGTTCTTCAAGAGAAGCAACTATGGGTAAACCCTCAGCCAAATGTGCTCCACTGAGTATGCCCCTCGCTTGGCATCCATCTTTAATTTGTTCTCAAGTGCTTGGTTCCTAAAGCAGAATGACTTTGGTCAAATAGCTTCAAACCCTAGCTTCCTGCTGTGCCAATGCCAGTTCTTCCTTCATGGTGACTTTGCCCTGACGTTGAACCCAAGTCACCATTCTAAGCTCCCCTCCCTTGTGATGAGTTCTTCCTGGAGGGCCCTAGATACTTCTTGCCGAGGCATAGGTCAGAGCTACCTAAATCCATCAGCAAGGTGTAGGGGAGGAAAGATCATTTTCTTTCTACCCTTCTGAGTTCTTGGCTGAAATCTTGTAATAAAAGACAGATTAACAAAAGAAAAAGAAACAGAAATTGACTAACATGGATAACTCATGGGTACATGAGGTAGGTGGCTAAGAATTCAGGCTTAAACACCATCTTAATAGGGCAAGGGAAGGGGGAATGGCAGCCTCTGATGGGAGAGTAAATGATTTTTAAGAAAGATGAATGGGTCCTTAGAAGAATACATGGGATGTATAATACGCGTAGTTTGTGAAGAAGTTTGTTCGGGTGTGATGTGGACTTGTAGTCTCCTCTCTTGTGATAAGAGTCAATCCTCTCTGGTTGATGAAACTCCTGGGGAGGGGATTTATGACAACTGAGTTCCTTTTGGAGCGTCTGTCGTTAGGCAGATAAGAGAAGTTCAGAGAAAGCTTCTCTCTGCCTTTGCTGTTTTTCAAGTGCCTACAGCTCAAAATAATCAATATGCCAAAGTGGCAAATTTGGGGGTGGCATGTCCTGAACTAGTCACATTTTGGGGTGGCATATTCTGCTACCCTTCAAAGGCTTAAAATACATTTGCTAAACTGTTTCTCCAGTAGCAGAGAGAGCTGTGAGGAGAAGTTGCTAACACTCAGAAGAAAGGTGCTGAAGAACCAAACATCACCCTCCCATAAACACATACACACTCCTATAGATTCATTGATTTATTCACACACTACATAGTTCGAAAAAGATTTAAGCTGGTTTACAAAATACATATAATCCAACCGTATGAAGTAAAATAACAAATACCGTGCTGTAGTAGAATCCTGCCCACCTCCCCAACCGAATTTGAGTTCTCCGAAGACCAGAACAATGTATTTTGTTTGTCTTTCTCCTCTCTTATAGAAGGAGGCTGCATAAGGATGAATAGTCTAACAGGAAGCCCATTGCATCTCTTTCCTGCACGGCCTGGGACAGTGAGGTGCGAATTCTGGTACAAGCAGTTGAGTCATTGGTTGCCATGGGAGTTGAGAGCTTGGTGGGGCGGAACTGTCTGGGAGACTGCAGTTTCTGAAGTCCAGGGAATTTGGGAAAATGCCAGCCACAGCCCCTGTGGCCTCCCAGCAGTCAGCACCACAGCCTTTCTGTACACAGTCTCCGGATGCTGGTGGGCTGTGTCTGCAAGCTCCCCATGGCCTCCAGGGGAAATAGTGCTCCTGATCAGCTTCTGCTGGCTCAGTCAGAAGACTTGACCAGGTAGAAAATATAATGGCTTCAGCTAAGAACATACACTGCTGATAGACGGGTATGTATCTTATCAGATGCTGCTATCTCACTGGTCTGGAGGCAGGAAAATACAATCAGCTCATATTTCTGATATTCCTGGCTAGCCAACTGTGCTGTTTATGACTGCAATCAGGAAGACTGACAGGAAACAAGCATCTTGGAAATAACTGTACAGCTTCACAGATCATTAGCAAACTTGACTTCCCATTACCAACTCCAGAGTTGTAATGAGTTGTCTTTTCACCCAAACTTTGACTATTACTCAAAAGAAAAATCTACACTCAGATCTCTACACTCTTTGTAATTAGACCTGTTTCTCTCAACATCCAAGACTTGAAAGATACCAGAGAAAAGTACCCATTTAAAACACAAATCATAAATGGGTTAGATAGAGATACAGCCACAGTAAAAGAGAACGTATGTGTATATTAGGTGGGTTTCTCATCAGGTAAATGCTTTGAGATACACTAGCTGGCTGTTAGGTCACAGGCTTAACTCTCAAATATTCCAAGGGATGCTAATGAATATTCAATTAAAGTCCTCTGAGTAGAGCATAACTATTTGTAATCTCAGTGGAGGCAGCAATGCAGGGGCTAAAACAGCCAAAGAATGAGCAGAGTGATTGGAGGCCAGTGAACAGTGGCAACCAGGAGAGACGGGTGTATGTACGAGGCGGTGGGGTCTGTGAGGGGAGGCCAGGAAAGGCCTGAGCATTCTGGCACTGAGGAGCACAGACCTCTGGTGGGATGTGGGAAGAAGCTGCTACATCCTTCAAAGCGCCCGCCAGGTCTTTCCTGTGATAGTCCCACAGGGATGTGCTGAGATGCAGGCCCGGGGACCTGAGACCCTGGCGTGCTGGACCGGAAAGGATGTCAGCCTCATACTCAGGCTGCTTCCTGAGCGGAGGGAAGACCCAGGCCTCGCTCCCCATTCAGCTTGTCACAAGCCAGGTGGGATGCTGGCTCCACCCACAGACCTTGAGGAGGAAGTGGCTAAGACCACATCTGAGTTAGATTCGGCTTGATTGATGGGAACATTTCCACAGAAGGATGTCCAAATAAGGACCGCAGGAGTCACTGAGGAAAGCAGTGGCCTCCCCTTCCTGGGAGGGACTTAAAAATGAGGCAATGAAGTTGCCACAACATCTCCAGGTCTGATTCTGTAAGGTCATCTCCTGGATTCGTGGAAGCTGCTCTGGGGTGTTTCCAAGTTTAGCGGGAGGGAGGGCTTAGGAACGCTGAAACTCATGCTCAGCAAGGAGGACCATACACTGAAGATGACAGGATGGAAAAGCACCCCTCTCCGTGGCCCTGGCCTACCGAAGGAACCATTTCTGTCCCTTTTGTACAAGCAGATGAGTTTCATTTCAGGCATTATCTCTCCACCCCCGTTGGGAGCTGCCTTTCCCAGTGGGGCCTGCTCTCCTCAGCTGCATCTTAACCTGCTTAGATCTTTCTGGCATTTTCAATTTAGAGGCATTTCCTTTCCCCATGTGAACGTCCTTATGTGGATACCACCTGGGGAGCATCAACTCTACTTGTGAGAGCTGTTCTCTTTGCAGCCAATAAAAGCAATGTGGATGGGGAACCAGAAGGCCCAAACCTCATCCTGGTCCTGAGCAGGAACACGGGAACTTATTTCATCTTTCTGTGCCTCAGTTCCCTCATCTGCAAAATAGGATGATAATGGTGACTTTCCCTGTCTGCGTCCACCCTGAGGCCACGGAGGAGAAGAAAGCTTGCTGGTATAGGAGGAGCTGCAGGAGCCCATCGAGCAGGAGAGCATTTACTGGCCAAGTGACTGAAAGGTGGCCCAGGCAGATCCATGCTTGGGCCTGTTCTGTCAGCTGACAATTTGAACTTGTGTTAGGAAAGGAACAGAGGGCACTGGCCATGCCGACGGTGAGCTGAAAGGAGCTGAGGCTCAGGGAATCCAGATTCCCACTGCACTGCTGACTCACAGGAAGCCGGGGCAGGAAGGGCCCTGGAGCTCAGGAATGGAAAATTGTTTTCAGCCTAAGATGTTTTGCTCAAGCGCAATCTTACCAGGAGAGCCCAACATGTAAAACAAATCATGGGCTGGACTCCCTCAGAACACAGTTTGATTGCATGGACCCTATCTGACCCGTCCTTTCTTCTACGCACAAGGAAACTGAGGCCCAGGGAAACCAGTGCTCACGTAGGGTCACACGGCTAGTCCATGACAAGGCCAGAACAAAATATAGACAGTCCAGAGGTCTCCCATGTGGAAGAAGGTGGAGCCAGGATGAGCCAGGAGAAGTGGAAAGATGGACAGAGGAGGCAGCCAAAGGTAAGCAAGAAGTGGTGAGGGAAACCCTCACTGCCCTCTCCCCGCCGTCCCACCCCTGGGGGAGGACAAACTGCTGAGAGAAAAGAGATGACTTCACCTGTTTCCAAGGAAGCACAGGAAATGAGGTCCCTTGGGAAAAGGGAGGGTCTGGGAATGGGGTCATGTCCTTTGAAAAAGGGTTGGTGGCAGAAAGCAGCTCGCCATCACAGCAGCTCTGCCACTGGGGAAAAAAGCGGCAGGACCCCTTCTGAGTGAGGCTTCTTGTAAGTGTAGGGCTCCCACAAGTGGTCAGGGACTGGGATTTACTACAGGCAGGCCTTGGAGATATTGCGGGTTAAGTTCCAGACTTCGCAATAAAGCGAGTTAAATGTTTTTGCTGGTGGAGGGTCTTGCCTTCGATTTGTAAACAAAAAGGCAACATCTGTGAAGTCAGTGATACAAAGCACAATAAAATGAGGTGTACGTGTATCTTTGATGGGTCACTAAGGCTTACTAGTAGTGTAAACTTGAATGTAAGCTTGAATTAAAGCTACTCAGGAATAGCAAGTAAGATCAAAAGAACAAATGTGATAAAAGTTGTAGTAGGGCTAATGCTTGTTAAGGTTAAGGTTGCTCCTCCAAGTAAGTGAATTAGTAGGTGGGCAGCTGTAACGTTGGCGGTTAGTCAATAGTTAAGGCTATTGGATGAATAGGCTGATGGTTTTAATAATTACTGATAGGCTGACAGTTTTAATAATTACTGATATAAGAATAAGCGTGATGGGGGTGGTCAGTTGGCTCAGTTGGTTAGAGCACAGTGTTCATAACATCAAGGTTGCAGGTTCGATTCCCATGTGGACCCTCCACAACTAGATTGAATACAATGACTTCACTTGGAGCTGTGGGGTCCTGGAAAAACACACTATTCTCCAATAAAAATTGAAAAAAGAATAAGTGGGATGGTGTCTCCTGGCCCAGGAAATGGACTAAAGATGCTTCTGTTTTGTGGCAGAAACTGGTAATTACTGTTTCCGCTCATAGGGGAATGTCCATTCTTAGATTTATTGAGAGCTGTGTACTAGGTGTGAATGAATGTGGTAGAAGGACTAGTAGATTTGGTGAGTCAATAAGTAAAACAAGTGATCTGAGTACTAGGGATCAGGCCTGTCCTTTATAATTGTGAATGGCTACTATTCGTTTTTATGTAAGTTGAATTAGTCATTGTTGGATGGAAATTAAGTAGTTATTAGTTAGGTGTGGGAAATAAAATGCTTGGAAATAGAATGACAATAGGTAATCCTATTGTTGGGGAAGTGGAAAAGTGAATAAAGTTTTGCTGATTTTGTTTCTTAAGGTGTTTAATGTTTTAATTGTTTTTAGTTCTGGAGTTGAAGGATAAAAATGTTTTGAAATTTGTAATTAAAATATGAATAGTACTATAATTATTAATATAATACTAATAAATCATGTTGATGTATCTACTTGCGGAATATCGTTAAGAGGTTGAAACGCTCAGTCTTTAAATAGCATTCATCTTTTAAGTTAATTTTTTAAATGATTTTATATTAGAGATGGAGTTCATTCTTTTATATTAGATTTTATATTAGAGATGGAGTTCATATTTTAGTAGAACCCATTCGAGGACAACAGGCATGAAGCCATGATTTGACCCACAAATTTCTGAACATTGCCCATAGTATAAGCCTAATCATGTAGGCATTAGGGTTGTCTGGTTAAGGGGCCCTAAAGTGGCACATGTCCATAGGCCTAAGGAGGGAATAGCTCATGAGTGTTAGGATATCCTTGGACAAAATCAGTATTCAGATTGTTATTTCTATTGGTGGGACTACTCGATTATCTAGTAATCCTTCTAGTAATCATGGGTATCCTGGCTTTAGGTCCCCTGTAGGAAAATGTAGATCTTCCTAGTCTGTTTATTCATAGCTTCAATATCATTCGTTATCTATAGTGTTTATAGTTAGGGATGATCATTAATTTCATCTATTACGGGAAGAATTTGTAATGATGTAGAGCAATTAAAATCAAGATAGTAACGGGGAGAATAGTTTAAGCTGTTTCTACTTGTGCATCTGTTGTACTTGTGTGAATTAGTTTAGTTATTAATTTAATGAAATATGTAAAGGACTAAAGAACTAATTAGGAAAACAATTATTAGTATATGATCATGAAAACGTAAAAATTCCTCTATAGTAAGCGATGTTGTGTCTTGGAATCCTAGGAATAGAGATACAAAGGGCTTGAATCTATAATTTAACTTTGACAAAGTTATGTAATTTTTACTGATATCTTGCTTATTGAAAAAAACATAGTGGTTATGAGGTTGGCTTGAAACCAGTTGGAGAAGGTTCAATTCCTTCCTTATTTTAAAGTTACATAAGTAGGTCTTCAAATATACAATATGATCATTGGAGATTGGTAGTTGGTAGTTCTGCTACTGACGCTTCTTGTTTAGAAGCAAATGCTTCTCAAATTATAAATTATTCATATTAATGCTGTTAATAAAAACAAGTGAACCTATGAATGAGATGGTATTTCATGTTGTGTATACATCTGGATGATCAGATAACATGGTATTCCTGAAAAGCCAAGAAAATATTATGGAAAGAGAGTTATATGAATGCCTATAAATATAATTGTAAAATGAATTTTTAATCAGGTTGAGTGTATAGTCTGAAAATAATGGAAAGCAATGGACAAATCCTTCTTAATAGTGAATTCTCCTGTTGATAAGACACAGTGGAAAGTATTATCATGAAGGACAACATCTAAGGATGAATTAGCTAAGACAATTCCTGTTAAACCTCCTACTGTAAATAAGAAAATAAAACCTAAGGCTCATGATATGGCTGGTGAGCTTTTAATATTGCCTCCGTGGAGAGTTGGTAGTCAATTAAGTGCTACCCCCGTAGGAATAAAAGTAATAATTATAGTAGCTGATGTAAAATATGCTCGTGTATCAAGGCTCTGGGTCCGTGCTAACCTAAATTCCTAGCCCACTACTGATGATCTTGGTGTCAGGGGAAGAAGTAATGTTGATACTATGATCAGTGGTGGTAAAGGTATTCTTCATTTCATGTTTTCCAATTGTCATTTTATTTTCATATTATTTACTGGTGAGAATATGGTGAGTGATGTGGAGGCGGTTAATTGTATATGGAAATGTAGATTAAATAACGCTATGATGGCTATTAATGTTGGTAAAATAATGCTTTTTCTTTTTTCCAATTTTATTGAGATATAATTGACAAACATCACTGTATAAGTTTAAGGTGTACAGCATAATGGTTTGACTTACATATATATTGAAGTGATTATTACAGTAAGTTTACTTAGCATCCATAATTTCATACAGGTATGATAAAAAAACAAGTTTTCCCTTGTGATGAGAACTCTTAGGATTTACTCGTAACAACTTTCCTATATGTCATACAGCAGTGTTAACCGCAGTCATCAGGCTGTATATTACATCCCTAGTATTTATTTATATTGTGTCTGCCTTTTAACCACCTTCCTCCAATTCCCCCTCTCTCCACTCCCCACCTCTGGTAATGACAAATCTGATCTTTTTTTCTATGAGTTTGGGGTTGGTTTGTTTTAGATTCCACATGTGAATGAGATCATACAGTATTTGTCTTGCTCTGTCTGACTTATTTCATTTAGCATAATGCCCTCGAGGTCCATCCGTGTTGTTGCAAATGGCAGGATTTCCTCATTTTTTTTAATGGCTGGAATATTATTTATAGATAATGGAATATTTATAGATAGACTATTATAGATAATGGAATGTATAAAGAGCTGTGTATACCACATATACACACATCACAACTTCTTTATCCATCCATCCTTCGATAGACGCTTAAGTTTTTTCCATGTCTTCATTATTGTAGATAATGCTGCTCTGAAAGTGGGGGTGCAACTATCTTTTCAACTTAGTGTTTTTGTTTCCTTTGTATATATTCCCAGAAGTGGAATTGCGGGATCATTTGGTGGTTCTATTTTTAACTTTTTGAGGATCTTCCATATTGTTTTCCATAGTGGTTGTACCAGTTTACATTCCCACCAACAGTGCACAAGGGTTCCCTTTTCTCCACATCCTCACCAGCACTTGTTATCTCTTGTCTTTTTGTGATGGCCATCCTAACAGGCGTGAGGTGATATCTCATTGTGGTTTTAATTTGCATTTCCCTACTGACTAGTAATGTTGAGCATCTTTTCATGTGTCTTGTTGGCCTTCTGTGTATCTTCTTTGGAAAAGTGTCTATTCAGGTCTTTTGCCCATTTTTAATTGGATTACAGTTGTCCCTCTATCCATTGCTTCCAGGACCTGCTCAGATGGCAAAATCCAACATCCCTTATTATAGAGGAATTTTTACATTTTCATGATCATACACTAATGTTTTTCTAATTAGTTCTTTAGTCCTTTACATAATTTCATTAATGTTAATAACTAAACTAATTCACACAAGTACAACAGATGCACAAGTAGAAACAGCTTAAACTATTCTCCCCGTTACTATCTTAATTTTAATTGCTCTACATCATTACAAATTCTTCACGTAATAGATGAAATTAATGATCATCCCTAACTATAAACATTATAGATCACCAATGATATTGAAGCTATGAATAAACAGACTAGAAAGATCTACATTTTCCTACAGGGGACCTAAAGCCAGAATACCCATGATTACTAGAAGTATTACTAGATAATCGAGTAGTCCCACCAATAGAAATAACAATCTGAATACTGATTTTGTCCAAGGATATCCTAACACTCATGAGCTATTCCCTCCTTAGGCCTATGGACATGTGCCACTTTAGGGCCCCTTAACCAGACAACCCTAATGCCTACATGATTAGGCTTATACTATGGGCAATGGACATTAAAGCTGTTTTGGTATTACCCTTGATGCCCTGAATGTCCTCAAAATGTCTTCCTTTCAAAATTTCCTTTATCTTCAGGTAAAGTAAGAAATCATTGGGGGCCAGATCAGGTGAGTAGGGAGGATGTTCCAATGCAGTTATTTGTTTACTGGCTAAAAACTCCCTCACAGACAGTGCTGTGTGAGCTGGTGCATTGTCGTGATGCAAGAGCCATGAATTGTTGGCGAAAAGATCAGGTCGTCTAGCTTTTTCATGCAGCCTTTTCAGCACTTCCAAATAGTAAACTTGGTTAACTGTTTGTCCAGTTGGTACAAATTCATAATGAATAATCCCTCTGATATCAAAAAGGTTAGCAACATCGTTGCAACAAGTTCGTGAACTTGGCAGACCTCGTATTTTTATGTTTGTGGTGGGATATAATGATAAGTAATGATACATGTCATATGCAAAGGGCTAGAGTTAATGACATGAAATATTTTCATAGAAGATATATAAGATGGTCATATTGGAATCATGGATAGGATGCTTAAATTCATAGGAAAAGAGTTTTGATAATAAAATTGATTATGTGATGGTAGACAGGGGTTGTAAAACGCTCCTAGTAATAAAATAGTAAAAATAAAATTGCTGTAAAAATATTTATTGTAATAAAGTTGGCATATTCTGCTAGGAAGAATAGAGCTAACGGCCCTGCTGCATATATGATGTTGAAGACAGTAATGAGTTCTGATTCTCCTTCTGTTAGGTCGAATGGAGTTCAGTTGGTTTCTGCTACGGTTGAGATAAATCATATTGTGGTGAGTGATCAAGATAGAAAAATTAGTCATAAATATTCTTGAGTGGTGATTAACGTTGAGAGTATAAATGATCCATTTATTAATAGAACTGATAATAGAATTATTGCTAGTATTACTTCATATGAAATTGCACTATGGCTTGTAGGGCCCCAATTAATGCATATTTTGAATTTAGGGCTTAACTTGACCAAAGAATAGACTATATGGCTAGACTTGACACAGCTAATTTAATAATAAGCCTGTCTTTCTGCTGATTAGTGGATATGGTATGGGTAACTCATTGTTAGGGTCAAAGTGAAGGCTAGGATTGGTGCAATAATAAATATGGATATTAATGATGTTGATGGTTGTAATGGTTCTTTAGTGAATAGCTTGATGGAATTGGCAATGGGTTGGAGCCAGCCATGAGGTCCAACAATGTTTGGCTCTTTATGGAGTTGAATATAGCCTCGTCGTTTTTGTTTGATTGGTGTAAAGAATGCTATGGCAAGTAAAATGGGAATAATGAATAAAAGAAGGTTAATTATAAACACTGTTAAGGAGTGGAGCTGAACCTCTGATTATAAGGATTTAAAGTTTATGCTATTAGTAGACACTGACACCCTAACAAACTTGGGGCAGGTTTGGTGTAAATTAATTAGATTAAGATTATATTTATTAAGTTGCATGTGCTTTTGTAAGGTAGGCCTTATTTTGCTTGTACTTTCACACTGGGGAGAAATAGGAAATAGGAAGAAAGCGACCTGAATTACTGTGGTCTGAACTCAGATCATTTAGGACTTTAATGATCGGACAAATGAACCATTAACAGCAGTTACACCGCCCAATTGTCCAGATGAACTCCAGGATAGGATTGCCCTGTTATCCCCAGGGTACTTGTTACGTTGACCAAGTTTTGTGGGTCAATAAGTGCTAAAACATTTTGACTAGTTGGTCTAACTTTTAATCACTGAGAGGTTAAATCACCTGAGATCACCCCAACCAAAATTGTTAGTTCATTTCAAGTTTTGTTATCTCTTGATTTGGTTAATTTGTTTTTGGGTTTTTTTTTTTTACTAACTAAAGCTCCATAGAGTCTTATCTTATTGTCATTCCCACCTCTTCACAAAAAGGTCAACTTCACTGGTTAAAATTAAGAGACAGTAAAACCTACATGTGGCCCTTCATACAAGTTCTTATTTGGACAATAAATGATATGCTACCTTTGCACAGCCAGGATACTACAGCCACTAAACAATTGTCACCAGGCAGGCAGTGCCTGTAATACTAGAGGTGATGTTTTTAGTAAATAGGCTGAGTTTGTGTTTGCTGAGTTCCTTTTACTTATTTAATCTTAAGGGTATACCTGTGTTGGGTTAACAAGTGATTTAAAAAACAATTATTAAATTTATTTTATGGTTAACTGTCAGTGATTATGTGTTCTGATAAAAGTTTATGTGAGGACGGGGTGGCTGGATGGCTCAGTTGGTTAGAGCACGAGCTCTGAACAACAGGGTTGCTGGTTCCATTCCCATATCGGCCAGTGAGCTGCGCCCTCCACAACTAGACTGAAATGAGCTGCAGCTGAGCTGCCAGAGGGGTGGCTGGATGGCTCGGCTGGTTACAGCAGGAGCTCTTAACAAGGTTGCTGGTTCAATTCCCGCATGGGATGGTGGGCTGTGCCCCCTGCAACCAAAGATTGAAAATGGCAAGGGGACTTGGAGCTGAGCTGCTCCCTCCACAACCAGACTGAAGGACAATGACTAGGAGCCGATGGGCCCTGGAGAAACATTGTTCTCCAATTAAAAAAAAAAAAAAACTTATGTGAGGAGAATCAATCCTCATTACTCATATTAACAGTATTGCTTCTATTAATTAATAGATTGAGCCAGTCTATTAGGAATCATCTTTTATTATTAGAATTAAGATAAGTATATTGTTGAGCTTGAATGCTTCCTTAACTGGAGGCCGCTTTTAGGTCAAGTATGGTATTATTAATTCTCTCTTAGGAAGGTTGTAGTCAGTATCTAAAGGGTTGTGCCTCCTAATTCAATTAAGCTCTCTGTTTCTAATTTACTACTAAATTCTTCTTTAGTTTTTAATTTCATAAATAGTGTCATATAAAATTTAATGTTCTTAAAGTAGAAAATGTAGTCATTTCCTTCCATCCCATGCCCTACACACTGATCTAAGGTTTTTATATTGATGAGTGTGCTTACTAGGCTTCCTTTGTTAGGCTTTGCTGAAGATGGCGGTAGATAGGCTGTATTAGCAAGGGCTGGTGAGGTTTATTGGGCTTTCTCGATTATAGATCAAGAATAATAAGCACCTGAAACTAATAAAAATATATATAAAAAAAGAATAAGATCTAGAGGGATGTAATGCACCACCAAATCCTGTGAGTTTCAGGCTCTTGCTGGTAGTTCTCTGGCGAACAATTTTGTTATAATAATTATTTGGGTTTAGGGCTGAGCCTAGGGGAGTATCTAATCCCAGTCTGAGACTTAGCTATTGGGTAAGCAAGAATAATAATAAAGTCACTTTCATAGTTTTTCAATTTTAGCTGTAGCTTTTTACAGCCTAATTAAAACTTTATTATGGAACTGTTTTTAATATACTTTATGCCAAAAATCTTACATATTTGGGTCAATCGTATGACTGTGGTGGTGGGCATAAAATATACCAACCCCTAGCTAAGTTTAGTCAAATTTTATAGTTCATGGCTTCATTTTTATCACTGCTAAATCCTGGTGACGTCGCTCCATTTTTGTTTTTTCTTGACTAGTCAGTCATTTAGGTGAGAGACCTCCTAACAATAATACAATGGAGAATGTTAGTGTTGTGGGACGTGGTGCAAGGCATTGAGAGCTGCCTGTGAGTGCTTGACGCCGGCTCCTTTTAGTCATTGATCTAGATGCCATTCTCACTGGGTGCAGATATTTGCATGTGTGTAATTTTGGTAACAATTGATAGAAAGGCCGTGACCAAAACTGCATGTTTATGGAGTTAGTAAACTCATCTAGGCATTCTCAGTATCTTTAATGAAGCTACACTAACAAATTAGACCTAGGGGATCCCTGTCCATTGAAGTTTTGTGAATTTAAGTAGCACACTAGTATTAGTGGAAGTCATTTAAATTACTGGTAAGTTTTTCTAGCCATAGATGTAGAAGTTAGAATTTTGGTGCTCAAAATTTTTATTTAGTTAAGCATCTTGTAAAATGTCAATCTGTGACTGAAGATATTTATTATAGAATGGGGGAAGTAGGCTTTTATGTAGTTATATTTTAGTCTTGTTTGGGGGTTTGTCAAGATTATTAATAAATATATATATATAAAGTCTACGGGGGGTAAGGGAAGTTTACTGTTAATTTTTAGTTGATAAACATATGTGTATGTGTACAGTAGTCCCCCCCTTATCCGCAATTTTCCTTTCCAAAGGTTCAGTTACCTGTGGTCAACTGCAGTCTGAAAATATTAAATGGAAAATTCCAGAAACAGTTTATAGGTTTTAAATTGCATGCCATTCTGAATAGTGTGATGAAACCTTGCACTGTCCCACTCCATCCCACCCAGGACATGAATCATCCCTTTGTCCAGCAGATCCACGCTATCTAAACTACTCACCTGATAATCACGTAGAAGCCGTCTCGATTACCACATTGTCAGAGTATTGCAGTGCTTGTGGTCAGGATTTTATTTAGTAATGGCCCCAAAGACATTCACATAACTTTTATTACAGTATATTGTTCTAATTGTTCTATTTTATTATTCTTGTTAACCTCTTATTGTGCCTAATTTATAAATTAAACTTTATCATAGGTATGTATGTACAGGGAAAAAAACAGTATTTATAGGGTTTGGTACTGTCTGCAGTTTTAGGGATCCACTGGGAGTCTTGGAACATATCCCCTGTGGGTAAGGGGGGACTACTGTGTAAAATTTTCTTACGTCCTGTAAGCATTGACTAAATAACACCTTTTGGTTGATATTGGTAAACATTGTTCCCTATAAGCTCAATTACAAGTTGCTTGACTGTGTTAAGGTCTCAGATGGCAATAGCTGAGTCACGGCATCCCCCCCCACCAAACTACGTAAATGCCAAATGTATGACACCTCAGCTACCATATGTGTAAGCATGGGGTGATTACTCATTAGTCCATCAAGATGTCTTATTTAAGAGGAGAGTGGGGATTTGAGGTGAGACGGTTCTGAAGTCAGACCCAGATGCCAGATGTAGTTGTTCTAGAAACCCTCACATTATAGGCCTGGAGTGAGAAGGAAGACACATTTGTAGATGGGTTGCTGGTTTCTCAGAGTTTGGTGCTTAAGGAAAGTTGTTGTGATAAGCATGGTGATTAGAGCTGATATGACTTAATGGGGTATGTACCATCAATATTATTATGTCCTATGTAATAGCAATTAGTACCTATTGGTTTATGAATAGCCATGTGGAAGAGAATTTTATGTACAATAAATATTCTACGTATCATGTAATAGTCAGTTTGATGTGCTTGCTTATATGCATGGGGTAAACATACAATTATACATAGTATATGTCACGTACACCAAGCATGTAGGTACTAATACATTGTAATGGGGTAGGTTATTGAATGCATGAAGTACACAGCAATGGAATAGACTACAATTTGATTTTAATACTGACATAGCCTGTGACAATAATGTTTCACTGTTCACGTGCAACTTTCAGGGAACAGTTTAAGTAGAATTTCAGCTTTGGGTACTGATGGTGGCTTTGGAACCTCCCTTGATGACTTAGGGAGGTTTTTCACCTTCTCTGGTCTACAAGATGAGAGTATTAAACATACTACAAAGATTCTTCACTTTAGATTATTTTCAATTAAGCTTGTGAGTCGGACAAGTACAAGAATGAGAAGAAAATATAAGACTGATGCTAGGTGACAAATAATGATAAATGGGTATTCAACTGGTTGCCCTCCAATTCCTGTTAACATTAGTAGGTCTGCTACTAGAATACGCACTGGCTGAGAGGTCGGAATATTTATGCTTTGTTGTTTTGATGTAAGAAGTATTAATTGCTAAAGTTAGAATAGAAAAGATTAGGATTATAATATCGCATAGGCAAACAGGAAATATCATTCTGGTTTAATGAGTGGTTGAGTATTAAGAGGATTAACTGGTATACAATTGTTGATCTCCTAAAAGACTGAGTGACAACAGGACTAGTATGACTAGGACTAGAATTACACATAAAATGTCCTAGAATATCTTTGATTGTATAATAGGAGTGAAATGGAATTTTGTCAGATGAAATTCTTGAAAGATTGTTTGATCCTTTTCATTAAGAAATAGTAGGTGAATAATTATTAAGGCTGAAATAAGAAATAGGAGGATGAAGTGGAAGGTGGATAATCAGTTAAGTGTAGCTTTGTCAACTGAGACTCCGCCTCAGGTTCATTCAACTAGACTAGTGCCAATGTAGGGAATGGCTGGGAGATTTGTGGTAACTTGCTCCTCAGAAGACCTCATGGTAGAAAGTAGCCTATAAATGCTGTAGCTATTACTGTAAATAAGGTGATTGGAATAAGGTGATTCCAATGTTTCATGTTTCTAAGAAGGTATAAAATCCATAGTAAGGCCTTGTCCTACAAGAATGAATAAGCAAATAAAGAATATGGATGCTCTGTTGGTATGAGCAGGTATCGAATAATTCATTTGTAGCTCACATCTCAGCAGATGTGGGTTACAGAGGAGAAGGTGGTTATTCTATCTGATGTATGGATGTGTTTGTAAAATCAAGCAGATTCCTAAAAGGGAGCCAAGATTTCACCATGATGAAATATTTAATGAGGCTGGGAAATCAATGAATAAATTATTAACTTTAATTAGTGGGCGGGATTTACAGATGTTGGTCATTAATATTCTTATAGTAGAAATACAATTTTTCATGTCACTAGTCATGGTTAAATTCCATGTGAGAATGATGACACATATTGTATTTATTTTAACTACTATATTTATAGTTAAGTTTTACAGGTTTTTCTTCAAGACTTTCATTTATTTATGGTGGTTTAGGGTTGACTATAAGTGGAATTGTTTGTGGTATAATACATTTTGGTGGGTCTTTTTTACGTTTGTTTTGAAATTCATTTTGGGGGAATGCTGGTAGTTTTTGGTTATTATAATAGTTACGGCTACTGGGAAATATCCTGAGGTTTGAGTTTCTAATGTAACTTCTTAGGAATATTTTTCTAGGGGTTGTAGATGGAGGCTATGGTAGTTTCATGTATTTTGAAGGATGATGAGGTGGAGATTGTATTCACATTTAATAGATTAGGAGATTGAGTAATTTACGACACTGGAGATTCTGGCTTTTTAGTGAGGAGGGTGCAGGAATAGCTGTGTTACAAAGCTCTGCAACTTGATTGGTGGTAGTAACTGGCTGATCATTGCTTATTGGTATTATAGTCATATTAGAGGTTACTTGTGGAAATTAAACAGGAGTAGGCTTGGGGCTAATGAAGAAAGAAAACATAACTTAATTAGGTCTTTTTGGTCGGAGGTTAGTGTTGAGATTTGAAAATAGAAAATGGATTTTGACAATACATTTTCTAGTGACATTAAGTCTAATAATAATGATGCTGATTTTTGGCTTGCTGAAAGGTTGACAAACGGTGAAGGCTGGTGTATAGTAGTTGAAAAATATCTGATAAGGTTTGAGAATTTATATAGGTTTGAAGGATGACCAAATTTTAAGTTTTGTATAATAATGTTAAGTACAAGTGCCAGCATAAGACTTGAAATAATCATGGCAGGGGTTGGTAATTTAAGAGAGATCTGTATGCCTGTCCAAATGGTGTACGAAGTTCCAAACCAATTATCCTTCCTTACCTGGTTTGCTTTGTCCGAACATCAATGGCATAGCTATTACTATCACCAGGAGTACAAAGACACATAAACTAACTGGTAAATTATATATTACATGTTTATTAATGGTACAACTTTGATGTAAAATTTACATTTTATGAAAAAAATCAAAAATATTTACAAAATTTTGTAAGATAGATTTGCATTGTTCTAATTACAACTCAAAGTAGTAAATAATTCTTAAAAACTCACATGTTAGAGTTCTGTGTTTACAAATTCTTGGTTAAACAGACAGCTACAAAGTTTATCACTATACATAAGCAAGAACCAGCTTGCTAAATACATTTCCCATTGAAAATCTACTGGTCTTTTTTTACACCATTAGTGGGTTTTTAAATGAAAAAAAACATATAAACTCATATGGCTTCAAAATTGTAACCTGCACCCAATACAAATTTATTTATTGACACTTGGTATGAAGACTGTGGTAACTAAGAAAGTGCAGAAGTTTAACCATTTCACTAACTTGTACATTTTTAGGTAATACTTGATTAAAAACCAACATGGTGAATATAACAGTGTCTGAATTCCAATAATAAAATATTAACTGCTCAAAAGCAGTTTGACTGCAATGCAGTTACAGTTAGGATTCCAGTAAGGGACTGTAAATTGGCATCTTAGAAAGCACAATATAAGAGTTAGAGTTTCTAATTTTGCTCACTATTTAGTAAAGATGAACATTTTAGCATATTGTCTTACGTACTACTGTAGTCAAGTCTAAATTTAGAATTGGGCTAACACTGAATATATAAAAAAGCACATATTGTGTTATATATATATATTGCTAATGAGTAGATTTTCTGCTGCATTTAGTATAGCAAGATGTTACATAAATGTCTAGTAGTAGGGATTTTATTTTCTGTAAAGCTTAACAGAACAATTAGTGGTTTTATATAAATTATCATATATATAACACAATTTATCACTTCTATGCAAAATGCAGGACACTGGTATTTATCCTTATAAATAAAATTCCCACTTGTAAATTATGAAACTTTGTCCAAAATATTTAATGCCTTCAATTAATCAGGATTTGCTATAAAGTTAAAGTTTTTCACTATTTAATATTAGTTTAAGAAATGCTTAACCCAATCCATCACTTTAAATAATTGCCCTATTTTTAGCAGGTGGCAATTAAATAAGAATAGAAACGTACGAATTGGTAATTTTTCCAGTCGTTGAAATGAAAACAAATGGCAGACTTCTCTAATGCCAAAAATAATCTTTTCTAAAATGTGTTCCTCACAAAATACTACAAAATTCATGGTCACAACACATTCAGTAAAAGAAAAAGTGTACTTTCCACTGATAAACAGAGTGGAGGGAAATGCTAAATTCAGAGTTAAAGTTTCCAATTTGCCATTATAGTTTTTCAGAATTTGTTTTAAGATTTACATACTTTTGATAGGTTAAGGTCGAATATCTGAAAGTAACTTTTTTTCCTTGTAAACATAAGCTATTAGATATATTTCTCTTTCTAGTGGCTACCGTGTTTCATTAAAAAAGTGAGCCAGGGTTCTTAAGGATAATTATCCTTTAATTATTCTGATTTCCCTTCCTAATTCCAGCCAAACTTATTTACAAAAATTGTAATTATGCTGTAAAAATGCTTGACCACCATAAGATTCTGAATAGGACATCCAGACTGGGAGAAAAAAGTGAGGCACATTAATGAACACAAACTGGATAGGCACATTTCTGGTTTTTGTTATTGTTTTAAAAGGCACACATTATGCAATCCATATAAAAATAAATTAACTCTACAGCATTAACTCTTCAAAACAATCACAACTTCTATAAAGTTACTAACTGCAGAAGTAAATTTCTCTGCTGTCTTTTGCAAGCTTATTTTAAAACACATTGCACTTGAGGATTAAAAAATCATATAAAACACCATTTACAGTTATATGTTTATAAGAGTCAAATGATAAATTTTTTGCATACAACTCGGACTCTGGTCTGATTACTTTATGGCACATAACTCAATTTGATTGAGTGTTCTAAATTAACATTACCCAAAACATAGAATTCACGTTATGTTTATATCCATTCAATAGCAAACTTACGAAATTTCAAAACTATCTCTGACTCTAAAAATTTATGGAAAGCTAAATTATTTTGTGCTTGCTCTCCTCAAATTTTATGCCTGATATTACATTATAACCCTTTTTCAATATAGACACTGAAGATAATTTAAAATTTCTACCTATGAGAACATTGTTTTACTGAGAATCTGAATCAATGTGCTTCCTGAATATTGCAGTTGATTATTTACAGCGTTGAAAATCATTTCAGTGCTATTTCTTTCAATGACTCACTTCAAAGGTGCAATTTAATATTTGTAGTCAGCTCTCAACTATGTCTGTTTCAAAGGCATAATACAAGTTAGAATAGTGTTTGTAAAGGACAGATAATGCAGAATGGCAGGTCTGTACTACTCCCTTGAGCCAACCACTTTCCTAGGTCCATCAACAATCCGCCAGGTATCGTCCTGAAAAACACCAAGGAGACTTTTGCAATTACAATTTCAATGAACTCAAAGGACATGTGCTGTGGTTACAGATACAGAACCCCAGCTCCCATCTGCTGTTTACAATACATCAGAATCAGATCACAGCTGTTCAGCTATATTGACCATAGGTACTCTTTCCCAGGTGTGTCTCTCTACCTGGCACCTTGTACCAAAGGTCAAAGAAAATTTTCCATGCCTTTAGATTAGAATACAAATGTTTCCCATGTGCATTAGAAGCTTGAAACCTCCCAACTTACCAGTGGCAAACCGCTTCTTTACTAAGGAAAGCCTATAGCCAGTGCCTACAAGTTCAATATCCACTCCTGAGAGGGTACTTCCCTCGCTGAGGAATTGCACTGCAAGTGTTGTGGGTTTACTAGGGCCTTCTGAAAGATCAAATTTTGCTCTGAGGGACCCAGAACCTACAAGGAAAAGAATAAAGAACTTACAGAGGGAAACACATTTCATAACAAAAAAAATCAAATGAGCAAGTAAGCTTAACTACCAGGGGTGCCAAAAAAATGTACACAAATGGACACTTTGGTCACTGTTGCTCAAGCAGTAGTTCACCGTAATCAGAAGTGTCTAGATGCTGATGGTAACCACTTTGAGCACCTCTTGTAATTGCAGAAGTCAAACGTGACTTGTATTCATCTTTCGTTATCGGTATATATTGAGTATTACAATTTTAAGGTTTTTTTCCTTTAAAATGTATACATTTTCTTGGCACCCTCCGCATTATCAGTCCCATGCCAAATTCATGAAATGTGTACAGTAAATGAATCATCATCCTGTTTCCAAATCAGACTTTATTGGTGGATCTGAATTTTCATTAAGTAAATAACCTTAATCCATTCTTTTAACGTAATACAAACATCACAGGTGTTTGCTATTGAGATTCCTAAGCTACATGCATGGAAAGTGAATCAAAAGAGAAGGAAGTCAGTGAAGGCAAGTCAAAGGGAAGTCCTAGGAGGAATATGAGTAGGAATAAAGTCAAAAGGAAATGACTGCTGCCCATATCATGGGGGTGGGAGAAAGGCAAAAAGGGAAGACGGCTAAGATTAAAAGAGCTACATCAACGTTACTATTTTCTAGTCACCTTTCTTTTTAAAATTTAACTGGTCTAACATGTGACGTAGATATTTCTGAGGTGCTTTCTTTTCTACATAACCATTTATTCAACATACTTCATACCTAAGAGCATGGAAGAAATACTAAACCAAATAATTATGATGAGTATGATAAATGCCGTAAAAGAGCTCACAAAACATGGGGCACAAAAGCACATAAACTGGTGGTGGGGGGTGATGGTGTGTATTTCAGGCAGAGGTAACTACAGGTATAGAGACTGGAGACCTGAGAACGCGTGGTGAATTTCAGGGAACTGCATCTATGCTAGAAGAGCTGGAGAACGGGAGGAGTGTGACGGAAGATGAGACTAGAATGTAGCAAGGAATAAGTTCTAAATATCTTTACATGCCGAGATAAAAAAAATAACCACAGGGAGCCACCAAAGACAAGACAAAAACATTTCAGATTAGTGTTTTAGAAGAGGAGAGTGGCACAAGATGCAAGGTAGGAAAACCAACTGAAAGTCAATAAAATAGTCTAGGACTCTAGGTGACAGGAAAATGGGAAAAGGGGATCTGAACTAGGCGAAAGGAAAGGAAAGCAGGAATGCACCTGTAAGATATTCAGGAGCTGGAAACAAGAGGTGAGAAAGGAGGAGTCTACTAGAGGTTACCAGGTTTCTGGTTGGAGAAAGTGGACAGAACTGCTACAGGAGTGACATTCTGTGAATCCTTGCATGGAAGTTAAACATTACAGAGAGAAATCTGGAAGAAAATATTTTAACACTGGTCTGCTCTATACTATTGAGTCTGGTGGAGATGAATTGCTGCCTAATTCTGAACCATTGTCCAAGCCCTCCTTAAACATGTACAATTGACACGCAATTCAATTCTGTGAAAGTTTGCCACAGGCTAAGAGCAGCCACCTTGGCAATCCTTAAGCTTCAGAATTACTTCCTGTCCCTCTCTGGGCAGAACGCCAGGATAGAAACAGATTTCTATTTTATAGTATTCTAATTTGGATATTTCTTTTTAAAGGCTGACCAAATCAGAACCACATTTATAGTATTTTTCCATTTTCTCACACAGACACCCTGATACCTGAATAGCAGAGGGAAACTATTAAACTAATCTGGTTAGAAAATCTGCTCTATTTTTGAGAGAACAAATTCCCTTCTTGGTATTTACAACAGCATAGTTTCATGAAATGGGGGGGGGGGAATACATCCTTTTCTTCCTTGCTAACTGGTTTTAAATGCTCAATTCAAGTAGGATTTCTGGTTTGTTTCCAGTTTCAACTAGAAATTTCAGTTCTGTTCCCCCAAAAGCCATATAGCTACATTAAAACTCAGTAGTCAGCCACCTGAAAATAAGCAACCGAACAGGCGCAGATTAGCTTGATTATTTCACCCACTGTGTAGTTCTCTAGTAAAAGTCTGATTCAGCATGGCAGGTATAAATGAATAGACAATACAGATATGCTTCTGGTCCTTTATGCAGAAATACCTAGAGAAAAACTGATAATGTTTTATATGTTTTGATCACATTATGCTTAAAATGTTCAAAACAGAAAAAACTGCAAAACTTGAGAAACTGAAAAAACCTACTTAGTAGGAAAAGTTATTGGAGGTTAATTAGGCATTCAAAAGAGGGCAGGATAATTAAGAGAAAATGCAATTAATGTTAAAGATGTGACTGTCCCGGGAATTGTATTCTAAATCGAGTTAGGGGACATACTAGGAGTGATTAGCTAGCACCTTTTCCTATGCACTGAGAACACAGAAGCAGACTTGGTGGGAAGAGGCAATTACTTGCTTCTCCTTAAAAAAATTATCACAGAATCGAAGGTTGTTGGCTAGTTGTTTTTTTCCATACAATATGGTATAAGCTTTCATACATAAATTAGATGTCATTTCAGTGATGATGGTTAGTTTTAATAAGGGGAAATGACCAGGCAAGTTTCCCTGAAGGAAGATAAGAGTAGGTAAGGGGGTTTGTGAGTTTCAAGTGTACAATTCTGTAATATATCATCTGTACACTGCACTGTGTGTTCACTACCCAAAGTCTAGTCTCCTTCCATCACCATATATTTGAGCCACACCTCTCTTCCCCTCTGGTAACCACTATACTGTTGTCTGAGTAGGTTTTGTTTGTTCGTTTGTTGCTTTGTTTTATATCCTACATATGAGTGAGATCATATAGTTCTCATTTTTTCCCATCTGATTTATTTCACTTAACATGATACTCAAGATCCCTCCATGCTGTTGCAAATGGCAGTTATTTCATCCTTATGGCTGGGTAGTATTCCATTGTGTATATATACCACATCTTCTTTATCCAATCATCTATCGATTGTTTCCATGTCTTAGCTACTATGAATAATGTTGCAATGAACATAGGGATACAAGTATCTTTACAAATAAATGTTTTCAAAATTTGGGGGTAGATATCCACAAGAAGAACTGCTGGGTCCTATGGTAGCTCTATTTTTAATTTTTTGAGGAACCTCCATACTGTTTTCCATAGTGGCTACACCAATTTACATCCCCACCAGCAGTATCTAAGGGTTCCTTTTTCTGCACAGCCTCTCCAACACTTGCTATTTCTTGTCTTGTTGATAACAGCCATTCCAACAGGTGTGAAGCAATGTCTCACTGTGGTTTGGATTTGCATTTCCCTTACAGCTAGTGAGGTTGAGTATCTTTTCATACATCTGTTGGTCATTTGTATATTTTCTTGGGAAAAATGTTCAGATCCTCTGCCCATTTTTTAATTGGACTGTTTATTTGTGTTGAGTTGTATGAGTTCTTTATTTATTTTGCATATTAGCCCCTTATTGGAGGTGTTTGCAAATTTCTCCCATTCAGTTGGCTGCTTTTTTGTTTTGATAATGGTTTCTTATGCTGTGCAGAAGCTTTTTAGTTTGATATAGTCCCCTTCATTTATTTTTGCTTTTATTTCGCAAGGGGGCTTTTTAAAGCCCGGAAGCTTCTACATGATTTCTGGGAGACTAAAGAGTGTGTTAAATCAGTTTCAATTGGTTATCTAGCTGGAATAGACAGTTATACTCCTTTAAATTAGGTATTTTCTCTTAACATTAGTATATGAACATTAGCATTTACTTTTTATAAAGTTAGAGCAAAACATTTCTCTTACAGAGAAAGCACATTCAATCTAGAGGGGAAAAAATATGTTCTGAATCTCAACTGGTCCACTTTTATTTAAGGGATGAACTTCCACCTAGTGGTCAATTCTAGAACTGAAGGCATGAAATTCCAGGAGAAAACTTTCTATAAACATGCCTTTTAAAAAATCCCTTTCAGTGACATCACATAGTAAAAAAAAAGCAGGCACACACTTACCTCCATTTTCTGATTTTTCAGAAACACCAGACAATTTCCAAAAGGCTTTCATCTGTTCTGCATTCCTATAATCACAAATATCTTCAGATTAAATGGCTAGTATTATATCTCATATATGGAGGGCACTCAATAAATAAATGCATATTAAATACTTTGATAGAACAACTAGAGTGCTAAATTTATTTCAAATATCACCTAGTGAAAATGTTTATGATATAAATATAATGCTATATCTTTCTCAATAAATGGAATTTTACCAAATTATGTAATTCTTCTCTTTCCCACTGGTCAAAGAAAAACAATGTACCAGTGACAATTCCTTTATTACTCAAGAACACACTTTTATTACTGCATGGTTAGAGTCTATACTAATATCAATAGAGAGGACAAGAGAGGTAGGTAAGAGATGGGAGTAATTAATACTACTAAACACTAATCAATCAGATAAGTATTCCTATAGATGTGCCAGATGATATATTTAACCCTGATAAAATACTTACAATCTTTTTTTTTTTTTTTAATGAAAAATGATGAAAAAATGTTTAGATAGGCTAAGCAATTTGCCTAAGGGTAAAGTTGTCTTGAATGATTCAAGTGTGCATGTTGACAGTAAAACTAGTTTTGTTTATTTTGGATTATGGCTACTGTGGCTGGACTAGTAAAATGAACATCTTTTTATAGCATGGTTTCTATGGAAAAATACACTAAAACTTTTCAAAATTATATGACAACTTTCAGAAGTTAGGCTCTAAAAGTTAGAGTTGAAACAGAAATTTCATAGGAATTCAGAAATCTACTTCATTTACCATATTGCAGGGGGCAGGGACTGCATGTTTGTGACCCCTCCATCCACTGGGACCACCACCTGTATGTTGGAAAGCACACTCGGTGCCACCATCGCTTCTGGGTTGTACTTGTAATCCACTCTAAGATCTGTGGTGCCAGCACTACATTTCCAATAGGTTGCAAGATTTAGAGGAGTGGACTGAATACCATTTGATGACACCTTTAACGAGAAAAACAATTATTTGGCCTGAAAAGTAAAAAAGTCATGTCAATGACATGTATACTTGAACAATGACATGTATACTTGAACACAGGAGTTCACAGAATCAAAAATAAATGAGGGAGCTGTCTTTTTCCAGGCAGAGCTCATCTCAAAGGAATAAGAGTCACTCTCAAAGTTTGGACCTAGAATTACCTACATCAAAATTTCCATGGTGTTTGTTTAAAATGCACCATTCCCCTGGCTCCATATGCCAAAAATCTGATTCAATAGCTTAGGTACAGGACCCAGAATTCAGCCATGTTATCAAGTGCTTCTTATTTATGCATGTAACGTTTGAATACCTCTCAATAGTCTACATAGAATTCTAAGATTCTTTCTGAATTATAAGAATTTAGATTTAAAACAGAAAAACAGATGAGTTACCATGAAGTTATACAAGCCTGAAACTGGAATACTTCCAACTTCAAATGTCTAATTTTAATCACATGAACCATGGTAAATAGTACAATTTCTTCTAATTCTTTAGTTCCTTGCTCAAATGCTTCCTTTTCAATGAGATCTACTCTGGTGACCCTGTTTAAATTTACTTTGAAAATGCATTTTCCATTCCTTATTACACACACATTTTCCTTTTTCCATACTACTTATTTTGTAACACGATATTACTTACTTCTTATGTTTACTGTCTATCTCCCCATTCTACTCCCAGCAATTAGTAAACACTGAATAAGTGTTTGTTGAATGAATGATGAATGTTTGGAATAAATTTTAAGCCAATTTGAGTGGCAGCAGCACTTGTTAACTCTTATTTATTTCCTAGAAACATAAGCCATTTTAATAAAACTACCCTATTAAAAATTCAAACAATACAGAAGTATAAGAAATAGCAAATTTATCCCTTGGCATTCTTACTCCCCACTGTTAACATCCTGGTACATATCCTTCTAGACTTTTTAGTCATATGTAAACATGGATCCATCTCATTCTTTTTAATGGCTATAATTCATTTAATCAATCTCTTCCTCTGTGGATGTGTATGTATTTAGGTGGTTTCCAAACAATGCAGTAGTGAATATCCTTTGTACCTTATCTTTTTTTTTTTTTCCCATCTGTGTGATTTCTGGAAGTGGAATTATTGAATTAAAGGTTACATCTATTCAATAATCTAATAGAATTGCCTTCTACGAGATTCTATTAAATTGTATCCCTATTAACAAGTGGTCACAACGCTCTTAACACAGCTATCTTTTTTATTTTTATCAATCAGATAGGCTAAAACTGGTATCTCCTTGTCTGAATATTCACTGCCCTGATTGCTACTGACATGGAGCACCTTTGTGTAAACTGTCTATTGAGTTATTCACATTTTCTTACTAATTTACAAGGGCTCTTTTGAGTAAGCCTATTGGCCTATCTTATGTATTATAAATACGTTCCCCTCAGATTAAATATTGATTCTGTTAAGGGTTTGTTTGAATCGAATATTTCATACACAAATTTATTTTTGTGTCAAATATCTTTTTCTTCTTGTATGGCTTCTGGGTTTTGTACCATACTTAGAAAGGTCTTCCACACTTTCAGATTTAAAAATGTAATAAAAATAATACATACATATGCATACACACACACACACACATATATATATATATATACATATATGCACCCATGATTTATTTTAGTTATCTTTATGGTTTCATTTATTATTATTAAACCTTTGACATATGTGGATTTTATTTTGGTTAAAGATAATGAGTTAGGGATTCAGCTTAATTTTTCTCCATATCTCTAGCCTACCATCTCAATACCACTTACTGAAAAACTCATTATTTTTACATTGCCTTGAAGTGCTACTTTATCAAATAAACAGTTTTCCATTTATTCTTAGGTCTATTTCTGTATACTCTAATTTGTTCCACTTATCTGGCCATCTACTGCTGTGCCAGTTCCAAACTATTTTAGATAATGTCACCTTATAATAATTTTCCCATTAAAACATTACTCCACATTACTGTTTAAACCATTTCTTAACTCATTCTTCTAAGCTTTGTTTTTCCAAAGAACTTGAAAATGACTTTCAAGTCTCTCAACACAAATACATAAAACACTTCTACTGGGTTTCTAATCAGGATTACATTAAACTTATAAATCTTCCTTTGAATTAATCAAGTATTCCTTTCTCACTATATTCAAGTCAATAGAGATTGTGTTATGTTTCTTCCTAGTTAGTTTCTTTACTATGAATATTTTCCTCTATTCGTTTTCCTGTTTATTTCAAAAGCTATTAATTTTTAAACTGACCACTGTACTAAATTCTCCTGTATCAAATAGATTTTCAGTTGATTCTCTTGAGTTTTCCAGGAACATAATATCATCAGTAAGTAATAACAATTTTGGTTCCTCCTTTCTAATATTTATTGCCGCTTATTTTATTCTATCTAACTGTACTAACACATACTGAAAGATCTTATATGATAACAGAAATAACAGTTGTCTTTGCCATTCCTGACTTTGGTTGACTGCTTTAGGTGTTTCATTATTAAGAATGATGCTGTTGGTCTTTTCAGGGTAAGGACACATTCGTGTATTTCTATTTACTCAGTATTTTTAATCAAAAATAGATGATGAATTTGATCAAATTAGTCAAAATCTCTATAGGCTTATTCACAGATTATCTGATTTTAAAACATCCTTGTGTTCCTGGAATGAACCTCATTTGGCCATGACATATTCATTTAATGCTATTTGTTAACGTTTTAATTTAGGATTTTTTTTCTATTTGTTAACGCTTTAATTTAGGATTTTTTTTCAATGACTCACCTGATACTTTAATACATCTACATTATAATAAGAAGCAGCTGGATTTTGCTCTGATAGTTTCTTGAGGTAGACAGTAACAGCTTGCATGTTCATCCAAAAATCTTTTGTGTTAGAATCACACTGTGACGGATCACTGCATGTATAAGAAATATTTTTGTTATTTTATTTGACTTTATCCTTTACCTATGTGTAGTAATTTGGTAACTTGGGAAAGACTAGTAGCAAGGAACCAAAAGGTAGGAAGAGGGAAACTAAAATTAGGGGATAAAGAAAAAAACATAACAGAAACTTGCCTGAAAGATGAGCAGATGGATAGTAGAGAGGGATTTCACAATAATTACCACCACCACCAAAAACAAAACAAAACACAGAAAGTTGTTCAATCATAATAAATAATTTTGGTACTATCTTCAAATGAAATTATTATTGCTTCAAAGAAAAAGGAAAAATTTCTTAAAAAGAAATTTCACCTTCGAAACAAAAGTACACAAACCTGAACACAAGTTGTGCATTGGGAAGAATTTGCTCTAGTCTGCTGATATTTTTCACCCTGAAGCATAGCACAGCTGGAGATGGATTGCTAGTGAAAACTTTAATAATTCCACTTGGAAATGATATTGTCATGTCACCAGTGATCTTCACAATACACCTGAAATTGGGAATTTTGAAAAATTTAGTAGTTTAAATTTAAAGCATATTTAGTTTAAAAAAGGACTTTATATATATATATATTATCACAATTATGAATAAATTTTTTCAACTTAATTATAAAAAAATGATCCTGTGTGAAATGACATACTCAGTTAGCATCATCTTTCCCTAGAATTAAACTCCAAACACAAATGCAGGCACACTGAAAACGTCCCCCTACTTGTCAGCTGAACCCATCCCCTGGATGTCCTGGAAGGTAACACTTTCCCCTCCAGACTCTACAAAATACTGGGCCTGATGCTGGCAGGGCAGATTCCTCCTTTTCCTCACTGACTCCTCCAACTCTAGATCCCTTCTTCATTCCAAAAAACCTCCAACTTCTTTTGAAACTCATACCACTGATTTATACTACTCGCTAGCTCATCCCTTCCAAGTCAACTTTAACATTCCCTTTTCATTTTCTGAAAATTTTAGCTTCTGACCCAGTGTGTGGAGTAGTAGTAGAGTGATAGACCATTATATTTTCAGTGATTTCAATATCCACACAGATAACCCCTTCAATACTTTGGTCACCTTACCTGACAATTCTACTACATTCCCTAGTTCTTTTCATAACTTCAACCTTATTCCCTCTAACCTGCAATATTCCCTCCCCATATTCACAACCAATGAGTTTAAATTTGACTGAGAAAATAAAATAAGAACCTTCTCGTAACTCTCACTACAAAACTCCTAACCTACTTGACTCTGATGCTCAATCAGTCTATGCACATAAGGCCAATCCCATCACTTCTGCACTGAAGCTCCTGTAACAAAGGACTTCACTCATGCAACTGTCCCCTCTCTTTCCTGCAGGTTCAATTTTTTCCCATAAATACTGGATTTTTCCCAACACAGACATGCTAAAATGAATCTAATCTTAAACACTGAAATTAATAAAAGTCTCCTTTGATTCTATCATCTCTCAGTTACCCTATTTCTCTGCTTCCACTTAGAGCAAAACATCCTGAAAGAGTTAACCATATTTGGAGAGAGCAAATGTAGACTATTACTTGCATCATCTCCTGCTCCTCCACTCCCTCCTCGCAGGCTACTCTACTAAAATTGTTCTTGTGAAGGCCACCAATGACTTCCAAATTGCCAATGGTCAATTTTTCTTGACCTGTCAAGCAGCATCAGGTACAGCTGCATGCCTTCCTTCATGAAAGGATTTATTCAATTAGTGTCTAAGACACTGCTCTGCTGGTTCTCTCCTCACTTCTCTTGCTGCTTGCTGTCTCAAACTCTTTTGCTGGATCATTCTTGTCTTCCTGTTTTCTAAATTGTGGAGGAGACCAGGACTTAGTTCTCGTCAGATCTCTTCTCTACTCTCTAAGGCCCCTGGCTTTAAGTTATTATATACAAATTAATGACTACCAAGTATTTTATCTGTAGCCTGAACCAATGTCTTGAACTTCAGAATCATGAAATTCAACTATCAATCTACAGTCTCACTAAGTTGTCTTAATAAATATTTCACACTTAGCAATCTACTCTCTCAGCAAATCTTGACAACTGTTTTCAAAACGTATTGAGAATCGCATTACTACTCACCATCTCATCTGCTAATACCAATACAGAAGTCACCATCATCTCTCCCCTGGACTTCTGTGGTTAACTCTCTCTGCATCTACTCTGGCGCCTTCCAGTTTATTCTCTTATGTAGTAGCCACAGTGCTCTTTCAAAAACATGAGTAACCTCATCACTCCTCTGCTTAAAAGCCTCCACTAGCTTTGCACCTCACTAAAATTAATTCCAAACTTCTTATTGTCTACAAAGCCCAACGTGATCTGGTCCCTCTACGGGTTTCTCTTTGACTACGCTCCTCCTTGCTTACTTTTACTCAGTGACATCACATGGTTCTTGCTGTTTCCTGACTATGCCAAGCACACTTCTACCTCAGTCCCTTACACTCACTGGAATGCTCTTCTCTCAGGTACTTGCGTGACTTACTCCGCGATGTCCTTCAAACATCTGTTTACATTAACCTCCAAAAGATTTTCTCTGATCATTCTATCTAAAATAGTAGCTGTCTATTGTAATTCTCCATCTCCTCACCGTGGTTTATTTTTCTTCATAGCATATACCAATACCCCTACTTTGCATAACATTATTCATTCAGTATACATTCAGTCATCTAGTATTTGAGTATTTACTATGTGCCAGACTTTAAGTGCTGAGGATACTTTAGTAAACAAACCCAAGTTTTCTCCTGAGCTTGCATTATTATGAGAGAAAACTAATCAAAGAAACTATTTCTTTCCCAAAAATGCAAATTCATAACAGAGTCTTATACATAGGAAGCACTCAAATATTTGATGCATGAATGGACGTATGTTGAATGAATAATGTTGCATGAAAAGTAGTGGTGGTCATTCAAATATTTTCTTAAAATGAGGTTAAACCAATCTTTTTTCTCGGATATTCAACATGCATTCTAGGTCTCTCTTGCAAATATCACTTTTGCCAAAGACATATATTGGTCCAAGATTCAGAGTTCTAGCCCCATCTAAATCATCCTGCTCAGTAGATACATAAGGCAACTGATGTCATAGTGGTCAAAAAGCCTGAACAAGAATGTAAATAAACTGGGGGAAAAGCCATCACTACTGCTGATTATAGTGACTTTTAAATTTGAAAGACAATTACTATATGACTGTATCTGACTGCAAAAAACAGGTAAAGAAATAACAGAAAATCCTAATCTACAGAATAAAATATAACTCTTAAAAATTTACCACCAAGCCCCCTCCACCCCACCCCCCAACACACACACACACAGTCTTTTTAAAACTAACTTGGTGGGATCTGCTCCTTTAAAGTATGCATTGACAGATTCTGTAAGGGCAATTGCCACAGGTAAAGTGTCCTGATTTCCAAGGCTGACAGGGCTGGGACCTCGTGACACACCTAGAACACATACATTTCATTTGTTAAATCCTACAGAACAACATTTATTAAATACCAAGACAGGTAGTTTCACAATATTAGCTTTTCACAAATGACTCTATTACTGGTCTCAATGATGCCCCAAGTATAAATTTGGAGGTTAAAAAATATAGCATAAAACAAATTGGAACATAATACAAGACAAAAAAATTAGGAAAACATATCACAGTGACTCTTCTTTTAAATGTAATAACACAGAAGGGTTGGGTTAAGGAATGTCAAAAGGAAAAAGCCCTTCACCTGAAGAGCCAAAATTACTAAAAATATGGCTTCAAAAATCATTCAAATACTAAATTCTTTCAGGTTCTACCAATCATATAGGTCAGTGCATTAAAATGGATTTTGTATTTAAACTACTTCTATCCATTTGCTATTTCTAACTGAGCAGTGTAATGTTTCATATACTACTCATCCTTATATTTCTCTTTTACCTCTTATTTGTCTAATGCTTGTATTTATTACATTCCCACATTATCTTGCCTCAATTAATGGAACATTTTTTATAACATTCCTGACATAAAGTTCATTCAGATAAGACACCTTTAAGTCAAATCATAATAAAGCATACTGTTTTAAAAGAATATAATGTAAACAAATTTAAATCCATGCATGTGTTCAGGTTTTGGGTTTTTTCTTTTTTTCACATAATCTGGTTTACTTCATAATAGAAAAACCCCTCAAAATAGTGCAATGTTCCCCCTTCTTTTTCCCCCCCCTTTTCCCAAATATACTCTTCCAATTTATGCCTCACCACTATTGCTACTGGAGAGTGGCGTGTCTCGTTTAATATATAATACCATATTTCCCCGAAAATAAGACCTAACTAGAAAATAAGCCCTAGCAAGTTTTTCAGGATGACATCCCCTTGACTATAAGCCCTAATGCATCTTTTAGAGCAAACCTTAACATAAAATCCGGTCTTATTTTCGGGGAAACACGGTAGGTGATGCAATTTGTAAAAATAAGTCAACAGAATAGTTAATTATAATTCATTTTATTTAAAATGAATAACCTAGAGCAGCATACATCATTGAAATTTGAATGTACGCTTTTGATATATAAATGTTGCACAATGTTCATAGTCATTGGATATTTTTATTGCAGATTACCTATAGTGAAGGACTGAGTTACTTTTGAGATACCTGGAGGATTAATTCTGACAAAAATCAGTACTGGCTTTCTCGGCCTTTCAACTAAACCTGACATCCTACAAATAGTGAAAAACATGTTTTTGTTAGGTTTAGAGGCCAGGAAGAGTTTGTGGTATTTGAAATTTTTGAAGGAATTTTGATTTAGAAGGTTCTGTAGAGTTATAAAAATAGCTCAGTGACTAAAAATACATGGGAACAAGAACTGCTGCTTCTAGGCTACTGGGAAAAGTAACCCCCACCCCAAACAAGACAACTTAAAATTTCATATGAAAACTAACAACTCAATATAAACATTTATTCACAAAAATCACCACAGCTACTTTACTAGCCACTAATATGTGCCAGATACTTTGCTGAGGAGGCATGAAAACAATGTTGCCTTTTTGAATAAGTGGTTTTGCAAAGCAGGAGCACAGTTTGTTGGTGAGGGATGGGATGGACTGATGCAAGAACATGAAAATGAGCCTGAAGAAGTGTTTATGACCCAAAACAGGGCATGGAGAGCCTTTAACTTCATCCTTTTGGCACTAAAAACTACTGAAAATGTTTAAGAGGAACACGATTAGGTTTTTCTTTCAGTAGTAAGATCACACTGCACACAGGGCAGACCCTGGGCCAGAGAGAAAATTAGCCGTTGGCAGGGACTCCGGTTTAGATCAGGTGAGAGATGATGCATGTGGAAGACGAAGGCCTGACCACGTGTCGGGAGCTTAGGGGACGAGTGTAAGAAAACATTATGTGAGAAAGGCAGACTAAGTATAAATTCACTAATTACAACCTTGCAAATACCTGTTTGTGTACTAGGGAAATTTCACTGTAAATCTAAATTCAATCAGCTTTAAAAAATGTTATTGTTCTAAACTAAAGGGTCATTAGAAATTCAGGAAAGCATATTTTCAGAGAAAGATGAGGGCCATAATCTTTTACTAAAGAAAATCGTATTTTCTTAAATACGAAATTAGTTTTTTTCCATTAAATAACCTACACATGTGGGTGTGTACACACAGTCATGGGTAACATTAATGTCTGCTACTGCTTTGACATAGAAAATCAAAATAAACCTACAAAGTTATTCTCTTCAATTATCCAATTTGGGCATATAAAATGAGAGTTCTTGAAATACTTCCTCATAAACTGTTAAGCCCACTATTCAAATATTGGCAAGTAGAGGAAAGTACTGAAAATTAGGCAAAAAACTCAAAATCCACTGAACATTTTGGCATATCCCCTTTTGTATTTTCTATTCCTTTCAAGATTATATTGCATATGCATACTTCAAAAAAATGTTTGACACAAGAAATATGTACTTAAGTCCTTAAAAAAGTCCAAATTTATATTACTAATGAATCATTTTCTAGAAATAAAAAATTCTTTGTATTCGTTATATGGATAGTATACATTCCAATTTGGGTTTAATTGCTCCATATTTAAACAATTGTGTTTTGAAAATGCAGAGTATATAGCGTTGAGGGTAAATAAAGGGTACCTTCCCATTACAGTCAATGGACATTTTTGTGAAATTCCTTTTGGCTCAGGAGTGAAAAACAAAGGTTCACTCCCAACTATTTCCTACCTCTGTGCCTCTAACTTCAGCTCACTATATGAATGGTTTTCGTTGCTCTGGTAGTTTAGGTATTGTCATTTTTTTAACTGACACAGTCTTTCTGCTTCTTTTATAATCACTTTATCTCTGGTTCTGATAGATTTAGAGTTAAGATTTACTGATATTTCTCAATGTTGAGAGAAAAGCAGGGAGACGAAAGGTAATGAAAAAACACCTTTTATGACTGGGGATTTGATATCAATGGAGTCTCTATAGCAACGGGACATAATTAGTACAAAATTGAGATAGTTAAACCTTAGAGTTACTCTTGATTTCTGAGACACAATACATTGCTGGAAAACGAAAAATTAAAGTATCTTAGATACACTTTAGGATCATTAGTTAACACATACATTTGCTTTCAATACAATACCTTGTGAAGTCTCACAGTGCTTTTCAATTTCAGAGAGTGTCCCAATCAAATTATCATCTTCTATCATATTTAAATAAAACAAAATATTGCAGGAAAAGAAAATTGTTTCAAGAAACAAGAGGAATCAAAAATTTATATCTAAATAAAGAGCTAAATATGCATAATAAAGAATTTTTTAGGTAGATTTAAAGAACCTTTGTTGTACAAATCCATATATGTCTGCCTGATTGTGTCATCACTGTCACCTACTTGTGGTTCTCGTATTGCCCACATTGGCTCAAACTCAAAACATATATGTACAAAGCTAATTTTGGTTTAGACCACCTGCCTTATTTCTAATAGGACCCATCTGTTTTTTATGACTAAAATGTAGATTCTGCAGAAACAAAAATTTAAAAAACCACATACACAAACAAAAACTAATAAAGTGCTCTTACAGCAAACAAAAAGACAAACTTATTAGACACACTGTGTTTACATGAAGTTAAAAGATGGGAAAAATACTGTGTTCATGAAGGTATATAAAATAAGATTGGTAACATTATGTTTAGAAATTTAGAAATCATTTTTTCTCATTGAACCTATATTACTTATGCCATTTTTACAATGGTCATACACACAAGATGCATTTATCCTGTGAGTTTTGACACATAAAATTATATATCATTAAATCAGCTGAATTAGGGCTGCGATTCTCAAACTTAGCATGCATCACAATTACCTGGAAGGTCTGTTCAAGGATTGCGAGCCCCACTCCCAGAGTTTCTGATTTAAAAGGTCTGTACTTCTAATAAGTTTCCAGGTGACGCAGACAGATGCTGCAGGTCAGAGGACCACACCTTGAGCACTAATGAATTATGCTTAGTTAATACAAATCAGTGATTTACATTATCAAGGATAAACCTATTATTACTTAGAAGCACAGCGATGGGAACTGTTATAATTCTGATAGGAAGTTGTCGCTCCTGAAGCACAGCTGCTTGGAGTGGCTTTGTGCTTTGTTTACCGTACTAACAGTGGGTGAGAAAGGTAGTAAGAATTTGTAGGAAGAATTGAATAAAGATGATGACAGAAAAAACTGCGCAAAATCTAGATGTAATACTGAATTTTTTTCGGTGAAGTTTAGGTTTGTATAACTATACCCTAATATCTACTTTTAAATCTATGATTTGAGTTCTTGTAGCAAAACATAATTCATTGCAAGCATAAAACCCTTTTCTTTCATTCAATCAATTGTTTTTAAAACACAAACTTTCTTAGGAATGCAAGTATCAGGCCACAGTAAAAAGGCGTACATAATATTTTGCCTTAAACTACAGTATTTATATTGGTAAATAGTTTATACATTTGATGCATTCTTAACAGTGCTAACCATGGGTAAAATTCTCCTGTTCAGATAATATAAACTGTAAAAGAAGAGAAGAAAAATGTGGCTTGTTTCATCATGCCAGGTGTGTTTCTAGAAAACCAAAAATTTCATCACCATCCCATTAAGAAACAAACAACAAAAAAACAAACAAAAAAACAACAACAAACTAGGCCTGATCATATTTTGGATTTTAACTTTCACATGTAACCGATGATAATCACTTACCTACTGTTGGAGTATTGGCAGCACTTAATGAAGCAGAAGATGAGATAGAGGAAGAACTTTCTGCCCGAGCTAAAGGAGCGGCGGGAGGTGGGCTGGTATTGGCAGTTACAGGTGGGCTGAATGGCCTGGGCTTAAAAACAAAAAGTTATTTATCAAAATGGTAAAACAATTCCTGTTACCAGAAAAGATTTTTAGGTATCAGGTAAGTTTCACTTTAATATACTAAACCAAATTGACTGTGTAAGTTATAATTCAAAATTAGAGATGCCATAGGTCAAATAATTTTGGGGAATGTATTAAAAGCTGAAAAGGCTATTCTAAAATAAGCTGTCACAGTGTGAGGGATATAAATGATAAAAGTCTAAGTATTACTTTGTTTTGTGCACCTGAAACTAATAAAAATTAATTTAAAAAAGTTCATCCAGAAAAAAATAAAATAATGCTGTCAAGAGAATCTTTGTACATAAAACATTTTCTGTATTTCAAAAGGTGTGCTTAAGATGGATTCTAAGAAGTTAATGATTAAACAGTATGAAAGCTTTTCATACATATTGCCAAACTGCTTCCCAAAAGGGTTACTGACCTTACCACCCTACTGCCTATGAATACAAGAAAACATTTCTCTGCATCCTTGCTAGCAATGAATGGATGAACTTCAGAAGAGGGAAAGAAAACAATTTTTTAAACTTTTAGCTAATTTGATAAAAATAAAATTTGCATTTTCCATTTTATGAGCTGTATGTACTGGGGGTGCCAAAAAATGTACACATTTTAAGATGATGTTATCTATGTATTACTTTCGAAGTTCAATTGAATTACAGAAGCAAGGTGCAGTATGAGGTTCGCTCAAAAGATGGCGTTAATCAAATGAATGCTAGCATTAGTCATTGTATTACAGTTTTAATACAGTTTTTTTCCTTTCTTAAAATGTATACACATTTTTTTGGCACCCTCTGTATTATCTTTGTCTGATTTAGTTTTTAGAAGTCTTAGTATGAGCTTTCACTAACCCTTTGCTTTATTTGCTACCAATATTTTCTCCTTAAATATTGCCTGCCATTAGAGTTAGCACTTGTGCAGGAGCTCACTGATGGAAAACTCATCCTGACATTCACCCATGGCAGTGCAGTTTGTATTTGCACTTAGGAAAAAGAGGCATGACCTGCCCATGCTTTCACTGACTGCTCCTCTGCCAACTGGTTATGGACTGGACTCAGCACTAGATTGCCTCATTTTTTGCTATGGTATTCTGTATACTAAATCCACCTTGTTTGGGTAAATTCTTCTGGGGATCTATCCTGGATCCAGTTCTGGTTCCCATCCTGTTTTTTTTGTTTTGTTTTTTTTTTAACTGCATCCAAAAGGTGCTCTGAGGTCAAAAAAAAAATGCCTACCCTTTACTTTTGGTGTTTACAGATCTGTCCACATTTTCCTTTGTAATTTGTTTTAATGCTTCCTTACTGAGAAAGTTAACACCATACAGAAGTTTGAGAAAATGTTAACCCTACTGTCTTCCCACTTTTCTACTTAAACATAAAAACAAATATGAAAAATAACACCAATTCATTTATCTTTTACCTTGGTGAATGAATTTTTTTCCTTCCAAATTCCTAATTGTTCCAGTAATACAGTAGCAATACTTCCTGAGGTGAACACTCACTTTTAAAATAAGGCATATTTAGCTTGATTAAAAATAACCTTTTTCTGCTAATAGAAGTATTAAGCAAATACAGTATTTCGTGCCTACTATGTGTCAGGCCATGGGTTACGTAGTAGATACAAAGCAGAGAACAAAAAAGACACTGTTCCTGTCCTCAGTTATTTGAGGGACTTGAAAAACAAAAGCTAAAAACAAAAACCTTGTTAAGCATTCATACACTAAAATTAGTCAACTCTTCTTTGCATGAACATAAATTTATAGGTACACACTTTTACAAAAATTAGAAAGTACTGCCCAAAAGTGTTTTACAATTAGTAACCCCCCCCCCATCCTCCGTTAACTATTTTAAAACTATTAGTTCCAGAGAATGGTTTTTTGATGACTCATTATTATGGAAAATACAGTTGTGTGTGTATACAGATGGGGGCAGTACAGGACATGAGGCCAAACAAATATTCAATTCAACAGCTAATGTGAAACCTACAAGCTTGGAAAAGTCTTGAAATCAATTACTGTGGGGGATATGTCGCCTGTGGCAACACGGCCTCATGACCAACATAATGGGTCTGCATTTTTACAACTTCGAATGTGCATTTTGTAATTTTTTAGGAAAAGGCAAATACAGCTCTTTTCTCAAGCAGTTTTCTCTTGTTTTAGAATGGCACTGTCTAGTAATGTAGCCACTAACACCTGCAATGTGGCTAGTCCAAATTTGAGATGAACTGTAGAATACACAGTGGATTTTGAAGACTTAGCATACACAAAAAGAATGTAAAATCTCAATAATTTTTATATTGAGATGATTACATGTTAAATTGACATTTTTTATATAGAGAGTAAAAGAAAATATATGAATCTCACTGTTTTTAGTTTTTCAATGTGGCTACTAGAAGCTTTAAAATTATAGGTGTTGCTTGCATTATATTTCTAACGGACAGCACTGCTTAAAAACAGTGGTTCTCAAACATTAGCACACATCAGAATCACTTGGAGGGCTTGTTAAAACACAGTTGCTGAGCCACTCCCCAGAATTTGATTGTATGGGGTGGAGCCAGAGAAACTGAATTTCTACCAAGTTCCCAAGTGATGCTAATGATGCTGGTCTTGGGACCACACTTTAAGAACCACTGTTCTAGAACAATGAGAGGGTCTCAGTAGGGGTGTGGTTATAGACCCTTTCAGAAAAATGCACACACAAGCATGCAAGGAAAAGGGCACTTCAGTGTACAGAGAATTCAAATCAGCACAGCCTTTCTGTGGGCAATACAGCAATTGTCACCAGGGGTCTTAGAAAAGTGCATACCATTTTTTAGCTCATGGATTTCACTTTTAAAGTTTTACTAAGGAAATCATTTCTGCAAAGAAGTAAACATAAGAATATTCATTAAGAAACTGTTTATAATGAAACCTTGGAAATAAACTAAATGTCAAATAAATTTCTAAAAACTTTTGAAATTTTAATGTTGATAGTGGTATAAAAAATACAGCATTTATGCTCTGCAGCACTTCAAATAGTTTACCTGAAGCCCTCAGACAGTGGTTTCCACAAAGCTCTCAAAGCTGGGCAGGGAGTGAAAGGTGATGTGAAGGATTCAACTACAAAAGTCCCACTTTTACTTAATTAATAGACTTACAAGATTATTTGACAAAGGATTCTACCACTATAAAGAAGTTTGAAAACTAAGGAATAATTCATGATATATAGAAAGACATGCCCAAAATATTTTCAAGTGAACAAAAAATAAATATGTAAGATATGACCTTTTAAAAATATACATATACCATTCATAGTAACTAACTTTTGAATAATTACTTGCATTTGACAATGTTCTAAGTGTTTACATATATTAACTTATTTAAGTATCACAGTCATTTTACCTATAAGGAAACAGACTCCAAAACTTGCCTAATGCTGCTTAGGTAATTAGGGGCGAATAAACTTGTGCTTTTAACATCTATATTTTACTGACTCTGGGTAAATAAACACTTACGCATTCAAAAAATAATGAAAGGAGATATATAAAAATGTTAGGTGGTAAAATATAGGAGGAATTTGTATGTGCTTTCTGTGTTTTCTCTATTTTCCAAATTTTACAACATGATTATGCACTACTTTTGTAATCAGGAAAACACCCATGTTAGTAAGATGTAGTAATTTTTATATTACTGAAATAATAACCATCTCCGTGGCAGCTTGTATTAGTCTTTCATCTCACTTCCACAAAGTCTGTTCACTGGGATGGGGGTTAAAAGAAAGATGTCACCATTCCAACACTTGGTGCTCAAGTCTTTTTATTCATGTACCAAGTGAGAGGCATTATGCAAAGTATTAAGGATATGAAATTGGCGAAGGCATAGTGCAGTGAGATGAACACATACAGAGAAAGTATGGCTGGTGAGGGGAGGGGGAGGAGAAGAGACATACAGCGTGATTTGTGCACTAAGAGAATAGAAGCAAAGTATATGAGTATAAGGAAGAAAATGATTAAATCCCCTGGGGGAAAAGTAATGATCAAAGAGGGCTTTGGTGATATTTAGCCAGGTCTTAAAGAGAACTGAAGGGCATTTCAAATAGAGGGAGCATCGTAAGAAGACATGGATGTATAAAAGAGCGTGGTGGGTTTGGGGAACAGTAGAAAGGTTTTGTCTGGAAGCTAGATTATAAAGAGGAGAAAGTTGTACAGTTAGTCTGGTAATGCAGGTGGTTGAGGCAACTTTATCAAGAGCCTTGTATATTCAGCTAAAACATTCAACCACATGAATTATGGGGAACCACTGGAGATGGATATCCAGGGGAAAAGATTAAGCTCAACTTTCAGAAATTTAATTCTGGCAATTAAACTGACAATTAGTGTGAAAGATAAAGCAAAGCAGAATAGATCAGAGGCAAAGATTCGTTTGAGACAGCCTCACTCTGAATAGTAAAATAGTTTCTTTTCTTATCTGACAACTTTTGAAGACCAACACTTTTTTTTATATAGAAATCTGTACTAAATATATACAAGTCAATGAAGTGAATTCCAGTTTCCTTATGTATAAAACAAAGAACGCTGGACTAGATGCCCCCCATGACTCTCCTGGCAGCATATATCTCCAACGCCTAAGGACAGGCCACCATTTCTTCCTTAACCTCTTCACTGTGTTAATTGGTTTCAAGTTTGTTCTCTAAAATGTGTCAAAAATAAGTACAGTATGTATATTTTTAAGCACATACAGTTAAGGTGCTACATTTTATTAAAGTAAATGATTACTTTAAAGTAAACACTTCCTATTGTTATTCATCTTGAAAAACACAAAAATATAGAAAAACGTACATCTGCTTTCCTAAACTTCCTTTCTAGAATACTGAGCTGGTGGGGTAAAGTCAAACACCACAGTCAGTGGCATGGAAATATCATTTGACTAGATGAATGTTGCAGTGAAAAGGTTAATATTTGATTTTAAGCAGAACTATAGAAAAAGTTCTTCTCAATTGTGAAACAATGGGTACTGAACAGTATTTTTATAATGTGCAAACTTTATAACTATATAAAGTGCTAACTTTCTCAGAAAATCTCTTTCCTACTGAAAAATGTCCACAGGTATAATCACTGAGGTAATATGGGGGAGTGAAGGAAGTGTTTGGGATAATTTTTCTATACTTTGAGGAGTCGAGCAGAAAATTCCAAACATTTATCTCTAAAGGGGCATATACAGAGATATCATTTGCATCTTAAAACAATTACAATTTTAAAAAAAGAAACACCTGAGTACATACTATTTCATTTATCCCACTGAGTTTGCCTGAAGTAAGCTTTGGTCTGGAAGCAGGCCTTGGAGGTGGGACAATGGTGCCTATAGAGAGAGGAGTTGTGGGCCTGGCTGGTGGGGGAAAAGAAAATGTGAAGAAAATCATTAGTATGCAGCAATCCTTACATAAAGACATTCTATTATAGAGGAACTGTTAGGATTCAACGCTCATTTTTCAGCAGTTTTTAAAAAAATATAAGTATAGGTGTTTGGTGAAATAGTGGGAACCTATCAATCAGATAGGGTTTTTTTTGAAGCTACCAATATTATTCCTGGAAAGAAAAATCATTAAATTTTCAATAAAACTGACACACATAAATTGTATTGCTGTTTCAATTATTTATACATATAAAAATTAAATCTGATAAATTAGGTAATATAAATGTACAATTTAATGCCTAAGGTCTAGTTTATTGCCCATACATCTACTTTACAGACAGTAAAGCAAGAGTGAGACTTTGAAACACCGTCAGAATAACATAAACTCTAAATAAAACACTTACCTTTACTGTAATTTGACTTCTAAGTTAAATCACACTGTAACATTTGTGGTAATTAAAAGTATTACAAATATCTTTACTAAAAACATTTCCCTAAATCACTCTTATTTTTTATTAAGTGTGAAAATAATATCTTTAACTTTCCCTAAATCCTATGTAAATTTAGTATTCACTGTTTTTCAACACCATTTACAAATTTTGAAATTTTATAAATCAGAAATACTAACCTCGGTATTCCTAACTAAAAATAAATCTCATTGTGGTAGAAATTAATGAATGGAATGCAAGTGTACATCATCAGAAGTTACAAAGGTATTAGCATAATCAAAGCAAGAGTGAAGAATGGAAGCACATGTTTAAATCATCCTTAAATAACTTTTAAATCCCTTTGGTACATTTTGAAAGATGGACCTGTAATTCATAGAGACTGAGGAATATAATATGGATGGGGAGAAATATATTTCAGTAAGTTTTGTAAGTTTACAGATGTACAAAGATAAAAATACACGAATGGGCCTAAGTATATACATGAGGAAACCAACAGCAAAGCTGAGGAACCTTGGCCAGCGATGGAGGAATAGAGGACCATGAAGGTGTAGGAAAATAGTCACATAGGAGTGAAAGTAAATGACATGGGGTTTATGAAACCATTTAAAAATCATATTATATGAAGGGATCAAAGATGAAAGCAGAGTTTAGGTTGCTTGCAGAAAACAGTAGAAAGCTGGCAATAAATCTAGTTTCTCAGGCTGCTGCCTTTGTCTGGTCAGCATGCATTCTTTCATGCTGCACTCCTACCTGGAGCTGTACATTGGAAGAAATGGGCACCAACCTGAGGACCATAACACTTCCCTGTGCTATGCATGACATATTTAAAGATATGTTCATTATCAATAAAACCAGCACTGACCAATACTCAAGTTATTTCAAATGTGTGAGAGAGCTTAATATAATAGAGACATTTATACCTGAAACCTCATTACTGATCAAGTGGCCTGTTCAAATGGCGTTTAGATTGACTCAAAACAAAACCTGTAAGTATTAAGTTCAGCTCCTTCAAACAATCAGAAATTGCCTTTTGAGGAAAGGCAATAACACAACAGTAACACCACTGTTTACAAATGAATCTAATAATTATAAATTAAAAATAAATTTATATATTATAAATGAATCCATCTGAATATGTCAATTAGGTGCTGCTTCTAGAAGCCTCTGAAGGGCATTATCACAACTGTTTACAAACTTAAGTGTCTTAGTTGTGTGTTTTTTTGGTAGTGGTGGTAATGGTGTGGATGACAGAGCTCATTTCCAAGAAATATATATTAGACGCAGTATTCCAAGAAATAGAAAGTGACCTGTAAAGTATAAAAATATAGGAGATAAGACCTAACCTAGATCTCGCCTGTGACATTACCTAAGAGGAATAGACAGACAATGCACATTTCCCACACCATTCTTTATCTGAACAACGACAGATACTAATATAAAATCCAGAAGCAATGATGACGATGCAGAACACGGATCGGCAGCATTGTCAGTAATTCTGTCAGTAATTCTCAGGCCATGATATTACCGCAAAGGTGACTTTGATCCTCAGAGATTCCGCTGGTGGAAGATCTCTCTTCCAAAGCATCAGGAAACCTGAAGGTGTTTTCAGCTTTCCAATACAATCTCTGGAATGCTGTCTGAGCTCCACTGAAGAGATGAACTTGTAACAAGTTCATCAATAAAGGAAATGCACTGGCTTCGCAACCATGAAGCAAAACAAAACTTATTTGTGTTCACTGTTACAGCAGGACAGCATAGAGGGTTAATGGAAAAGTCTAGTGATGGGCTTTTTGACCTAAAATCTGACCTGGTTTCAAGTAAAGATTCAATTATCATACACCCAGACAAATCAGTGGAGAGAAAGCAGAGTTCCTAATCTGCTCTTTAAGGTCAGCTGAAGGAAAGAAAAACTGAAAACTTAAAAGCAACAGGAAACTTCTAGAACTAAAATATAAATCTCTATAGCCAAACAGTTATCTTGTTTCAGGTTAATATTATTTTAATTACGCAAAACTAGAAAAATTTAATAATACGTGGAACAAGAGCATGAACTCAAACTTTATATTAACTGAGGAAAATAAGTATGAGCATGACAAACTTTAAACACATATGAGTAAAATTAAAATTCCAAAAACACATAAAGCCAGACTTATTCCTGTTTTCTGAGAGCAAAAGGTAACTCTCACAGTCTGTAAGGGTCTAACAGTCTGTAAGGTGTTCAAGTGATGGTGCTGTGTATATATATGTGTTATGCAACAAAGTGCCTGACTGGTGATAAAACTGTCATAGGAAGTAAGGTGCACTAAATCACTGTTGGAGTTAATATAAGAAAACCAGCCTGATTAAATTTAAATATATATAAATGTTTATTTATAGTCTACGTGGTAGAAGAAGCAACTGAAACTGCTTCTGTGCCAAGCTCTAAGCATCTTTTTTAAACATATACCAAAGGCTTAACATACCAGTTATTAACCGATTGGTTGGAATTATTTTCTTATTTATTTATTTTTTTAGCTAAAATGAGGTCACCAATGAATTAAGATTTTGAAAGAATAAAAGAGTAGGGACTAATCTGACAACATGGACCTTGCTAAAATATGAAAATTGGTATGTGAGGAGGAGATGTTAGGATGGGAAAGAAATGCATTACAGTAAGAGGTGGAAGAAAACTTAAGACAAAATACTTATTTCACAATTTCACTTAGGACCAGTCTAACAAAACAGAAGAATCACAATAACATATTCATCAGTTTGATCAATAGTTATATTCTGTTTAAGCGAAGACTTAATAATAATTACTGTGTAACAATAATTATCTTCAACATCACTAATATTCTTTGAAGGGCAAAATAATTTATGACATTATTTTTCAGACTATATAGGAAGGTTAAAAATACATACCAAAGTGAATTTAAAAACTAGCAAAAGGTTAATAAATGTTTTATTACATCCTAGCTACTAAACATCCAATGACCACTGAATAAAAATGTATCACTTTTTACCTGAAATTGTAAGTGATAAGGGTGAAACATTCTTTAAACAGGTAGCAAGAGGAAAAGAGAGAACTTTTTTGAAAAGGAAGAGACTGTGCTAAAGGAAATGAGAAACAAAGAGTTAACAAATACTACTAAAGCCTGTGATACCAAAGTGAAATTTTTTATTAAAAATTTGAAAAAATAATTCATAAAAGAATATTAACAAAACTGAAAAACGCTGCTCAGTATCCTCTTCATTCTAAATACAAAACACCACCTGACATTCTTACTAAACAAGAAAAACAACAACTTCAATTTTTCTTGTACGGTTACTTACTTTCCTTATACCATCTATTAGTAAGGTTAGTTTGATAAAACTAGTCACTAGTGCCCATTGAGAAAGGTTATAATGAAACTTCAGAATATGTTCAATTACCTATTGACTATTCTGTTTTACAAATATTAGGTACAGATCATCTTCCCTTCAAAATTCCAAATTGTTTTAGGTTAAGGTTGCCTAAAATCCAATTAAAATTTCTTTTTAAAATATTAGTTTCTAAACAGTGTAACTTTAAATACCAGCGTTTATTTTATTATTAATAGTAAAATGTTTCAACAAGGCTTATTCTTTTGTAAATCAGCTAGAGTGGAAAAGATTTTAGAATTAGTTAGATCCAGGTTTGAATTTATTCTTAATCATTTCCTAGTTATATGATCTTAGAAAAGTTCCTGATCATCTCTGAGCTTTACTTTTTTCACCTATAAAATTGGGACGATAAAAACTTCACGGCAGTTAATGAGGTGAAATTAAATAACATGTGCGGAACTCAGAGCAGAATGGCATAGCAGGAAACTTGATCAATTAAAGTTCTTTCTCCATCATTCCAGCACGTCCTTAACCCCAAATACTATATAGTATTTCAGAAATCCCAGGGAAGAAGCTTAAAGACCAACTTAAAGTGATTTTATTTTCTTGCTTTAAACAAGCATGGTTTTATTAAACATGCATTTTTGATCCCTGCTTTGGTTGCTAGCAAATGGGATTTTATATTATGAAGAAAAGAGAAACTTAACATATTCTTGCCAAAACAACTGCAAAGCATTCAAGTCCTTTCAGATATTGCTTGGGAAGTGCTAAAACCTTTTTGGAAAGCAGTTTGACAATAAGTATCAATGAGCATCTCTTGTGACTCATAAATCTTACATTGATAAATTATTATAAGAATATCATGAGATGTGCACAAAACTTGTTATATTCATGGATGTTCATAATGCTAGAAAATTAGACGCAACTTAAATATTCAAGAAAGGACTGGTTACACTAATGCACATCTATGCAGTTGAATTTTATATATAAACAATAAGAATTATTTGGTTACCAATACGGGAATGATGCCAAGAAGTAAATACATGAATGAAAAAAGTTGATGTTTGATAAATTTTTATTGTTTAAGCCACAGGATCTTTAAGCTAAGTTAACAAAACCACTATAAAATCACTTTTATCTGGAAATATGAACTGAGCACAAGTACAACACACAAGTGATGAATAAATCAATTAGAAAAAAGTAACCACTGCATTCTTCAGTTTAAAAATTATATATGTGTATATATATTTACCTGATGATGATGATGATGAAGCTAGTGAAGCTGAAGATGAATCAAGAGATGGTCCAAACAGGGGGTCCCAAGCGAGTAAATCACTGGTCCCTTTCCTATCATAATATTTAAAAAATAAAAATTTTAACAAAGGAATATTTTACTAGTATAAAATCTAGTCACTTATTATTTCAGAGAATTGTAATAGCTCAATATATATGATTCAAAAGTTGGATATTCTACCAGTGGAATATGTGAAGATACAACAAATTCATTAAACCAGTATTTGTTAACTGCTATAAGCAGAATCTTGTGGCAGGGGAGAGTAGAGAAGATTAATTCCCCCTGAGCGCACCTTACTATACTCTAACAATTGCAGGGTCTGTCAGAATGGAAACAATGATTTCAGCTTTACAAATGAAGGAAAGCAACACAGGGTCTTTAAATGAGCTGCCTAAGGACGCACAGCTACTTAATTCTACAACACAATCAGTGCTGCTCATTCAGACATAGCACCCAGTCTTGGACAGAAAACGTTTTTGAGAAAATTTTTATGAGTTTATTTGAGCAAAACTGAGGACATATGCAGGGCAGCAAGATCTTGAATACTCCCCAGGAAATTTCTTAAGTGATAGGAAATCAGATAGAAATTTTATAAGGTTATACTTATTTTCTAAGATGAAGAAAAAGGGTAAAGGATTTTTTTTTTTAGAAAAGTACTTCTCAAGTGCAGAAGTAAGCCCACCAACTTGATCAGATCACCGCCGTAGATTATGCATGGGAAGAAGATGTCCCTGAGCAATCAATCCAGTGCCTCAGCCACTGAGGTACTCTGGCGAATTATTTGGGTCATTCACGTATGTCTTTTTATGAGAGATACCCAAGACTATGGACAAAATCATCAAGAGCATCAACATTCTACTTTCAAAAACTCAACATGCTGCATCACCAAAGGTTTTCTTCCACTGACCTCTTGGAACTCACTGCACTGGTTACTCTCTGGATTCAACTCCTGGTTCTTTAATACACTTTTATATGAATTAATTTCATATTAGTCACAACCCCTTTAGGATACCTAATTTCTAGGATCCTGAAGCACCTGACCTTTGCCACCACCTTCTTTTGTTTTTTAAATTAACTTTTCCCAGCTTTACTGAGGTCTGATTTATAAAAATTGTATACATTTAAGGTGTAAGAGCCTGATTAATCCCCATTAAAAGAATATTTTGATGTATCAAACTGCCACTATTTTGAAAATGTTTTCAAAATCTTAGCAAATAGGCCCACTATATAATAAAAATGTTACAATTATCTATAAGCACATATCTAGTACCTCAACATTCATCTACATGGATGAACACTACACTTTGTATGATAAAGCCAAGATTCACAATTGCATAACTGATTCCTAAAAACAAAGTTTTAAAACACTAAAAAACTTATCTTTAAAAATGATAAATCAAATGAATACCACCCTATTGCTCAATTAGTATCTAGTTTCAAAAGTATCAAATTTTAAACTATCCGTTTATTATTTAATTATCCATTAATTAAGCCTACTTTTACTCATACAAAAAAAAAACATTAAAAGAAAGTATTCATATTGATAGATGCTGAAGTGAAAAAGGACCCATGCAACATTGGCTTAAAATATGTTTTCTTTTAAAAAGTCTAAAACAAATAGGACAAACTCTAGAAAACAGGACAAATGATACTTCAAATTTAAACACAGCAGGGAGGGAAGAATAAAAAGGTGGAGGACATAGGATTTTTAGGGTAGTGAAATTACTCTGTATGATACTATAAAGGTGGACACATCGTTATAGCCATTTGTTAAAACCACATAAACCACGGACTTTGGGTGATAACAACGTGCCAATGTAGGTGCACAAACTGAAACAAAAGCACTCCCCTGCTAAGGGAGGCTGAGTACTTACGTGGGGCAGACAGCGTATCTAAAAAGCCTGTATCCTCCACTCAATTCTGCTGTGAACCTAAAATTGCTCTAAAAGAATTAAATATTTTTAAAAAATTTTAAATGTGGAACTTACTCAGTGGATGTAGCAGATGGCTTCGACTTTGTTAACTCTTCACCTAATTAAAAAATTAAAATGTTATGGGAAAAAATCATAATTAGAGTAATAAATATTTTAAAGAATGTATAGAGAAATACACACACATCTCATTACTATAAACAATTTAAAAATTCTGGAATTAATAACATAAACAATCATGAAAAGAAAAATAAGCCTTTAAGAAGTTTTCTATTGTGCTTAAGAATCTTAAACTAATAGCTGAATGTCTGCTAAATCTTTAACATTTTTGGTGAGATATGACTTAAGTCAACTCACATTTATTAAAAAATTGCTGTTCAGAGGAGTATAATGGGCTATAACTTTAAAAATTAGAACAAATGTTTAATACTTATGTATCACTCAATAATTTTAACTAATGAATCATGAAAGCATTTTTAAAGTTCCCTGCATCACCATAAGCACATTTCCCTTAACATTTTGCATCATCAAGCAGTCGCTGATGAATGCAAAAATCCATCAACATGGGTAAATGCAGGAAACTATGAGGAATACCACACTGTATCTGATGCCCATTCACACTGCACTGTCCCATTCGGCTCAGTTTGGCATTTGTTCTGCCTCAAAGAGCTTAAGGTGCTTTTCTCCATCTTTTTGCATTTTGCCCTCATCTCCATAAATTGGTAGTCTCCCTTTATCCTCATTTTCCTCATATCCTCGGTTATCAAGCTACTCCTCATTTCTTTTTAAAAGTAAAATCTTACTTTACTTTGGCATTTATTATGAATTTAACAGGTCTTTTAAATTGAGCTAGAGTATTTTGAATTGATGTTAAAGTTTTTATTCAGCACTGTGTTTGCAAAATTGCATAGCTTTTCAGTAGACTGCCTCAATTCTCTTTTTTCTACAACCCTTGTTATTATAATGCATGATTCTGCACAAGGTGTTAACACCCCAAAAACGTTTTTAATATCATTAAATTGCTATACTAAAAACCATATAATAGAAATTGCAATTGTGATATGACTTTAAAATAGGTAAACCAAAACATAACTCAACTTGTAAAATACCTTCTGGCTCATGAAATACAGACAGTTTAACATTTTTAATCAGAAGCTACTCTTTGGCTTGGTTGATTTCTGAAAAATGTTGTAGCCATGTGTTAAAATTTAAAGCATGTCTCAATATTAAAAGAAATAATATAAATAACTTGTCTTCTGTTACACAGTAAATATCCTTTTAAGTCTGTCGTTAAGACTCTTAATGAGAAAAGACTATTATTTCTGTAACTACATATATAAGGCTACAAGCTTAACAAATTGCCTGATAAATTTTAAGAGACGTAAAACAATCAACTTAAATGTCAAACTTACTAGACGAATTCTGATTCAGCTGCACCTAAAACAGAAATGCAAACACTAAGTGCCATTAAATAATAATTTAATTTGGTAATAAAATATTTAGTAAAATGTTAATACTGGGAACCTAATTTTAAACTGCTTTTAGTGTATCCGCTTAATTGTAAACTATTTACATAAAAAGAAATACAGAAAACACTTTCAATACTTTTTGTTTTATAGTAAAGAATAATAATATATGTACTTTTAACATTACATTCAATAAAATGTTTTTAAATATTAAATTAGTATCTAAAGCAACTTACTATGACTTGATAACTTAAAAAGTTTAACACAAATATTTTGAAAATCAATGTTCAAACATTACAATGATTTTTTTTAACTCACGTAAAAATATAAAATCTTGCACTTACTGGGCTGTGTCTCTAGTAGCATATGGAAGGAAAAAAAAGACTGTTAATTTTAGAATTTAAAAATTTTATGATTATTTTCTGAGCATGAAATTAAAACATATCCACTTTTTTAACAAACAGAAAAGAAGAGCACAAAAGAGAAACTTTAAAACTATCAATGACCTCACGCCCCAGAGATAAATGCTTAACATTTTGCTGTATATTCCTCTAGGATTTTCTTTATTTACATACATACTATTTTAAATTAGTTATGCTCCTAGACAATAAAAATTTTTCATGGCTTCACAACTTTCTACTTCATATATATACCATAATTTAATCTTGACATTAGTCTTAATGTTAACTAGTAATGGTAGAATAAAACCTCAAACTCAGAAATCGGTTTTTATGATGGAAAAATACTTCTAAAATTAAATTCTAAAAGTGCATGACTAGGAGAACATTTTTATCCAAACAAATACACATAGACTATTTAAAATATATAATTAAGTAATAATAATAATTGTAAGAACTTTTATTCTCCATTATCAAGGGGAATAGTTTTAATATCAATTATGATGGTACATATATACTAAACGTCATTCTAAGACATGCTTTTCACCCCACAGTTTTGCTTTTTTTTTTTAATTGGGGAATATTGTGGAACAGTGTGTTTTTCCAGGGCCCATCAGCTCTAAGTCGTCGTCCAATCTAGTTGTGGAGGGCGCAGCTCACTGGCCCATGTGGGAATTGAACCAGCAACCGTGTTGTTCAGAGCTCGTGCTCTATCTGAGCCATCCAGCTGCCCCAACATTTTTGAATTTAGAATGTGACATCAACGGAAAGATGTATTATGATTTTTTTCCTCCCTCAAAAGCAACTAAGTGTGGTTTTAGAACTAAGGAATTTATCACTATCACTAAGAATTCTTATCTTTGCCTTTCCTTCTATGAAAAGTATGGAAAAACAAATGTTATAGAGACCAAAAAAAATGCAAAGATATAATTTAATCTTTAAATCATTTTTAAGGAATTCCTTTTTTACATATAGTTCACAAAACATGAACAAAAACTTTAAAATAAGATAAGGAAAAGATTAATACTGTCAGTTCACCAAATTCTGCCTGAGATACACAGCACTATTTATAAAATACAACAACTAGTGAAAACAGTGGATTTTCAACTTTTTGGTTCCTTTGTAAAATACTTTCAGAAAAAAGCAAAACTGAGCCACACTCACAAGTTCATTTGCCTATATAAAAACTATAAACTATATACCTCAATAAAGCTGAATAAAAAGAAAAAGTTATAAATTAAATATTTCCTCATACAACATGCTTAACTATTGCTAAGTGATGTTTTAATTTTCATGATTCCTAAAATTAGCCAGAGGCAGATAGATGAGGTTTTAAGGAAAAAGGAAGACGGCTACGTAAGCAGTACGAACTTGCTCATTTCATGACTTACAGATATCGCCGGGGACAGCGTTATGTTTCCTATGGACACTTTTAATTCATCCAAGGAAGCCATTGTGTGATGTGAGTTGTGTGGATGCGCAGGCTTGATTTCTATCCGATACTTCTTTGGTTCTTCATCTTCAGAATCAGAATCACTAGATGAGTAGAAATGGTTCTCTTTGGTATGTGAGTGTCAGTTAAAAAATTTAGTTTTTAAAATATATGGATGCATAACAGGTTTTTCACACATTTACAAAAAAGAACAACAACCTTTAAGAGATAATATTGCTTTATCAGAAATGTAACAACTTTTATTAATAAAAACATGTCAAATGAATATGGAGTCATATTTTATAATTACAAATTTGGAGACTGTTTATTAAATAGATTACTGTGTTTTAACTGTCTACTTCTATGCCAACATAACCCATAAGAATATCCAGATGATAAAAGGATATCATTCTGATTTGCTTCTGGTTTTATACTATAGCCTTCTTCATCTACATCAGGAATGTTCTATGGGAAGAAGAAAAAAACTTTACTGTAATGATGACTCCAACTACAAAAAATATTAGAGATTAACAAAATAGATTGGAATATTATTGAGGGACTGTTATCATTTATCAACTATCAACAGGTTATAAAATTATAATACTGTGGGGAAATTACATCTTTTAATTAATTCACTTCAAATCACACTCCATGTTTCAGATATCCGAAATAGAAAAGCACTGCAAAATGAAACAGGAGAAGGACTTAAAGGAAGAGAACAAGTGTTCGGGTAGGAATGACAGCAGTTCCGTGGATAACTAAACTTTCACCCAGATTTTCAAGTAAAGAAATAAAAGCACAAGAATGTGTGTGTTTAGGGAAGAAAGGCAATGAAATCAGAGGACTGACAGCTTAAGTAAATGGAAATATATATCAAAAATATAGAACAGAAAATAGAAATAAAAGGCTACCAAAAAAAATTAAAACTACATTAAAATACTACTACATCTTATTCATGAGACTGGCAAAAATTCAAAAGATACCCTCTGCTAGAAAAGCTGTGGGGAAATGTACTTTTATACTTGCTGGCATAAATACGAAACACTGCAGGTCTTCAAACAAGGTTGTTTTTGTTTTAACACTGATGAGATGCCACAGAAACTTAACTCCTATTTAGATCAATTAGCCTATGGTACAACTGATTTCTATATACTGGGGATGCCAAAAAAAAATGTATACACATGACTTGTATTCATCTTTTGTTATCGGTATGTATATATTGAGTATTACAATTTTAATGCTGTTTTTTCCTTTCTTAAAATGTGTATACATATTTCTGGCACCCTCTGTAGTTTCACTTAAAGTGGTAGAACCTATCGACGAGATTAAGTGAGGACTTACCATAGTATAATCCCTACAGAGAGAAATTTAACAATATCTAACAAAAATATGTATGTGTTCACTGTTCCACCCAGGAATTCCATTTCAAGGAATTTACCCCAAAGACACCCCCCCAACAATTTAAAAACATATATACGACAAACGTATTCATCAAAGATTACCTGTAACTCAAAATTATTGGCAAGCACCTAACTATCCAAGCATAGTTGAATAAAATACGGTACATACACAAAACAAAGTACTAGGCAGCTATTAAAAAAAAAGAGAAAGGTTTCTATGAACAGATAGGAAGTGACATCCAAGAAATACTAAAAAATGTACAAAAGAATATATATATATAGTACATTTTAAGTAAGAAGGAAAAATAAAAAATAACAGATATCTGCTTATCTTTATGGGGGAAAAAACAACACCAGAAAGCAGGAAAAAGAGAAAATGAAAATGAACAAACAGAAAACAAAAAATAAAATGGCAGGCCTAAGTCCTGACATGCCAATAATTAAATATAAATGGTCTAAATATAACAAAAGACAGAGATTGGCAGAATAGATTAAAAAAAACATAACTATATGCTATCTACAAGAAACTCATTTCAAATATAATGACATAGGTAGATCAAAAGTAAAAGGATGGGAAAATGTACCATGCAAACATTAAGAAAAATAAAAAGGTACAGTTGACTGCCTTACTATTAAGTATAACAGACTTCAGAAAGAAAATTACCAGGGTCAGAGAGGGACATTATATCCACACAGAAACTTGTACATGACTGTTCAAAGAAACTTATTTCTAATAGCCCAAAACTGGAAACAACTAAATGTCCCACAATAGGTGAATGGTTAAACTTTGGTATATCTATACCACAGAATACTATTCAGCACCAAAAAGGAATGAACTATTCAAATACACAACAACCTGGATGAATCTCCAGAGAATTGTGCTCAGTAAAAAAGCCAATCTCAAAAGGTACCTATGTTGTAATTCCACTTAGATAACATTCTTGAAATGACAAAATTATAAAAATGGAGAAAAGGTATAGTGGTTGCCAGAGGTTAAGAATGTAGGGATGGAAGGGAAGTGGCTGTAAAAGACCAAGCAACATAAAAGATGGTCGTGGTAACAGAAATGCTCTGCTTTGACTGTGTCTGTGTCAATATTCTGGTTGTGATCTCCGGATCTCCATTGGCAGAAATGGGGTGAAAGGTACATAGGAATGCTTTGTACTACTAGCCTCGCAACTTTCTGTAAATTGGTAACTCTTTCAAAATAAAAAGTTTAAAAAAAAAGCAATGGTTCTCAGTATACTAGGTTTTTAACTCTAGAACTATTCATAGAAACTTGTTACTAATAAATACTAACACATTACCTGTTTACTCCTTGGTCCCTTCAACCCATAATTTCTATATTAGGGTCCACACTGCTGGAGCAAAGCACTGAGTCAAAAGCAGTACGAAGACGAAAAAGAGTGGTTAACTTCACCCACCAATCTTAGAGGCAGTTTTGGTGGATAGTGGCAGTGATTTAAAAAATGTATATTGGGATAGGGCTCCCAAGCAAATGGAATATTTTTCAATCTCTCTGTTTGGAATGGGGAAGCTGGCCAAAACCAAAAGAAAAGAACTTCCTTGGTCAACTTTCAAAAGACGCAGTACTTCAGTACGATTTTTTTATTTACATAGACCTTTTAAAAAAGAACCAAAAACAAACAGTTTCCCTACTAAGGTGGCCTACTGATTTTTTTGTAAGTAATTAGTGAGGCTAGCCACAAATGAAACAACAAAAAATGAAAGCCTCCTTTCCCCGCTGACTACCATTGCAACCCTTCTCTCCAAAGGTAACCCCAATTAAGTGTCGTGTAACTCATTCTTTTTTTAAAAAGAGAGCACATATACAGGCAGTCCTCCTTTATCCTAGGTAGATACATTCCAAAACCCCAGTGGATGCCTGAAATAATAATAGTAGCAAACACTACATGTATGTTTTTTCCTATACATATATTCCTATGATAAAGTTTAATTTATAAATTAGGCACAGTAAGAGATTAACAATAATAAGTATAATAAAATAGAACAATTATAACATTATACTGCAGTAAATGTTATGTGACTGTGGCATTATTAATTAAAATAGGGTTACTTGAACATAGCACTGGGATATCGCTATAGTGAAACCGATAACCAAGATGGCTGCTAAGGACTAATGGATGGGCAGCATACACAGCGTGGATATGCTGGACAAAGGGATGATTCACATCCTGGGTGGGAAGGAGCAGGACCACATGAGATTTCATCGTGCTACTCAGAATGGTGTGCAATTTAAAACTTATGAATTGTTTATTTCTGGAATTTTCCATTATTTTCTGACCACAGTTGAACGCAGGTAATTGAAACTGCAGAAAGAGAAACCATGGATGGGGAAAGGGGACAACCGTACCCACACATTCATATTTTAAAACAGCAATTATTTATAAGATCATACTTGCTTTCATATTTAGAAAGCTCTTTCTATGTCAGCAGACACAGCAATGTAACTCTATACAACATTTGACTGTTACTTCATCAAGTGAATGCTTAATAATTTATTGAACCAATCCCATTTTAATGGATGCTTTAGTTTTGCCAGTTTTTTCCTAATATAAATAAGTTGAAATAAACATCTATCTCTACTTCTCTCTCCCTCCCACTCTATATGTATGCGTGTATCTTGATGAACTGCATATAAGTTTGTAAGGAGAGCCTTAATGGTAAACCCCTAGCAGCAGGATTGCGGGGTCAAAAAGAATATGCATTCCTTATGGGGAGATAGATACTGTCAAACTATCCACAAAACAAATTGTACCAATTTACATTCCTACTAACAGTATGAGTGTATTAAAACTTTGGCCAATATGACAGGTGAACATGGTAATTTCATTCTATTTTGCATCAGAATGAGACTATCATTTTGAATATTTTTTTAAGGTATTCACCACTTTTATTTCTTTTTATGAGACTTGCCTATTTTTATTTTTATGCTCTTTTTCTACTGGGATGCTAGCTTACCTTTTATACTGATTTGTGTAAAAACTTTACAATGGAAAGTAATTTGTCCCTTGTTACATGTTTTGCAAATACTCTGCCAATTTAGTTATTCAAATCCTTCTATGGTATATTTTTTCTAACTTTATAAGTTTTTTGTTTCTACATAGTCAAATTTATCAATCACTTCTCACATGGTATAAGAATTTTCTGTCTTCTTTAAAAGCCCTTTCCTAATTTCAGGTAAGTACTGACTAAAGTTTAAAACTGGTTAATATTGATCATTATAGTATAGTATAAATGAGCTGAGAGAATTAGAAATGTTTTATTTAAGGGAATGTATATAAAATAATACGTGAAGTATTAAATGACTTTATACAATGTTGCAATTATCAAATAAATGCTATAATTAATTCAGAAAAAAAAATGGATGAGTACTAAAAGTAAATGCCACATACATCTGTTTTTTCGTTAATCAGTAAACCAAGGGTACCAAAACTGGCAAATGTTAAGATTAAATGTTCTAACTCCAAAAACATGCTGATGATTCCTAGGGCTCATCAGAAGTCTATTCCATTATTTTCACTACAAATTTACTTTAAAAATCATTTAAAAATTATAAGTTGTCTTATTTTAAAGCTGAAATATGAAACAAAGTACTAGTTTTATCTTAAGTAATATAAAACACAAAGTTTCACAAAATATCTAGTTCTTTGCTATATCATTGTGCTGTAAAAGATCAAAATGTTTTGGGGCCAACAGAAACAATAGATATATAAGCAAGAACTATAAACACAGGAGATGGATAGCCTGACTCTACTACACTTACCAACTTGACCAGTGTTTAATGATCAATGTGAAAAATTTGTTTGTCTTCATATTACACCATTTGGTAAATCTACTCTCCCACTGTAACCACAGGAGCTCCACTGATGTCTTCTTTAATTATGGCATAAATATATTTAAATATAAAATATTATATAATTTTAAATATAAAAAAATTTCTTTAAAACAAAAAGCACAGAAGAGAACTAACCATGGTTGTTGTTTTTCTAAAATGACAATCTCTTAAAACTTAAATAAACAGATAAAGTACTATTTCAATAGATCTATGAATAATTAATAAGGGTACCCATTTTAAAATACAGTATGAAGATTTGAAATCTGACATATTTCCCAAGAAAAAGCAATATGCTATGGCACCACTCCAATTTTAAGTTAAATGTCCACTTTTCAAAGGTAGTTAGAAATATTTTCTGTTTAATAGGAAAGCATCTGATAATATAAAGCCAAAAGGCATCTGTAAAATAATTTTAAGAGTGAATTTACAATAAAATGGTTAGTATTTTTCTTGGAGAAATTTGTAAACAACCCAAATACGTTGGGAATTTCCTAATGGAAACAGCTAATTTAAATTGTTTATATCAAAGTAAAATGTACTTACAAGTGAATCTGCATCAGGGCATTCCCTATTAAAACAAACAAAATATTAGAAATATTCAACTATTAGAACTATCTGACAATAATACTATATTGAAAGTATTTACCTTGGTATTTAAGCCTAAATTTAAACTCTACAAAAATATTTTGAGAAATCATATCATAAACATTAAAATATACCAAATAGTTCTAAAATTCAAAAGAAGGCATTCCTATAGCCATAATGCATAATAAAATAAAACACAAGTATTTTTAAAACTACTTTCAAAAGTACTTCATTTCCATGAATATACACATGAATCATTATTAAGGAAGCTGTAAGTCCTACAAAAATTTCTAGTGGTTTTCAATTCTTCAGGGAGAAGAATCTCTATCCACCCAAAGACTAAGCACAAACCAGAAAAATCTACAAATTGAATAATTTTCTTATAGGAAGATAGGATGGAATTGACTGAAAAGATGAAAAAAAGAAGGAGATGACTACTCTATTAATCCAAATAGAAGAACAAAGAGACAGGGTAAATGTAAACCCCACGTCTTTATAACCACTTAAACGTCACTTAAAATTACAAATTTTGAAAAAGAGCTTCCTTATTGGTATATAAGGAAAACCTATGCATACTCTGAGGAAATGTTCCAGGAAAGGCAGTGTAACAATATATTCAATCCCTCTATAGAATCAAATCAATTAAGATGTTAGAACATTTCTATTAATACTTTCTACCTTTTTTAGAAGATACAGTTTAAATATAAAAGCAAGTATAAAGGTTTACTCTCTGGCTTTAAGCCAGAACTCGCCAGTTTTGGGGGTAAAGCACTCATCTGTATGCCTTCACAGTGGGCTCTATGAGAACTGCAGATGAAGCCCCAGGAAGAGCAAGCTCTTCCACAACCGCTGGCATTTCAAAAGCCTTCAGGCTATAAGAAGTTTGCCAAGAGCCTCCAGCATTTAAAGCAAAGTGAATTCTAACATTTTTTTCTGCCAGGAAGTGTTGAAAGAAGGCAATCACGGTATAGTGGTTTAAGAAAAATTTTCTGCCCTAGTATTCTCATCAGTAAAATAATACTCCAATATCCAAGTAGCCTAACGAGCATATTGGGAAATGACTCACGAAAAATTATTTTTAAAACACAGAATAGGCAAAAATATTATAACCTTACTGAATGAACAGCTGTGAAAAACACATATTATAAAAATATTTTAATCTATGGCCATTACTTTCTATAATATAGTCACTAACAGATGAATTGGCTGCATTTTAAAAATTTACTTACAAATCAATTGTTTAGATGTCAAAATGTATTTCCAGTGTTATAAAGAGATTAGGTTCCATTCCATAGCAAAATACCCCTTTCATAAATGCTCAAAAGGGACATTTGCAGAAGAGATGGTAACTACAGCTATGAATCACTTTCCAATTGGTCTTAACTTGTTAACCAAATACCACTTGGGCTGAAGAAACAGACATTTAGAATTGCAGAAATTCTGAGAACCTCAGGTGATAAAAATATAACTAGATAGGAAGCAAGAACACTCACAGCACAAACTGTTCTCTTGTATCGCAAATATGAATGCCCATCAAAATAGTAACTCTTGAGAGGTCTGAATATATTAGAGAATTAGGATTTTAAACAAATTTTCAGCCAATGTTACTGAGTCAACAAATCACTTAAGACTTTTAATTAGTGTCTCTTCAGTCTAAATGGGTTGAGTAATTACAGAAAGACTTCTTTAATTCCAGCTTGTCTTTTTAATTATAGCTCAATGATTCTCAACCCCAGATGTATATTAAGAATCACTAGGCTGCTTAAAACAAAACAAAAACTATGCTGGGGCCTCACACCCAAGAATTTGGTTTAGTAATTGCTCTGAGATGGGGCCTGGCACAGATATATTTATTTTAACTTCCCAGGTAGTTCTAATGTGTAGTCAAGGTAGAAAACCTCACTTAACCAATACTACTTGAATTTCTTGTATATTAATTATATATTCTTTACATACTAATTTCTTATTTTCAAAAACAGGTAAATAGAATTTATACTCCATTCTCCATCTAAAAATGATGACTAGTATAGATGCTGAAAATATGTTAGGGCTTTTTTTCTCCCACATTTAACATTTTCCACTTACGTGTACAGATGGTTCCCGACTTACAATGGTTTGACTTAAAATACTCTTCACCTGATACTCTACAGTGTACAGACAGATGCTCCTTGACTTACAAGGAGTTATGTCCCAATACGTGCACCGTAAATTGAAAATACTGTGAGTTGAAAATGTATGTAATACACCTAACCTACCATAGTTTAGCTTAGCCTACCTAAATGTGCTCAGAACACATTGGCCACCAGATGGGCAATTATCTTGAGTTTCATCTCATGAGTAATTGACTTTCTCTTCTTATCAAAAGCAGGAGACACAGATGGGTGTTTTGTAGACATGATGGGAGGCAAAACCATAGAACACAATATCCAAGAGACGCTGGCAATACAGTACATTGCAGAGTACTGCTTGTTCACCCTCATGATAGCGTGGCTGGATGGGGGCTGGAGCTGGGCTGCCACATCACGAGAGTATCGTATTATGTATATCAATAGCCTGGGAAAAGATCAAAATTCAAAATTTGAAGTGTGGTTTGTACTGAATGTGTATTGTTTTCGCATCATCGCAAAGCTGACAAATCATTAAGTTGAACCACTGTTCAGTCGGGGACTGTCTGTACTGTGTTGACAGTGTGTTTTGCCTATTGTTTTCTGAGCACGTTTAAACTAGGCTAGGTTAAGCTATGATGTTTGGTAGGTTAGGTATACTAAAAGCATTTTTGAGTTACGTTATTTTCATCTTACAATGGGTTTATCAGTATGTAACCCCATCATAAGTCAAGTAGCATCTGTACATATATTGCTATATGCCTACATGCTTAGAGTTGTCTAGAAGGATTTTCATCAAATTGTTGACTATGGGTTTTTCCTTAGCCATTAAGACTTAGAAGAATTTTCAGTTTTCTCTGCAGTTTTAATTTTTCAAAATATGCATGTATCATTTTATAAAATAAGAGTATCTTTAAAGTTTCAACTTGAAGACACTAAAGCTTTCGTATCGAAATTTTAAAATAAGGAAAGTTAATGCTTTTAACTAAAATCAGAGGACCTGGCAAGTGAAATTTAGAAAAGTTTGTGTGAGTTATTTTCAAAAGAACTTTTCCTTTTTAAATTCAAAACAAGTCTGAATTATTTATAACAACAGAAAGGATTTTGACAATATTTAATATACTTACACAGATTCTGCATCCTTTTCCTTTTTGATTATTCCTGGCAAACCAAAAGTCTTTCTTTTCCTTGGTTTTATACCTTAAAATAAATGTATACTGTTACAAAAACATAACTGTTCCTGATAAATATATTAAACTTATGAATATATCTTGTATCTTGACACAATTTGCTCATAACTATTGACACTAAATTTGGATGAAATAAAAGTATCTATTGCTAGACCCTATTATTTAAATTAGAATTACAGTCCATGTAGACTTTTCTTATGTTAATCTAATATAGCCTATTATTCACCAAAAGGTTATAAAACATTCACTCAACTAATGAAATTCTCTTTGCTTCTCCTAAATCTCCCCCAAGTCACCGCAGGCAAAATAAGCATTTGCAGATATCTTAAACTTCAAAGAAAGAACATTATTCACTATATTATATTTTGTTATAAATAAAGGTCAAATCATGTTTCCTGTTTAGAGGGTCACAAAATATTAATGTGTTATTTCAAATAAACAGCTGACACAATAGATCAAAAAGCTGACACAACAGATCCATTAATAGTACAACATGAAAACTTATATAGCATTCTTTTGTCCATATGTTATCTCTAATATAAACGTTGTAAGTGGATCCTACCATAACTGAGGAACAAATACCATCTTTATTTTACCTAATATGGCAGTTCTCCCTCCTTTTCTTGCATGACATATTATTTTTTAAAAATCAGTCATGCTATTAATTGTTGATGGAATTCAGCACTTAAAGCCTAGCTGTTCACTCTTTGAGAACTAGAGCATACCTAAGCTAACTTCTCATCTTACAGATCAGGAAACTCAAAAGCATTTTTTGTTTTTGTTTTCAGTTAGTGTTATACAACTAGTGAACACTACAGCTAGGATTAGAATCCACGTGTCTTAGGATAATGTATTTGCTTTCATGCAAAACAAACTCCCTCAACCATGTATTTGCATATTATGTTAAATTATTCAAAAAATCAAACACCTTTTTATTTTCACAGAGTAGGTATTATTTATTATCTACATTTTACAATAAAAAACGTTGAAGTAGAGTTTAAATCACTATTGCTCTCAGTCAAGTAGCTAGTAACTGTAAGAAATCTGGGCCCCAGAGCTCCTGACTGCTCCAGTAATAACCTTACTCATGACAGCAAACCATTTCTCCAAATTTTTACACAGGTCTTAGAAAAAATAGAAATTTGCTTTCAAATTATTTCTAGTAACTCACAAAGTGAGATATACAAAACATGACACAAATAGCAGGCATTTCTTGGGTTTCATACTATGAAAAAGATCAATTTAAATTGAAAGGGTGTGGACCCTTTCGTCAAATCACCCATTTTGAATGATGGTAATATTAACATGAATGCATAGCCTTATTAGTTACTAAAATGTTACCTACTATAGAATAAGAACTAAACATTAATGTGCTGTGATGAGTTTCATATTTGTAACAGAATGTTTAAAGATGGATGTCAATGGAGACAACAGTTTCAATATATATTTGATAACAAATACATGTTATATTTAATCTTTTAAAATATATATTCTAATACACTAATAATCCTTTGGGCTAACTTACTGTTTATTTATTAAGTAAAAATTGGTAACTACAGGACTTCAAACCACATTCATATTTTTTATATCATTCCATAGACATGCTGACACCAATGGATAGCACGCCCTCTTTATTTGTTCAATAAACAGAAGATATTAGGTAGTTGCCACACAGCACAAGTCAACTTACCTTCAACTGCACTAGCAGGGTCACATTCTTCAAATTCAATGAGGCCTAAAAACAAACAAACAAAAACACATACATATGTTTTCTGGTAGAAAACAATCAGATCAGATCCCATTTACAATAAATTTCACCCTAAAACAACACAGGTTTGAACTGTACGGGTCCACTAATATGTGTTATTTTTTTCAATAAATACCTGTACTATTTTTGATCCACAGCTGGGAGTTCATGAATGCTGAGGGCTGAATGTATGCATTGATTTATGCCATTTTATATAGGTGACTTGAGCATCGGTGGATTTTGGACCATCCCTGGGGTCAGTGGGGGAGGTAGGTCCTAAAACCAATCGCCCTTGGATACTGAGGGACAAGTTAAGTTTGGGAAAGTCAAAAGTCATATGGTGATTTTTGATTGTGTGGGGGTCAGCATCCCTAACCCCCACACTGGTCAAGGGTCAACTGTATATCCTTATAAATGTTCTAAAATGTGTTCCAGTGTTATCTGATATTGTTAATTAAAATATCAGTAATAACAGTGAAAAAATTGAGACTACCCTAGTCTAGTCACAATTTACTAAAAACCTTTTATGATACTACAGAACTGTAGGCAGAGATCTAACATATAGATTCTGCCTTCAAGGAGTGTGCAGTATAGTTCAGAGAAAGCAAGCATGATAAGAGGCAATTGCTGAATCCTTGGTTGTGTTCATGGGAAGGACAAGAGGACCAAGATTGTAAATACTACTTTAATGTAAGCTTGGCTCTTATCTGACCACTGTGAACTGGCAAATAATAGGTCTTCCATGTACATCCGCTGAACAAATTAATTCATTACATGCCAGCTAAGTGGTGATGCTGGGATTACAACCCACATCTCTCTAACTATATAGCAGAACAAGGAATATGATCTACAGTTTGCAGGCAATGGGAAGAGTTTTCATGTGAGAAGGTGATACACACACACACCTGCAAAGTGGTCTTATAGGAAAATTAATTTAGCACTTATATGAGGGATAGATTGTAGAGAGGGAGAAAATGATAAAATAGAAATCAGAAAACAATTAAAATAACCTTGACAGGCCTGCTGAAATTAGCCTTAAATGCCACAAAATATGGTAAACTTCATATCTGTAAGATATCAAATTATTTAGGTAGTAAAGAAAGTAGTAAAAGCATGAATTACTCTTCTACTGAAATATCCCCAAAGCAAAATATCAACTAAAAAATTACCTTCCATTAAATTATCATTTTACACATAGTCCTGTTTTATATAGGTCCAGCATTGTTGTGAAATAATTATTAATTTATTAATGGTAAATGGTACAACCTGCTATATCAAGAAATTTAGTAAAGAGTGGATAACGAAGGATTTCATTACTGCTTCTTCTAAGACATTAAGCTTAATTAGAACTATATGCAAATTCATGATCAGAGATCTCTCACTGATCATTCCATTACAAAAGAAAACCACTGATTAACAAGAAAGATTTCTCTACAAGGAGGAGCATCTAAAAATATTGGCCAAAATGGGCTTCTTGCCCACAATCTAAGATTTACCTCTTCAGTTGCAGTTTCTATTCAAATAGAGTAGATTAAAATTTAATGATAAGCAGAATAATATGGTCATAAAATGAGTAGATAAACTAAGGCCCTGATGAGTTAATAAGCAATACATTCCACACTAGGCTGTTATGATATATCTTAGTTAAGTCAGAAAATGGCCCAATCGAAAATTTAAGGACTTTAAGTTCATTTTGGAAATATAGAAGTCAAGAATTCATTAAATGAAAGGAAAATGAGCTTGTTCTTACAGTCCTGTAGAGGCCTATGTTAAGAGCTGACAAAGAGATGAAAACTGAAAAATCAATAAAGGTAAAGAATTTTAGTATGTGCATCTGATAATTAGCAACTTTTTACTTGGAGTAAAAATTATAAAGAATGAAAAATCTCTACCTAAATCACCAACAGCTTATGTACTATGAGCTTTACTATTCACTAATAAAACTTGAGAGAACATAACCTTCTGTGTCAAATAAATCTGAGTTTATAAACAACAACAAAAAAAGACAACCAGAAATATGGTTAATCAAAAATTCTCCTATACTGTAACACAGCACATAATTTTTGCCTAGTGACTATTTATAGACTCTCTAGGGGGCAGCCAGATGGCTCAGTTGATTAGAGTGTGAGCTCTTAGCAATAGGGTTGCCCATTCGATTCCCACATGGGCCAGTGAGCTGCGCCCTCCACAACTAGATTGAAGACAACAAGCTGCTGCTGAGCAGCCAGATGGCTCAGTTGGTTAGAGCGTGAGCTCTCAACAACAAGGTTGCCGGTTCAATTCCCATATGGAATGGTGGACTGCGTCTTCTATAACTGGATGGAAAACAACGACTGGACTTGGAGCTGATAAGCCCTGGAAAAACACACTGTTCCCCAATACTCCTCAATAAAAATTTAAAAAAAAAAAGAATCTCTCATAATCAGGGTATGGACTTATTCTAGAGAGAAAAACAAAACACTAATGCCAAACAAATTGCATTATTTACAAATATTTAAAAATACGTTATAAGACTTTTACCTTAGCAAATATGATATACTTTTTAAGATTTTTGGATGCCTTTAATGTATGTGAAAATAGTAAAGACATCCCTTAACTCTATAAAAATCAATCCCCTCAAACAAAATTCTACATTGTTTTCTCACAAAACCTTTTTTCCCATACAAGTCATACCTTGATTGCTTTTCTCTTTATCTTTCCTAAACACTCTCTTAAAATCCATTAGAAATAGGAAAATGTCCAATAAAAATAAGCTATTCAAAATGACACTTGAAATACAAGATGCCAAATCTTTTCAAATTGTAAGATACGTATTAACAATTTTAAAGAGTATCATCCACACATAAGCTTTTCTATAAAAGACTGAAGTACCAACAGTTTCTGAAATAATAAAACTAAATATACCCTTTTAAAAAAACCATTAAATCATGCATGAAAAAGACTTTCTTTTCAAATGGCGTATGTTCCACATGCTGCTTCACATGGCAGAGCTTTGCGTGCCTGGCTCCCTGCCAGGTGACAGCTCAGCTGGATGTCAGTGCACATTCCAACCCCCCTAGTAGCCTGTCACTTCTGAACTGTTTCACAAGTAGAAAGTTTATTCAGCATCTCCCTCAAATGCAGTCCACTGTCCATCATTCTGTTCTTCAATCATAAGACAAGTTACTTTTCTTGACAGTACCATAGCCAGAGTGGGAGTCAGAAAGAATCGTTCGCTACAACTGGAATTTCAACTCTTTTAGGCTCAATTAACTCTGTTGTCAAAATAAGTAACTGCTCTTAGCGCTTAGGTTTTATGCTGGGCCACAAGGGCAATTTAGTTTGTATAAAATCAAATAAGACGATTTTGGCTCTGTCTCCTGATGCTCTTTTACATATTATCTAAAAATACCACCATGAGTTCAGTTAAAGACAGAAGAAACTAAAAGCAGATCTCCAAGAGGTCAATGTACTAAAGCAAAACAATTCTTACATATGATGCTTTAATCATCAGATAGAAATAAATTACTGTTATCAAAAGAAAAGTCAACAACCTAAAGAATTCATCCAGGGGCGGCCAGATGGCTCAGTTGGTTAGAGTGCGAGCTCTGAACAAGGTTGCCGGTTCAATTCCCACATGTGATGGTGGGCTGTGCTCCTGCAACTAAAGATTGAAAATGGCGACTGGACTTGGAGCTAATGGGCCCTGGAGAACACACTGTCCCCCGATATTCCCAATAAAATTTATAAAATAAAATAAAAATTCATCCAAATCTAATTTGGATCAAAACTTCAAAGAAATGGTATAGGAAGAAACACAACTTATTTAACAGTAAACTTTAATCACCACAAACGTTTTGTGGAATAAGGTAGAATATAAGAAACGTGAAATATTTAATTAATAGTTTCCATTGTTTTGGAATCACTTCTAAATCTTAGGCCACCAATGGCAAATTTGCAACTCTGTCTAGTTCAAAATTGTCTCAAAACTCAAATAAGTCTGGGCTAACCAAATGAAGCATATTCCTGCATATGTCCAACTAAAACTATAGAACACTGGGTTCTAATTAGAAGCCTAAGTAAAACATACAAACATGCCCAGACCCTGAGTCTAATAAAAAAAAAAAAGGATGATAATAAAGGGGGTGGAAAGAATGGAGGGAGGGAGGGAGGGAGAGAAGAAAATATGTGTGTGAGACTCACAATAATGAGAGTCAATGACACATTCTCAAGCTTGCTCCTGGGCCCGTGGAACGCAACAGTCACATTCCAACATGTCTGGAATGATGAACCAGGCAAGCTAACATGAAAAGAAAGCATCCGACTCTAGCTTGTGGTGATATGCAAAGGGCACGGAGGCTCAAGCTCTGGTTCTACCACTGCCTGTGGGCTGATTACCGTGGATTAGTTACTTCCTCTTTTGGAACCTAGGTTGTATCATTTTTATAAAGTGATATGAGGGATGATAACAATACCCTGTGCCGCATTTGCTTTTTCTGTCTACACGTACCTATGTACAGTTTTCCTTTTTAGCTTGCCAAATCATTTACAAGTAAATTCCAACATCAACGCGACCTCACTTCAAGAGTATTTATTTTGATAAAGGGCTTGTAGCAAAAATTCCATCAATCCAGTGGTTCCAAATCCCAACTCCTAGCTGAATCTTAGTGCAATGCTTCATGCATCAGAATCACCTGGGGGGCTTGTTCAATCCCAAATTGCTGGGCTCCACCCCCAGAGCATCCTATTCGGAAGGCCTAGGTTGGTGCTCAGGAATCTCTGAGTTTTAAACAAACTCCCAGGTGATTCCCGTGTCTTGGAATTACACTGTGAAAACTACAGTCCTCAGGAAGCCCTGGAACCACTGCCAGGTATTCCTAAGTCTAGACAGTGCTTCTCCAAGTCTACTGTGCATACGAACTGCCTGAGGATCTTATTAAAATGCAAATTCTGATTCAGTCGGCTTGAGTAGGATTTGAGATTCTACATTTATAACAAGAATCCAGTGATGTAATGCTCCAGGTTCTCAACAATGGATGCACGTTAGAAGCAGATGACGAGTTCTAAATTATAGTGGTACCAAAGTCCTGTCCTCCACCAACACAACCAGGATTTTTGGGATAGTGTACTGTCTATCCCAGGATGAATGGGTGAATGGATGGTGGATGGATGAATGGAAGGAAGGGAGAGAGGGAGGGAGGAAAAAACGGAGGGAGGGAGAGGGGAAAAGGAAAAGAACTGAATAGGAAAAAGGAAAAAATTTCCATGAATGATTCCCATATGTACTCAAGGCTTGAGAACCAGTGATGAGGCAAAGTCAGGAAGGAACTATGGTCTTATATCAAAAAAAACAGAATTTTAACCATGAATTTCAGTCACTGTAAAACCTTCCAAATTTTCATCTAGTTCTCCAAACAGAATCTTTGCACTGATATCTAATCTCCTAAATCCAAAATCTGCCTCCATACCCACACACTGAGTCATGTTTTCACCCTCAGTGTTTATGATAAAACCTTGGGCAGTTATACCCAGCTCACTACAATCTCTTTTCTCTGGGAACTTCCCCCTTCTCCACACATGATGAAGAAGCCATGTTTATACTGCATGACCTAGTCAGAACTCACTGGACTAGAAAGATTACCTGACCCAAGATGACTTGATCAGATTCTCTCTCCCAGAAATCTGGGGTTACAAAACCTGGATTAATTTTGAGCTACAGCTGCAATTAAAAAACAAGTAAAAGTAACTACAAATTACTGGGCGGTCACCTATGTCATGTGTCTGGAAAAGCAAAGATAACAAAATAAAGCAGTAAAAATGCAGAGATCAAATAAAGGAAAAATGATATCTAGTGTGCCTACAGGTTTGAGTTTCCTTTTACAGTCTGGCAATATTCCTGATTTTGGAATCTTGGGATACCTCAGTTTCTTTCCAGTACATTACCGTTTAAGCTCAAACTGGCCTGAGTTAGCTCCTTTTACATACTGCAGAAAGAACTAAAACTCTGTCCTTGTTATTATGCACACGTAAAAATTATAATCAGCTTACTTTATATTTTTACTTGTATTCTGTTGCCAGTGTTTCTACATTTAACATTCTTCATGGCGGGTACTTCATTCAAATCAATAAACTAAGCTTTCCTTAAACAAAGCCTGCTCCAAACAGTCTAATCTTTACTCCACAATTTAGGATTATTATTATGACGATCAGTTACTGTGCTGTGATATGACTGCAGATGTAATTGTGCAGGTTGTCAGATTAAATGATTTCTGAACCCAAGGACAGCAGAATCAGCTTTTGAAAAAAGACTGCGTATTGTTATGACACAATTCTAATGCATTATGACATACCTGCTACTAGTATACTATATAAGAAATGTCTTCTATTACACAAGCGTAGGCAAATGCTTTCTGTAGAGTCAGATAATAAATATTTTAGACTCTGTGGGCCAGAAGGTCTGTCACAACTACTGACCTCTGCTGTTGTATGTAGTGTGAAAGCAGCCCCAGGCAATACATAAACAAGTAAGTGTAAGTGTGTTCAACAAATCTTTTGCTGACATTCCAATCTAATTTTTGTAATTTTCATGTATCACAAAATATTACCTTTTGATTTTTTCCCCTTATCAGTTAAAAATGTAAACCCATTCTTTGCTTGTAGTCCTCTCAAAAATAAGCAGGGCTACATGTGGCTCAATGGCCCCAGTTTGCCGACTCCTGCTCTAAAAGATATAAAAGAGAATCACTGTCAGGTGGCACATACATCCCACAGGGCACAGTTCTACACCTCTGCCCCAGGTGGCCAGGACACAATAGGTGTCTTTCTTTGAGGGCTCTCCTCTTTTATTCTCCTGTTTGTACTTATCTACATTATCCTCTCCCCTAATCATCGCTCTTTCTTTCCTCTTTCTCTGGCCATTCCTCCTTACTGTCAAATAGAAAAACCAAGTGATCACAGCATATCAGGTGTGGTATATGGCTCTTTGGCTCTTCTTAGCTATTTTTAATTTTGCTTTCTACACAAGAGTTTCTGCTTCTCTGGTTTTTAAAAAACAACTTTGGTGAAGGGAGTGATAAGAGGCAAATTTATTTATAGGTTTGACAGTATTCAAATCCTTGATGGGTCTGGAAAAACAATCACTAGATTTTATTTTTTTTAATTATTTGCTTTACCCTACACTTTAAAATAATACACCTAATGTACAGGTAAAATATCCCAAATATCTAATCAATTAATTTCACTTAAGCATTCTGACCACAGCAATCTCATTGTTCCCTTTTTCTTTGTGGCTGACTGTATTTTGTGTCTACTTTCTCAGGCTTTTTCCTATTTGTATTTTTGAACAAAGTATTGTCTCTGGAAGTTCTCAAATGGAAGCTATAAAACTGTATCACCATATAATGAAAATACAGACAAGCTTTTCAACAAAATCTTTTGTTTAAACTTATTACACACTGGCCTACCAACTTTTTCAGTTATCCTTTTGTTTCTTATAAATGGAAATTTGTGTAACTTTTATGAATTATAAATAGCAAGCATATAGTAAAATTAGCAGAATGACTATAAAACAGTAAACTTCAAAAATATGGATTTTAATCTCCTTTGGCAACTAAAATACATGACAATGAGTAGAAATACTAGGATGATGTGATTAGAACATAAAAAGATATTCAAAATTAGAAAACAACCTATTTATTCATGACCCTTTCAGACCACAGGTGCTTTGATATTCCAAGCATCAATTTACAGTGACTCAAATTCCAGAAGAGCTAGGCAGTACTATACTTGAAAAGTAATGACAAAAACAGTATGGAGGTTCCTCAAAAAATTCAAAATAGAGCTACCATATGATCCAGCAATTCTACTTCTGGGTATTTATCTGAAAGAAATGAAATCACTATCTCAAAAAGGTATCTGTACCCAGTTATCTTTTCATTGCAGCACAATTTACAACAGCTAATACCGGGAAACAAACTAGATGTCCATCGACAGATGAATGGATAAAGAAAATGTGATGTGTATATATACAATGGAATATTATTCACTCATAAAAAAGGAAACTGCCATTTATGACAACGTGGATGGAATTTGAGGGCATTATGCTATGTAGAATAAGTCAGAGAAAGACAAATACTGGATGATCTCACTTATATGAGGAATCGAAAAAACAAACTAACTCATAGATACAGAGAAGCGATTAGTAGTTGCCAGAGATGGGGAGTGGAGAATGGCCAAATGGGAAAAGGTGGTCAAAATGTACAAACTTCCAGTTGTAAGTTTAAAAAGTCCTGGAGATATAATACACAGCATGGTGACTACAGCTAACAATGCTGTACTATATATTTGAAAGCTGCTAGGAAAGTAGTTCTTATCACAAGAAAAAAAACGTTATATGTAGGGATGGATATTAACATATTTTGGTAATCATTTTATAATATACATGTGTATCAAATCTTTATAAACTAATATTATATAAAGTGTATGTTAATAAAAAAGAATGACAAAAATGCCACTACATATAAAATAATCTCAATGAATAGGAAAAAATTCTAATACTCTCAAAGTGTTTGATTTACATGGGAAAATTGAAGACATAGTTAGAGGTTGTTATCTTTCAACAGGTAACTGACTAAAAAAATTGTATTTTTTTCCAGCACAAGAGAAAAAGGTTAACTTTTAGTTTTACAAATTTTTTAAAGAAAGGAGCCTCTTTTAAAAATGTGTATCCCATAGGACTTAAACTGAGGTGTGATCAGAAAATACAATGAATGTCTAAATTAAAAAAAACATTATTACAGTAAAAGACACACTGCCATTAACCCCCTCAAAATAATCCCCCTTCGCTTTGAACACACTTACCCATCGTTCTTGCCACTTGCAGAAGCAGTTCTGGAAGTCCTCTTTCATGAGTGTCTTTAGTTGCGCTGTCGTGGCTGCCTCGATGTCCTGAATCGATTCTAAACGTTTACTTTCTAATGGTCTTTTTGACTTTGGGAAAGAGCCAGAAGTCGCACGGTGCCAGATCTGGTGAATAAGGCAGTGAGGACACACCATAATGTTTTACTGGACAGAACTTGCCAAATACCAGAAGCAATGTGTGACATGGGAGCCTTTCCATTGTGATCACAAAACATGGTGAATGCTGCTGCCGAATGCCATCCAACGAAAAGGCAGGGATCTTCAACACGGGAAGCAGTGTGTAGAACCTTAGTAACAATGTGTGGCAAGTTTCAACTTGTTTGGTGCAGTCAGTTGGGTGTGAGCTACGGTTGACAAAAGGTTTGTTTTGAAGTGTGCCGTAAATCATCCTCCATCATAACAACACTCCGTGTCACACATCATTTCTGGTACGGCAATTTCTGTCAAATACAAATATTACAGTGTGTCCTCATCCACCTTATTCACTGGATCTGGTACTGTGCGACTTCTGGCTCTTCCTCAAAATCAAAATAATTCAGGACATCGAGGCAGCCACAACAGCGCAACTAGACACTCACGAAAGAGGACTTCCAGAACTGCTTCTGCAAGTGGCAAGAACAATGGGATAAGTGTGTTCATAGTGAGGATGAGTATTTTGAGGGGGATTAATGGCAATGTGTCTTTTACTATAATATTTTTTTTTTTAAACATCCACAGTATTGTTTGATCACACCTCGCAGTTTAGGAAGGAATTCATCCACCAGAGGGGGCCCTTACCTAATAGGAGAAATAAAATGTTAACAGCAATCAAAGTATACGTGTACACAACTGAAAATTAGAACTCATTTTACAAAACAAAATCCTTCATGTCTATAAATTCCGTACAATCACATATAAAACTGTGATTGTTATTTTTCTGAAAAACACAAAATTTTATCAATGCAGACTTACTCGTTCATGTGACCATAAACTGAACAAATGTATATGAAAGAGCTCTATCCACAGCAAGTCAACTAGAGAAGTAATATTTATCCTTTCCACTTCACCCCACACAAACACCTCTTTTTTAAAAGTTAGTTCTGGGACCACCTTTTTTTGAAACTCAGTCACCTATATACACAATGTCAACAGTCATCCTGAAACAGCCACTAATTCTGGGCATAGTGATTCTAGGAAAGCCCAAGTCACCACTATTCTTGGAATCCCTCTTAACTCTTACCACTTAGCTACAGGAATTTTCTACATGTCTTAGTGTATCTTGAGGCCAGTAAATTTAAATTAATAAAGAAACAATATCCATTACTGGCTATCTATCAATCAGGTATGTATTAAATTTTGAAAATAACATTTATTAAGTACTCAATAAATGTAACATCACACATAAACCTACTAACAACCCCATGAGGCAGGTACTATTCGTATCCCCACTTTACAATTGAGGGCACTAAGGTTTAAAGGTCTCAATGCTAGTAAAGAGCAGACCACAAATTATAGGGCTAAATACAGTGTTATACCACAAATAAAAAAATGGCAATTTTTATTGAGGTACATTCACATATAGTTGTTTAAAAAAAATACATAGAGATCTCATACACTTTGCCTGGTTTCCTACAATGATAACATTTTTGAAACTATAATATAATGTCACAAACAGGATACTGATAATGATACAATCTACCAATTTTGTTCAGATTTTTATTTAAGGCATTTTTAACCAGCCAATACATCTTTGCTTTTATTCTATCAACACTTCTAAATGCTCTATAACAATTCTGTTTGTTCCCCAGTTGTTTGTTACCTCTCTTAACTGCTCTTCACTTATATTTTAATCTCTTTCCAAATAATTTTAGAGTTTCTTGCTATTCTACAGTTATGTATCTCAACATCCTTATTTTCTCTGTGTGTGTGTGTTCTCCTTCTCTCTCTCTCTCTCTCTCTCTCTCTCTCTCTCTCTCTCTCTCTCTCTCTCTCACATTTAGTTCTATTCTAATTGTTCCAAAGGATGGCCTTGGGATCAAGAATCCTGGCATTAATCCCAGCTCTGTCATGTACTTGTTTAGGAAATCATTTAACTTCTCAACACTTCCCTGATCTGAAACATGGGAATAACAGTACCTACCTTCAAAGAATTGTTGAAGATCAAAGTTTGCCTGCAAAGTGGTGAGCACAGTACACAGCACAGAGTTAAGTGCTCACTATAATTTATTATTCTGTCACCAAGACTTTTCAAACAGCAAATCCATCCATTCCAACCTCCTTAACATCCTAACTTTAATATTATATGCCCATTTGTTCATTCAAAAAAAAAAGTACTGTTTACACATAAATAACATAAACAGATGAATCAAATACATAACTTTTCTTCACAAATACACAATTACTAAAATTTAAGATAGACAGCAACATCACACCAAAAAAAAATGTACTGTTAAAGTTCTCTGACACTTTTGATGGAGGAAGTAACAAATGACCTGGCTCTTTTTAAGTTTATTCATCAAACAAATAAATGGGAAGACATGGGGTAGGAAAGGAGTGGCATATATAATTTTCTAGAATAAAGACATAAGGGCAACTAAGGTACTAAGGGCAAAGAAGGGGCTTCTACAGGAAACAGCAAACAGTTCAGTTTGGCTGCACTGAAGGGTAAAGTAAAAGGAATAATGGAAAGTGAGAGTAAAGACTGATCAGAACATGATCCTGAAAGGCTTTGAATCTAACTCCAGTCTCAATTTCATTGTGTCTATAATGAAAAGGCAAGGATTTATGAGTAGTGCCATTATGAGTTCATACCTGTATAGTCAAAACATGAATGTGCTATAACATGTAAAACGGGTTAGAAAATAAATTTCTGCTGTACTAGTATTTAGAAACCTGTTGGTGCAATTAATCAGGTAGGTAAAGAAAGCATGGAAAGGTCTGAAAAAAAAAAAACTAACATAACTGAATCAATACGATTTGAAACTTAATGAGTTGTGGGAAAAAGAAAGTTAAGATGATGAGGTTTCGAGCCTTAGTTCTGTGAAGAGTGCTGAAGAAAAATGGCTCCCAAATTCTCTACAAATTACTTATCTATTTTGACAAATTCGAAACCATATTCTAACTTCTTTACTGGACTGAATTAGTTTTGCCTGTGGAGTGAAACGAGTATCTCCCAAGAACATGGTATAGTAACCACTAAATAGATCTGGAAGAGTCTAAGTATGATGACCAGGCGAAGGGAATGGTCTACCTACCACATTTGATACACAATAACATGCTTATTAAAATTAAGATTCAAAATACCTATAATCATTTGTTCATAAAATAGGAAACAGGATTTTTGTATTCGTTTGTTCACTACTGTATCACCAGTGTCTAAAACAGTTAGCACTCAATTAATATATTTGTTGAATACATATGAGAATGAAAAAAGAAAAAAGTTATTAAATTTTAAGAAAGGTTCTCCGTTGGCCTCAATGCTCTGAGCATTCAATAGTCTTTCCGATTCTTTTTCTTATTAAAATGGCCTATGGTTGCTGACTTATTTTCAAAAATATAAATAAACTGCAATATATTAATGTTAATTAAGTAAAGGTTATAATAACCATTTCAAGTAACACTAAATTATTAACTTTTTGTTTTAAAGGTTAAAACAAAAACCTTAATTTAACACATCATCAGACACAAAGTAAATGATACTTGAGATTTTACACAGATTTTTAGGTATTTCCCAAGCTCCATTTTGCAGTTTTGGAATTTAAAGGAAAACACATATCTTGCTGGTTAGGAAATCTGAATACATTTCCTTACAGATTTTATCATCTTACCAGGTCTTTCCTTCCCAGTGCCTTTTGAATCAGCAAATTTTTCTATCAAGCTTTCAACTGTAGTGTTAGCCATGTTATTTATAAATTCTTCATGGACCTATTAAAATGAGATAAAGATAAATTCTTTCTTTTTAGATAAATATTCTTACTGTATGTCAGACAAACCTTCCACAAAGCAATTAAAATTCATTATACAAAAACAGGCTTTTTTTTTTAACCCAGAGCCTTAGAGAACTTTCATTTACTTAACATACTCTGTTACCTAACTTACAGTGCTAGTAGATCTGTGGATATTAACCATGTTTACATGAACCCCTTAAGATACGGCTACATGACCTATGGAGTAAAGGCGGTTTCTGTTTCCATCTTGGAATGTCTGAGACATAATTCTTGTGGTAAATAAAACTTACAGAGACAATGAAACAGTTTTAGATCTTTAGTAATAAAAAATAACGAACTTCATCTTTCTCTACTATATTTCAAAGCATCCCAAACTGTCATCATTAAACCGCCTTTATATTTTTGGAAAGTTTCTAAGTTCTATAACTTACTGAAGCTGCTGTTCTAACTTTTAAAATAGTAAAACTTTAAAAAAAATTTAAAAGTTTTAACTTCAGAATTTTTATGTGAAGAAAATAGAACATAATTAACTTTAAAAATTAATTTGAGGGGTGGACGGGTGGCTCAGTTGGTTAGAGCGCAAGTTCTGGAACAGGGCTGCCAGTTCGATTCCCACATGGGCCAGCGAGCCGAGCTGCGCCCTCTGCAACTAGAATGAAGTCAATGAGCTACAGCTGAGCTTCCAGGTGGCCAGATGGCTCAATTGGCTGGAGTGCGTGCTCTCAACCACAAGGTTGCTGATTAGACTCCCGAAAGGGATGGTGGGCTGCTCCCCTACAATTAACAATGGTGACTGGACCTGGAGCTGAGCTGTACCCTCCACAACTAAGACCTAAAGGACAACAACTTGACTTGGATGGAGCTGATGAGTCCTGGGAAAAACACACTACTGTTCCCCAATTAAAAAAAAAAAAAAGGCCTGGAAATACACACTGTTCGCCAATAAAGTCCTGTTTCCCTTCCCCAATAAAACCTTTAAAAAAATTAAATAAATAATACTACTAATACTAATAATAATTTGAATTATCACCGTTGGTGGCCAATCAAAAATCCAGTTTATTTTACATTTAATACATATAAATACATATTCTTTATCTGAATAATTCAGTATCATGTTATCAGTTTTGGATTTTTAAAGAGTGATAAACGAACATAAAATTTTTGTGAATCAGTTCAACAGAAGAAAAAACTTACCTGGCCTATCTGCAAATGAATTTCTTTTATAGCATTTGACAAGGATCCTATAATTTCCTTTATGTGAATGAGATGAGTTTCTTCAATGTCTTGAAATTTCTAGGTGTCAAATATAAAAAGTTACATATATAATATATACATATATATTACATATACAGATTCTGAAATAAAAAAAACTCTTTAGAAGCTATCTCAATGCAGCTAACCAAATTTAGCAAGTTACCCATTATGTAATGCTTAGCAATGCTTCTAGACAAATGGGTTTAGTAAACATACTGAAATACCACATTGAAAAAAGTTAACCTTTTGTTACACCATTTCTCAAGTGTCATGAATTTTTTCAGAGTTTGAAGATACCACAAATTAAAATCTATAATCATGATCAGAAAATGAGGAGACTCAGAAGATAATAGTGTCACAAAAGCCAAGGGAGAAGTGTTTCAAAAAGTAAAAAGCAATTAGTTGACAAAGCAAAAACTGCAGTTTACTTCTGAAGACTTTACAATCTAGCCCATAGACTCTCAAAATGTCTTTCTAATCCTTTAATGTTTATACATAGTCTTCAAAAGAAATATTCTGTGGTCAAAGAAATTTGGGAAGCCTGTACACTCTATTTTAGCAGTTCTCAACTGAAGGTGGGGATGCATTAGATTACCTGGGGAATGTTTTCAAACTACAAAACACATAGATCCTCTATTACTACCTAGTAGTAGTAGAGGATATATACTATCCTACTAGTATATAGGGGTGGGGGTGGAAAGAGGTGAGAATTTTGTTTGGAAAAGAAAATTCCCAGATTATTCTGGTATTTCTTCCCCAGAAAGAGAACTGCTAGACTTGGTTTCACAATAAACATTAAAGACTGAAAACTACTGAAATAGCAAAATTTGTTTCACTCTGCTTAACCCAAATCTCTTTGACCAAACACCCCTTTGTTTTTCTTCTTCTCTGAATATCTATTAATATCTTACAGAATAATAATATTCCTCAAAACAGGATTTGGGAAATGCTGAACTAGCCATTTGCAAACAAAATACATTTGTCATTTCCATTTCCACTGCACAAACCTGATTACCTTTTTTTTTGCCAAATTAAATCAGTTCTAAAGAATAGGCCTAAATGCCTTGTTACTTTTCTCTGGTTATCAATTTAATTTGCCTCACGCCAAAATTACTGTCCAGTTTTCTTCAGCACTGAGTTCCATGATCAGAAATTACTAAGCCTAATGATCATGTCCATATTTGTTTAAAGGGTCTGAACTTTTTTAAAAAATCAATAATGGTGAAATTACAGTTTTAGCAGTAATGCAACAATAACCCAAAAACTTGAATCAATTTTGTTCATGAAGAATGGCAGAGTTAAAACACAGTGCTTGTCTTGACTAATTTTACCTTTGACCAACTCAATGAGAATACCAACATTGCAAGATCCTAAATTAGTCTTAAGAATTGAGGAATATTTAGCAGGAGCATGATCCTATTTTATGTTCACATTATAAGAAGTTACCCTCAGTTTAAATTTCTGTAATTTAATGAACAAGATATCTCCTCATAGACCGGTAGGCCCAAACCCTGGAAAGCTTGGTCAAACATCCACTAATTTCATATGGATGACCCCTAATTCCAAGAAAACTATGTCTTCTCATTCTCTTTTGAAAGAGCAACAGTGAATAAGGCAGATCCTTAATTATTTAGAAAAATCTTGAAGCACGAAGCCACACAGAAACTTAAAGCATAATTTAGATGCAATTCTGAAATTCTGCTTAGTTTTTTTGGCGGGGGGACACTGTCAAATATCACGATTCTTCAAAATTAGTGAATGTGAAACTCAGAGCAACTCAGCAATGGTAATTTAATGTCAAGTGTTTGAATATAAATAAATGAACTTTCTTGAACAAATCAGAGAATTTTCCTCCTTGCAATTTCAAGTTCACTGTGTTTGTATGTATTGTTACATTAGTATATATAAAAAAGTACATTTCTGTCAGCCACTAAAGATACATAAAAGCACTCTAATCCTAAATCCTTATTCTGAGGGTATTGCTTAAACAAAGCTCAAAATCTCTTTGAACTAGCCATCAACTGTTTAAAGGAAACAAAATCTCTATACTGTTTCAAGTTTTTCAAGTATCATTACTGATAGTGGTAAAAAGCATAAACACAAAGAGAAGTCACAACTTTAATCATGCTTATCCTCAACCCCAAATGAAAAAAAATTAAATCACAACTATTCCAAAGCAAATTCTAGCCTCTTTCACCCCAAGGAATCATTCTCTTTTCCCACTAGTAAATATATGCCTTGCCACCCAAACTGGATTCTCACTAGACTGACGGGCCCTTTCCTACTGGGATTAGGTCAACCTGCTTGGCCTGGAACGAAAGGGAAGCGGAGATGTAAAATAATTCTTTTCACTTCTAAATAACCCAAAATAAAGTCTACTGTCTATCAAGAAACAATACTTTATCTGTTCTGCCAGTTGTGCATGTATAACAGAGACAAAAGGGGGTGAGGGGAAAAAGGGGGAGAGAGGGAAAGAGCGACAGACAGAGACAAAGATGGAACACAAGAACACACACACACACACACATTAGCACAGTATACCATCATTTTTATTTAAAAGCAGCATGGTTACACATCTGCTCAAATAAATTAACGTTCCCATTGTGGAAATGGCAGGATAAACAACTAAAATCCAATTTGAAAACAAAAAATGTATGAGGAAGCAGAAAAAGATGAGAGGAAAAGAATGCTGAAAATTCTTTAAGAATACTTTTATAAAGCAATATAAACAAACAAAAAATGCTGACTAACCAATACTAATTCCTGTTTTTACAAATTAAATAATTGAAAGGCAAACATTTTCATAGATAAAAACTAGTCATTGTAATGCAAAATTAACAAATCAATAATAATTACCTTATAAATGCATGTTCCTAATGATTTAGAAGACAAAAGGAAAACAGGAAGACAAAAGAATACTAGATGAAGTCAACAATGACCTCGGCTGCTATAAAATTCAAATTTATCTCACTAGAGTTAGAGCCTCAATTTAACTCAACTAACTAAACCCTTCTTGAGATATCTCTTCCAAGCTGCCATGGCATTATACTTCCCAGTTTTATTCCTTCTATGGTTTCTCTTACTTGGGTTTCAGCATCTCCTCCTCTCTCAAACTGTCAATGACAAACCTCTCAGAGCTTGGCCCTTTCTTCCCCACACTGTCCAAAGGTGATGTCATTCTGGCTTGTGTGCTGACAAGCCCCTATTTTACACAGGCTTATAATCCTTTATTTAAAACCTCTGGAGCCAGGTGTTTTGGAATTCAAATATTTTGGGTTTTAAAATAAAGATAATACGGTGTCATTACCATATATTTGATAATACTACCAGCAAAATCTGCAGTGGGATCTGTTTATCAAACACATTAGTATTTCTAAAGGTAAACATCAGACTAAGGATTTAAAAAGCCTATAAATAGCCTCATGTCAGTTTAAATCCAATTTTGTTTGGTGTGCAGAGCTTTTGGAATTCAGAATTGTGGATAAGGGGCTGTGAACAGCCCAGATTACCAGATCCTCCAAAGCTGCCCATGGGAAGGTTCCACATAGGTATAGGTTGTTCAAAACTGAACATCTGATCCCCTTCTAACCCCTCAAACTAACAGTTCTTCATCTAGTCTTTCCCATTCATCTCTATCCATGTAGACTTACAAGCCCAAACCAGGAAGAGATCTTTATCTCCCTTAGAACTCTCCCACACCCCACCCCTGTCATCTCCAAATGCATTCACTTTTGTCCTTTCCCAAGGCCACACTGGCCCTCAACCTTCTCACCTCACTACTATACTGCCTTCCAAATTGGACTCCTGGTTCTCCTTTGGCCTCACTATAATCCATTCTTCACAACACTGTCAGGATTATCTTTTAAAATGCAGACCACATCATGTCACATCCCTGCATATACAACCCTCCAGTGTCTTCCAACTACACTGAGGAGAAAACCCAAACCCTTACTAAAGCCTGGTCCTTGCCTATCTCAACCTCGTATCTCACCACCATCTGTCCTTCCTCAGTTTTAGTAAGCACGTTTCACTTTCTATAATGTGACAGCTGTTTTATACCTCTGGGTCTTCCTACCGTTGATCTCCAATGCCTGGAACACTCTGATCCCAGAATGAATCTTTTACTCATTCTTCAAGTCTCAGTTTCAAATGTCACTTCTCCAAAAAGGGGTTTCCCAATTCCCTAATCCAAATCAGGTCACCCCTACCTATTACTCTATCTCATGGAAGCCTGTTCTTTTCCCTTGTAACACTGTAATAATTTATAACTGTATTTTGGCAAGTATTTACTGTCTGCCTCCCTCCTCTATACTGTCCACTCCACCTAGAGCAGGGACACATTTACTTCTACAGATACTGTATATACCCAGCACCTAGCACAGTGCACACACATGGTAAGTAAAGATGGATGCACGTATGGCTGGTGTCTAAGATGTGAATCCTTTACCACTCCAAGTCGGAAGACTCCCTACAAGTCCAAAAAGTCAGATTAGTAAGTCCTTCTTTCACACTTACTGAGTGCCTACCGTGAGCTGAGAACTGTTTTAAGTGCTGAGGAACATAAACAAATTAATCCTTGCTCTCACAGAACTTGTATCTTGTCGGGAAGACAGACAACAAAAAAATATGGGTACAAGAGCCAGTGTGCCTCACCATGGTTCTAGCCCCTCAGACACGACGACTGGGAATAATGTTCTAAGAAGAGATTTCTCCACCAGCCTCGGTACCAGAGTGAAAATGAGGCAGAACAGCTACAGCTAACCCATGACGAACAAGTAGCACAACAAAGAAGCCCTTGCTATGGTAAGCCACTAAGATTTGGGGGGTTTATTTGTCACCTCAGCCTCCCCAGCCTATCCTGATACAATAAATACAAGTCATGGTATGTTAGATGATGAAAGAAAAGGTGCTACGGAAAAAAAAAAAAAAACAAAAAAAAACCACAAAAAAAACCCACAAAAGAACAAGAGGATAGGGGTGGAAGTTTTAGGAATGATTCATAAAAGGCACCCAACTTAAACCCACACCTTTAATTAAGACTCCAAGAACATCAAATCGGATATAATTATTCCATGCTTAAGGGAGACTTTTTTTTATTGTGTGTCACTCACTAAAATGGAAGGTCTATGAGGGCAGGGAGTTTTGATTGTTTTGTTAATTACTACATCTCAACAGTTAGTCATTTCTAATTTTCTTAAACAGAAGTAAATTTTAAAATCTACACGTAAGTCTAATAGCACTGTCTTCATCATCTACCAGTGTCCTCATTTCCCCCAACTCTCTAAACAGCCTCTTCTGGTCTATCTGGATAACACCTTATGATATTGCATCTTGATACTCAATCTCCAAAACAAGATGTGTATTTGTAAAATAGCATTATTAAAACATTGAGATTGTGTATTTTAACATTTCTAATACTAAAAAAATATAGGACAGAAAAATTACATCTAACCAATAAACACAAATATCCTGTTTTAGATTTAAAGCCTTAAAAATACCAACCTGAGCTGTTTCTGTCATTTTCTGTTCAAAATCAGCTTTTGCTAATGCATATTTTTCCACATAGAGTTTATAGGAATCTGTAGCTTTCTTAGATTTAACAGCTGCCTGTAACAAAACAAAAACATTTTCAACTACACAATTACCTTTTTTTTAAAGTTAATATGAAACAGTTTAAATGTATTTTAAAGGATGAGGCTAATGCTGAGTTCAATATGACATAAACTAACTTTAATATCTGTTTTCAAGTTGTGCTTAGTCATATTTTTTGTTAGTCACATAATAACGCAGAAATTAAATGCTGATTCTCCTTCTGTCTGATGGAACATGCTTTGAAAAGGTAATACTCTCATTTTATAAACCAGGTAAGATCATATAACATTATAATGATACAGTGTTACTAAAAATTCAATGAACAAAAATGAGCCAGTACCATCAGAATATGTCTGACACTTCTTTCTACACCTGTAAGTCTTCCTCGTCCCCCTACATACACGTGTTCCACTGAATGTCAGATTAATGACACTAATGAGCTCAAAAGTTGAGAAAATCAGTTTTCCTTATGCTACAGTAAATCAATATATTTTTCAATCACTGCCTATTTTTTCAAGATTTCTGTTTTTAAAAAACTGTTACTGTATTATAACTCTAGTATTATCAAAGTTACTCAATAAAAACTTAGTAATATATTAAATATCAGGCAGTAAATCCTATGAAGATAAATTACATAGGGATCTTTATTTCCCTCAAGAATTTCATAACATAACTTTATATATGAACAGCTAGAAATTGGTAAAAAGTAACAAAGCCACAGAAGTAAATTCTGTGGAAGAAAGACAGTCAGGAAAAGGAAAAACTATGTGTAACTTGTAAATTGGGGCAGACACTTGGCTATCAAGAAACTTGACTACTCTCAAAGGACTGATCAGTTTGGACAAAGGAAGTTTGAAGTGGGGGAGGTGAAGTAGTAAGTGTTTAAAAAGGATCAACAAAAAAAGAAGCTATAGGATTTCAAGTTACAAAGCTCTTCATTTACTTAAGGAGGTAAGAGACGGTCTGCTAAGAGTAAAGAAGAGAAGAGTAGGATTGAGAACTTGAGGAGAATGAAAAGAGTTTCAAAGCATGGTTGTGGAGGATGCATCAGGTAGGTAAATAACTAGATGAGTAAAAGTACTGCTAAGAGCCACTGAGGGTTAAGCAAAGCTGGAAAACACGGAATTTGCATAGAGCCATTCAGAACCAATATGTAATTATCTCCAGCTATGTTCAGGAGTCTAAGAATAAGAACTAGAAACAGAAAGTTGGGTTTACCTGGAGGTTTGGGATTGGCAAGAGTACATACAATCCTATTCTCTAAAAATGCAACTCCATACTCTCCCAAATATAACTGCCTATGTTAGATCAAACATGAATGTTCTATGCTTTCCTGCCCTCTTAAATAAAAATTATAGGATGCCACTTTATCATGTAAAGGAAACTGATTTTTGAGCCAGAAGAAACAGGATTTAAATTCTGGCTTTACCATTTACTACCCATTTGACCTTGTCTTTGAGCTTTATATAGTTCTCTCATTCCTAAAATGGGAACAATACCACCTATTTTTTAAGAGCTTTGGCAGTGATGAAATGTAATTTACATAAAATACTTGGGACAGTGTCCAGCATATAGTTTAATCTACAAAATAAATGATATCTCCTATTATTATGGTTTCTAAAAAGAACGTAATCAGGAACATATATAATTATAGTTTATTGGTATTAAATCGAAGTGTTGTACTGAGCTCTCCATCCATCCCTAAAGTAAGTGGCTAAAACCTACAACGCTTTAGTAGTTTGCTCCTCTGGGTTTTATTTTTTGCTTTTTTTTTTTTTTCACTCTTCCCAAGTGTCTGGCTATTTGACATTATTTTCTAGTGCTGTTACTATACCTTCCTCTAATATCCTGGCCTTTTCAAATACAAAACAATTAAATGAGATAAATATTTAGAGTTTACTAAGCACCTTCACAGGAAACCCAAATACCCAAGTTTGCTAGAGTGTGTTCCAGAAACAATTTTAATAGGATGGTTACCAGGGTTTCCTTTTGGATTTTTGTATGCCAAGAGACGTGTTTCTTCTTCCAACTATCCAAATTTTCAGTCTATACAAGAGTGATCAATCAGCAACCTACTATAGTCCATGAAGTAATTTTTAATGACATAACCTAGCAAAATGACGCAGTCCCACTGTTGTCTCCTTCTTTGCTTGTTCCTCATCCTAATACCTACTTTTTCTCTACTGTTAAGTTCTTGCCTAATAATTTATGTGTCAGCTATTGATAAAGATGAGTTGTGATCATTCCTAGAGATATTTGCAATTTGAAAGAAAAACCATAAAAATAGAAAATTACAACCAAAAAACTCCACAAAACTGTAATAATTGTGTCCGTACTTTTTAAAGTAATTTATTTCAAGGGATCTTTCCTGTTTTCTTTTCACAAGTTTTCTTCTTACAGGTTATGTACAAATTAAGATACCTCTCCTTCTAACCTTATCATTAAAACCTCTCTTTCAACCTCTGGTTGATCATTATTCAAAATGTCTTGGCTCCCCCAAAAGAAAACTTCTTGAAAACAGAAGGACATAATACGTATTTAGCTTTTAACAGCCTCCAAACATCTAGCATGGTGACAGGCACATGGTAGGAACTAAAGAATTTACTATTGCACTCAAATTACCATTTCATAATCTAACAGTCGATCAGAAAAATACTTGAATAAACCATTTAAAAAGGCAAGAATCTAGTCTACAGCCTATATTTAAAATAAACTCTTAAGTTTTATGATATTAATGAACAGAAGAATTCAAATAACATTTTGCTATAATGAATATTTTTCCAAGTAAACAGAATCCTGTTAAGGAAAAACACAATGACGGTGTCTCACACATAAAGAATTTATAATCTAACAGAAATAAAAGATGACTGCTAGAGGAATATTACTCCTTAAAGACCTATGATATATCTCTAGAATGTAAACAAAGTAATTATTTCACAACATTATTCATTCCACTTAAAATTATAGGACTTTAAGAGGTGGAAGAAAGTTCCCAAAGCACCATTTCCTCTTTCTGTATTCAAATAATGTCAGAATTCTAACTAATTTTGGTACTCAAATCTTTACTGAGTTAAGAGTGGGAATAGTAATTTAAAATTTTTAAACCAACATATTTTTATAACTTTTCTTCTACGATATTCTCACCATAAATCTTGGTCTAGCCATCAGCTTGGCATACAAACTTATCTGTTCACTTTTTACACCAAAAAAATTATTGTCTTCATCTTAAAGGCTAAGAGCCGGACCTAACCCAGAACTGTGAAGAGGTAAGTCTTTTGGAGCATACTTTCTAATACCGGCAAACTGTCAAGTTTTCAATTCTTTGGATGCATGAAGAAAGAAAAAAAGATACCCTTTATGAGTTCTAACATTTTTGTTAGTTGTCTCTCTTCTAAGGTAAAAATAACATTCCAGAGTCTTAAGGAAATTACATACCAACTCATAGAAGCATTCTGGAAAACTGACAAAAGTAGTATTTAGTAATAAAGGAATAAAATTTTACAAAATGTGTTGACTCACAACATGTTTTAAATATTGATAAAGAAATTTTTTAAAAAGTAAGGTTATCTTATAAAAGGATGCAGAAGCAATTTTAGAAGGTAACTACTGGGAACAGCTATATTTTTAAAAAGCAAGAACTATCTCTCACAGGAAACAACTATACAGCAATACTATATTAAGTCAAAACAACTTTCTATACAGTATACATGCTTAGTAATGCTGTAAATTCTTAGAACAAAATTATAAAAACTAAATGTCCTAGTAGTAACAAACTTGGCCACTTTTATAAAGTCATTACTAAAAGGGAAGTTGCAACATTTGTTCTTAAATGAGGAAATTATGCTTTTAAAGCAATAGATAGCTACATTTCTTCTCATAAATAAAAGATTGGCTTTAACAGATTGCCTATTGATAATAAAATAAATCCTACATTCATTAGAGCACTATAAATTTACTGATAATACTACCAGAAAGTTTAAGCACGTATAATTTTTATAGTAAAATCCTATGAAGCGAATATAGATATATAAAATAAGGACTTAGTCATAATCTACAAATAAGAGTGACTTTTAAATGGTGTTTTATAAAAATAAGGATCTGTGAGTGAGGATGAGAAGCATACTATGTTATGATAGTGATAAGTATGTTTTTAAGTTTACCAAAGGAAAAATGGTTCAAAGATCTATGTAGATTTTTTAAAGCTTGTATTCATGTTAATTAAAAGCCTATTATAGGCAAAAATAAATTATTTACTTAAAAACTTAGATTTGAATATATATAAACCAGAGTCCCACTAGGACATCTACTATGACAAGCAAAGATATCACCTCTGAGTAGAACAATCAGAAAAAAGCACCCTTCCCCTGAGTTGTCCACCCCACCACAAAGCAAGTAAAGCATAGGCTGGATTTCAGCCACCAACTCACAACCCTTGAACACAACCATCTGCTACAGCTTTGCTCAGTGTGTTAATCAAAAATAAATCTTTTACGGATGGCCAGTTAGCTCTTAGCTCAGTTGGTTAGAGAGTGGTGCTGATAACACCAAGGTTGCCGGTTCGATCCCCCATGGGCCTCTGTGAGCTGTGCCCTCCTTAAAAAAAAAAAAAAATCTTTTAATTTCATCTAAATCATTACCTTATATTAAAGCTTTTCTGGTTTATATCAAGACTCAGATAATCATTTCTTTAAGTGTAATCTCTAGCTTCTATGCATTTTTAAAGGGGTCACTACATAAACAAAAAACAACAAACAGCAGTATTTAACCCAGAAATACTTTAACCCTCTGGAAAGTTTCAACTAATTTAGATAGCAGACTTTTGCATTAATGATATGGACATCGTACCAATTCACTGTCTGATGTGTATGTTATAGTATGTACTATAAGTCAATGTTTCTATAGCTCACATTTTTTTAGATAACTTAATTTTGAAATATAGTCAATTTTATACTGTATCTGTTCATATTCTTTTATTATTTGGAAAAAATATTAGACAAATGAGGCCCATTTCCTTCCCAGTCTCATTCCTCTTACTGCTCCCCAAAGGTAACTCCCATTATGTGGTTTAGTATTTACTGTCCCTACGCATGTCTTTAACACATATTTACTTATATATAAACAAAAAGAATATTTTTTAACAGAGGATTAAAGATTATGGCAAAAGGCATCAAAATATATATATTCTTCTGCAACTTTGCTTTTCTTGCTCAACATTATACTTTTTAGATTACTCATGTTAATGTCATTCTAGCTCTTTTTTTTTTAACTTTTGTGATAGAAATTTTAGAGCACATGAACCTAGTTTCAAGATTCCATCCATTCCTCCCCCTTCAATATTTTTTTGCTAGAGTATTGTAAATCCCATATTTATCATATTACCTTTTATTTTACCCATTTATTTGAACTGCTGAATTGTCTCGTTATATGAAACTCTCTCTTACTGCTGAACATTAAGGTTGTTTTACATATAAGATTTCTTTTTCCAGTTTGACAGGCAACCTAATTTAATTAGAGGAGTCTAATTTATTTATATTCATATGTATATATGTATATATGTATATATATGTTCATATGTATATATTCATATGTATATATGTATATTACGTATATTATTCATATTGGGTATATTATGACTATGTATATGACTAGGTATATTTGGACTTATTTCTGTCAACTTATTTTGAGTTTTCTGTCTACCATTCTTTTCCTTTGCTATTTCATCCTTTCTCTCTTCTTGATAAACTTTAATATCCTCTTCTTTTTGCTGACTTAGAAAATTTATATTTCTATTCTTTTAGTACTTATGCTTAGTACATATTTGGCTAATATTAAATCTAATACATCATTAATGGTAAAGCACACCATTATCTTGTGTACTATTAAAACAAAAATGCTGTCAAGTAAACCATGAAATAATGCTTTCTTATCACTAAATTTTTTATTTTATACTTATTAAAAGAGCTCTTTCAGACTCAGAGGTATATTTTTATTCTAGACCAGTCCTATGTGATAGAGAATTAGAAGGAAAGTGAATTGTTTGAGATACTCCTAAATCTTCTGCATATTTAGATTCCGACCCTTCTGAATTACTTTCCAATTCAGGGATCACTGAGGTTTGTTTTTCCTACATACCATTATCCTCGATGTCATTAATAGCATTACTGACACAGCATTTCTTAAAAGTGTTGCACTATTATCTCCAGATTTTCTTCCAAACACTGGAGTTTACATTTTCTTAATCTCATCAAAATGTCTCAACAAAAGATTTTTAGACAATAATCAGAACTATTTCTTCCTCAACTAGTCTTAAAATGATCTGTTAACTGAAACATCAAAGTATTGCAGTTGTCCAATCATGCCACCCAGTATGGGCAATGAAACTACACCACAAATGCCAACTTAAAAACAGTGATTATGTGATTACCTAAAGATGCATTCTGATTTCAGAGATGTGAGAAAAAATAAATATCTGATAGCTTTTAACAACCTCTTTTTCTTTGGTGTCCAGGTCTGAATTTATCATTATTTAACATACTTAACATCAAGAATCTACTATAAATCTGAGGACTCCTGAATTTCTTCAATTCTGAAAGAAATCTCAGCTGCTGAACTTCAGATACTACTTGCCCACCATTCTCTTCATTCTTTTCTTCTGGAATTCCTATCACATAAATGTTAGTAACCTTTACTTCTCTGTATTATATTCTGGGTGAGTTCCCTCACTACTATCTTCCAAATTCTTTCTTTGACTATCAAATCTAAAATTTGTCTTCTCTAATCCTTTTTTTAAATTTCAATAACCATATTTTTCAGTTTCAACTTTTCTAACTAGCTGTTTTCCTCCTAGGTCTTGTTTCATTATGCCTCTTAACTTCTTAATCTTCTTTAACATAATTTTCTATTGATTTACCTCTGAACATCCTCAACACATATAATTGTTTCTGTTCATCTGTTTTATAAATTTTAATTTCATCTGCAGGAGTTTTGAAGGCGTTTCTGGTCAAGAGGGCAGAGTAGGTAAGCAGTGTACTTGCACCCTCTCACAACCACATCAAAGTTACAACTAAACTACAGAAGCACCATCATTGAGAATCACCTACAGTCTAGCGAAGCAGAAGTCCTGCAACGAAGAATATACAGAAGAAGCCACATCAAGACTGGTAGGAGGCTTGGAGATGCAGAATGGGCTGGTCCCACACCTGCATGTGGCAGTTAAAAATCAAGAAGGATATCTCTGTGACGAAGGTCCCTATTTAGGAGCAAGGGGTCCCAGCACCACACCAGGCTTCCTACCAGGTTTCCAGTGACAGGATGAGAAGTCCGACAACTTCTGGCTGTGAATCAGCAGAGATTGTGGCTAAGTGAGACAAATGGGGGCTGGAGTCTCAAGTGTTCTTCTTGAAGGGTCTGCATGCACAGAGACTTACGTGCTGACAGAGTCATATGCTCTTGAGCTCCAGCACTGGAGCAGCAGCTTGAAAAGCAACGCGAATATATGGTGACAAACTGAATTGTCTGGCTTCAGGGTGAAGGCTAGAGGGGCGGCTTTCTCCCAAACAGAAGTGATGGCAAAAGCCGTTGTTCCTCTCTTGATCCTCCCACCTCCTGGCATGCAGACAGAGGCAATGACCATATCTGAGTCTCTATCAACCTCGCTAACAGGAATCCCGCCCTGGTGATTCCCTGAGACCCCACCTCAACTTGTGGGCCCACTCAAGGCACTTCCAGTGGCTTTCCTATACAAATAACATGTCTTGGTTCATGCTGTGAACGTTCCTAAAATCTCTCAAAGGTTCACAAACCCCAAACAAGCAGCATCTGGCCTCAGCATGGACCATACCTCTTGCTGAGGAGCCTCTTGCTGAGGAACCTCTTGCTGCCACAGTGGTGGCAGCCGGCCTTGGTTCGAGGCTTGCCCTCTCCCAGGCACCTGCAAGCCCAGTGTTGGTGGCAGCCATCTGTATATTGGTTTGTGGCTCATTTCTGGTGGCCCTGGTCAGGGTACAGGCTGCAGCTGAACTTGGCCTGCAACAGAGCCCCTCTCAGGAGGCCCTGGAGCGAGCATTCTTGGTGGCCAGCTTCGGACCTAGCAGGAGCACCACCTGGATGCCTCCTCGGACAACACACCGGTAGAGCAGACTGGGCAGGCACCAGAAACCTGCTAAAGTTAATCCTTCTCCATAGGGTCAGTCCCTGCACAACAACAGCTCCTCCACTGTCGTCACAGCCAGTCCTCACACACAATTAGCCTGAGGGTCAATCCCTCCTATTGACATGTAAACAGCAACTAAGGCTCAACTACAATAGGAGGGCCCACACAGCTCATACAAGGGACATACCTGCATCACCGGGTTCAGGTGACCAGGGAGACGGCAACACTGGATCCCACAGGAGACTTACTACATTAGGTCACTCTACCGAGACCAGGAGACATAGCAGCCCTACCAAATACATACAAACACACACAGGGAGGTGGCCAAAATAGGGAGACAAAGAAACAAGTCCCAAATGAAAGATTAGAACAAAGTTCCAGAAAAAGAACTAAATAAAATGAAGACAAGCAATCAACCATATGCAGAGTTCAAAACACTGGTTATAAGGATGCTCAGTGAACGCAGGGAGAACTTCAACAAAGAGATAGGAAAACATAAAAATGGAGACAGAAAACATAAAAAAGAACCAGTCAGAAATAAAGAATACAATAACTGAAATGAAGACTACCTAAGACGGAAACAACAATAGATTACATGAAGAAGACCAAATCAGCAATTTAGGAGATAAGGTAGCAGAAAGCACTCAATATGAACAGCAAAACAAAAGAAAGAATTTAAAAAAATGAGGATAGTGAAAGAGGCCTCTGAAATAACGTCAAGCATATAAACATTTACATCATAGGGGTAACAGAAGGAGAAGAGAGAGAGCAAGGAATTGAGAACCTATTTTAAGAAACAGTGGTGGAAAACTTACCTGACCTGCTGAGGAAAACAGACATAAAAGCCCAGGAAGCAGAGAGAATCCCAAACAAGATGAACCCAAGGAGACCCACACCAAGACACATCATAATTAAAATGGCAAAGGTTAAAGACAGAGAGCGAACATTAAAAACACCAAGAGAAAAAGCAGTTCGTTATCTACAGGGGAGCTCCCTTAAGATTGTCAGCTGATTTCTCAACAGAATCTTTACAGTCCAGAAGGGATTACCACGAAATATTTAAAGTGTTGAAAAGCAAGGACCTACAACAAAGATTAATCTGCCCAGCAAAGCTATCATTTAGAATTGAAGAATGGATAAAGAGCTTCCCAGACAAGAAAAAGTTAAAGGAGTTCATCACCACCAAACCAGTATTACAAGAAATGTTAAAGGGACTTCTTTAAGAAGGAAGAGGGAGCGGCCGATGGCTCAGCTGGTTATAGTGCGAGCTCTTAACAACAAGGTTGCCAGTTCAATTCCTGCATGGGACCGTGGGCTGCGTCCCCTGCAACTAAGATTGAAAAAGGCGACTGGGGCCTGCCGGGTGGCGCAGGTGGTTAGAGCTCTATGCTCCTAACTCCGAAGGCTGCCGGTTCGGTTCCCACATGGGCCAGTGGGCTCTCAAAAACCAAAAAAAAAAAAAAAAAAAAAAAAAAAAGGCGACTGGACTTGGAGCTGAGCTGCGCCCTCCACAACTAGATCGAAGGACGACTTGGAGCTGATGGGCCCTGGAGAAATACACTGTTCCCCAACAAATTTTTTTTAAAAAAAAGGAAAAATGATAAAAAATATGAATAATAAAATGGCAGTAACTACATATCAACAATTACTTAAAATGTAAATGGATTAAATGTGGCAATCAACGGACATAGAGTGGCTGAAAGCATAAGAAAACAAGATCCTTACATATGCTACCTACATGAGATTCACTTCAAGTTGAAAGACACACAGACTGAAAGTAAAGGGATGGAAAAAGATATTCCATGAAAATGGAAATGGAAACAGAAAAAAAAAAAAGCTGCGTAGCAATACTTACAACAAAGGCTATAACGAGACAAAAAAGGACCCACTAATCCCACTTCTGGGTATTTATCTTAAGAAACCCAAAACGCTATTTTGAAGGGACATGTACACCCATATGCTCATTGCAGGATTATTTACAATAGCCAACATATGGAGCCAACCTCGGTGTCCATCAATGGATAAATGGGTAAAGAGGATGTGGTACATATGTACAATTGAATATTACTCAGCCATAAAAAAAGAATGAAATCTTGCCATCTGCAACAACATGGATGACTCTACAGGGTATGATGCTGAGTAGAGTAAGTCAGACAGAGAAAGACAAATGCCATATGATTTCATTTATGTGTGGAATCTAAAAAACAAAATAAATAAACAAAACAGAAACTCACAGATACAGAAAACATTTTGAGGGCTGCGAGATAGGAAATGGGAAGGGATTAAGAAGTACAAATAGGTAGTCACAAAAATCATGTGGATGTAAAGTATAGCATAAGAAATATAGTCAATAATATTGTAATAACTATGTACGGTGTCAGACGGGTACTACATTTATCTGGACGGATCACCTCGTAAGTTATATAGCTAAGTTCTATCACCTCATCACTGTTGTACACCTGAAACTAATATATCATATGTCAACTGTAATTGAAAAATTAAAAATTTAAAAAATAAATTTTTACCTGGATTGAATTCTTATTCCAATTGTTTAATTTATTAGTGTCTGTCTTAGCACTTGATTTCTTACATGTGCGCTAGAATTTTGGTTGTTTTCTCATTTCAAATGGGAGAGTTCTTGGTTATTTCCCCCTTCTCTTTCCATCAGTACTACTGGAAAACTCTATAGAATACACTGTAAATGGTACCGTGCAGAATTGTGTTACACTCTATCCTTTATGCGCATCCACTCCCACCTAGCAGTTTTCAGGTTACCTCCTGCCAGCCCTGTAAGTCCCCAATTTAATATTAGTCTTTTAAAGGTAGTTTTTAATCACTTCTCGGGAACAATCATGGGGATATGGCCAAAACAGTCATGAATTGGTTCCTTCACTTGACTGACTCCCAGTCAGAACTGTATCTCCAAAACCCCAACTTCCAGTAAAACTTTAGCCCTAGTTAGCAGCCTGAGAGCCTTCTTTCTTCCCTATCTATAGCTTTACACAGTGAGTGGGGCTCCTTGTGCTTATCTTAAGTAGGGAACTTATTTAGTCCCCTGTACCACACAACAGCCAAATTCCACTGCCTAACTTAGGACTTTGAGTCCAACAAGCCCGCGTAATCAATCTCTGCATTCCACTTTCAGGTTTCTGTTCCATTTCTGGTTCACACCGGTAATATCTTCTTTTTGGATCCTGTCATTTTCTTTTATTTTTCCTTTTTATATTTTATTCATAATTGCTGTCTGGAATGGAAGTTGTTTTAAAATTGTAAACTTATATGCCTCATCTTTCTCCCCCTTCCAATTTTTATTTATTGCACAAACATTATAGGAAATAGACCCAAATTCCGTTTTAATTTTTCAATATTCTCTTCTAGTTTTTGCCTATGTATGTACAATTTTATAATATAATTGTAATATGGTTACAAGTTGGTTTTCTTTTTTTACTGGATATTTCAAATACTTTACAAAGCTTTAAAAATTATCATTCTCCATGGCTCATTCTCAATAGAAACTATACCACATCAAACAAGTGAATGGTTAAACTGTTTTGAAAAGGGGAGAAAAACCTACTTTCACCAAAAACGAGAGTGAGGGGAAGGGTTGTGGTTTACCACAATACTACATAAATGTGCTCAAAGTCAGCAATAAATCACCCACAACATATATTTAAAGCTTATCTTCAAGTATCTATGCCTTTCTAAATATATCAAAGTCTTGATGCAAATTTTTTTTAATCTTATTGTTAAATCCTATACCAAGCAGTATGTCATCAATTTTCTTATTATGAAAATGTCCTGTGAATGTGTCATCGACATAAACAGGTCCTTTTCTCGTATTCACTAATCTATTTACTATATACAACACATTTTGCAAACCTACTTGTTTCACGGACGTAAACCACTAAGACTCAGAAGCACAGTGTCTTCACCTTTAATGTGAGATCATATTCTTGAGTGTTTGAAGATTAAATGCAGTCTTGTATGTGACAGTGTTTTGAAACCAGAGGTATTATTTATATTATAATTACCTTTTCTATTTCTCTTTGTGTAGCTCCTTCCTTTTTCAAACGTTCCTGTTCTACACACTTGGCATTGTAATTTTCCTTGGATTTCTGGAGGGCTTGAGTTATGCTCTGAATGGTTTGAACAGCTTCCAGAGTTCCTGCAACTTCTTCTTTAGTCTGTTTGGTATGAAAGGATTCATCAAAAATGATCAAACTATAAAGCACTCAATCGCTAAACAATCTTTTAGCAAGAAAAAATTTATACCTTTTTATGAGATTTCACTTGTTCTTCTCCATACTTCTGAACTTCTTTTATTAATTCTTGTAATTTTCTAACAAGATCCAAGTGACAGTTAGCTAATTTCTCCGTAGATGTTTTGAACACATCCCACACTGGTGCAAATGTTCTAAGGGAAAGAAAACATGGGAACAATTTACTAAAAGAAAAAAAAGTATAAGGCTCCAAAATAGAACCAAAGGTAATAATGCTATATTCAGCAATTTTTGATTAGGGAAATGATGAAATTAAAATAAAGCAGAAATTAAACAACTAATAGACTTATTTTAATATTTTTAATCCTTGGTTAATCATTTAACATATTTTTGGACCTCAAGTATACAAAAATGCGTTAACTACTTATAACAAGGCTCTGGCCCTCATTTATATTGTATTATTTTTCTGAGTTGATTTGGCTACTTAGATTTGTATCAGAAGCATTTCTAATCATTGTCTAATGTTAAAAATTAACTTATCAAATTTCGATTTTGGAGGACTATTTAGTGCTCCATTTAAAATGCTTCATCAAAAATAAAAAAGTTCTTTTGAATTTAGAAACACAAAAGTCAAACTTGCACATGATTTTTTAAAGTGCTTTCATCATTAATAATCATCTAAGAATTATTTTAGAACTGTTACCTAAAACCTTTTGGGAGGCATTATAATTGTATCTATAAGTATACTTTAAAAAACATTAAGAGGTCCCCTTTCGACTACATGGTACAGAATGAATGACATATTTTCCTACTTTTTCTCAATGTGGAGGCTTTAACATTTTCAGCAGTTTCGAGTACTTCCAAGAATTACCTGGTTATTATAGCTTAGATAGATAGTAACTTAGGATGCCAATTGTTTATTTAAATTAATTTGGTCAGTGGTGAATGATCCAAGAATAATTTTATCCTATGCTTTCCTCAGGTACTTTCTATACCCTAAGATATTTTCAACAGCACTTCCTTTGCTCTACGATAAAACTTCTAACAAAAAAAACAAAACAAATAGCAGCAATGATCACTAAGGCAAGAGGATGGAAAAAGAAATTACATATCCTAACATGTACTCTGTGCCAATTATTACATTTCTTACCCAGCAGGAAAGCTAACTGGCAATGCTCATTTTAAGCAATAATAAAGAAGATCATTAAAATACTTAGAATAGGACTGTTCTGATTAGACCTCACTTCACACTTTAAAATCTAATCAGCACTAAATCTGGAAAGTAGTTAGATGGAAAATTTCAAAAGAAAAAACAGCACAATCTCTGCATTCCACTTTCAGCACTAAATGTGAAAAGTAGTTAGATGGAAAATTTCAAAAAGTATCCACTCTCTACAGTACCTAAAGACATGTTCATGGCTTCATGTAAACCTGATACATGATAGTCTAGATGTCACAAAGCAGATAAGATGGAATGTCCCTTTACTTTACCAAAGGATCCTTTACACTGAAAGTGGTTCAACATAAGATTTCTTTAAATATAGGAATTTCAAGTATCATTCCATTTATAAAACTTTGACATATACACCTTTTTTTCTGGTCAATAACATGAAGGTATAATAAACACTAAGAAAGAAAACTGACAATTCCAAAATACGTTTAAATGAAACTACAGAAAAATAAAATTCAATTGCCTAATTATGCACCAGTAAACAAAAATATTAATATTTAAAATCTTTATGATCTTCACTTCATAAATTATGTAAATGCCTAACCACTGCACTGTACACCTGAAGCTAATATAAAATACTGAATGTCAACTATAATTAAAATATATATATATATCAAATATATGGTGATGGAAGGAGAACTGACTCTGGGTGGTGAACACACAATGGGATTTATAGATGATGTAATACAGAATTGTACACCTGAAATTATGTAATTTCATTAACAATTGTCACTCCAATAAATAAATAAATAAATAAATAAATAAATAAATAAATAAATAAATAAATAAATAAATAAAATATATATGTATTGGGGTGGCGGGATGGCTCAGTCAGTTAGAGCGCGAGCTCTTAACAACAGTGTTGCTGGTTTGGGGCCAGTGAGCTATGCCCTCCACAACTACACTGAAAACAAACTGCAGCTGAGCTGCCAGAGGGGTGGCCAGATGGCTCAGTCGGTTAGAGCGCGGGCAAAAATCCCTACTCTCCTCTAATAAAAGGCAGTAGCTCCGCATCCTTCCCAGCCAGTGTACATGGCTACAGAAGGTCCTCTTAGCTGGGGCTGGCCAGCACTCACATAATGGACAGTGTTACTACTTAGTGGATGAACTGAGAGTCCAACTCCTTTTTATCCAGACAACAAAGTAGGGAGACTTTTGTTTAAACTCACTCAATGACACTTTCATAAAATTTATTCTTAACCAGTTTTTTGGATCACAGAACCATAGGTGAATCTGATAACTGGTATAGGCCCTCTTCTTCAGAAATATGAATTACTACCTACACAAAATTTTATCTAAAATTTCAAGGGATTCACAGATTCATCAGAAACCCAGATACAGAGGAATCTTTTACTGAATATCACTATAAAAATCTTTATTATTGTTAGACTAATTATTTTCATAGCTGAGCTAAAATATAACCTTTCTCCAAATTTTAGATAATTAAATTAGATTAAGTATTCCTTCCAGAGTTGTTATCGTTCAAATTATACAATTATTTTTCCCAGAGTTGTTATGGCTATGAGAACATCTCACGTTAAGTATGTTCTTATTATTGATATTTATTTCCTCAAAGAACACATTTCTTTAACATAACTTTTTGAAAGAAAGATTTAATGATAATCTATAAAATCATAAGAGACATTTTTAATGCATTTCAGTCATTTCAATAGTTTGAAATGAGATTTAAGTGAGTTTTTAAAGATCACTGTTCTACAGAATTTAAATGAACTTCCAGAAAACTAGAGTAACATGTGTAACACATAAAATATATAATCTCAAAATTACACTACTGAATAACTATGCAGTTTAATAAAGGAAAAAATAAGTTCCATTTATTTTGACGGCATTAAGTGATTCAGTAAGTTCAATTGTACTTTCAATCAAGGCAAGAATATGTTCAAATATAAATACATGTAAAATAAGTAATTATATATGATTATATTTATGAATTATTATATCCTCAATGAAACCTAGTATTCTGAAGAACTGTGCCTAAATCAACATTGAAAAAGAGTTATTCAAAGAAATTAACTCACCCAAGTTGTGAATAATTGCTTGCAGATTTTGCTAGTTTTGTCATTGACCTGGAGTACGCCTCTTCTATTGTAGCTCTGTTAAATCAAATTTCCATGTTATCTCTTGTTTAATGACCAAACACATAGCAAAGTTATCAAAATACAATTAAAACTACAGAAACAGAACGATAACTCAAATTGTATGTTAAAAATAAGTTAGTATGTGGTCATGAATTTCTGACCTATCTTTAAATACCCTTTGTGCACATCTACTTAAAGAACTAGTCTGATGTAGCACTAAAATAATTTGTATCACCAAAAAAACTTAATGTAGTCACTACTCTTTTTATCTTTAGTACCACTGTTTATTTAAACAGGAAATACAAGAGTACTACTTCTTATAGTCTCTCTCTCTCTAAACTGACTCAGTGTGAAAGCTATTTGTTTTTAATACTCAGTTGGTGTACTTAATATAATTTTATTATTCTTCAACATTGTGATTTATTATGCATACTTAATAGAACAACAGATTGATGATAATCATTTGCTCAAAACTAAATACGAATTATTAGCAAGTGTGAAGTCCTGAACTTCATAGCTTAAACTATTACGTGATTAGATCTAAAACGCTAACAAACAAGTATTTCACACTAGAATATTGTGTTTTATATAGCTGCTATTTAGCTTATAGGCTTTTAGGCTTAAAAAAATAAATCGATGAAAGCCAATAAATATGGGATAAAAGAAATTTTTCACATAGACACATAATATACATATACAAAATATGAAGCTGTCTTGGCCTTCTTAACAATACAAAACTTCAGTCCTATTTTACCTCTCCTTAATTACCTCGTCGCGTCTCAATCTGCGCTACCTCTTAACAGTGGAACAGTCTATAAACCACCCTTCTATTGACTTTGATAGACTCAACTTTCTGCTTTTAATGTCCAAATCCAGATCTCCACACTGCTCTTGCATCTGTTTAAACCATCTGTTGAATACCTAAATGCCTCATCATGTACAACTCTACTTAGATTATCTTAATCACCTCAAACTCAGATTATCCAAACTAAGTTTATCTCCAAGCTCTTCTCCAACCCCATCAACACAAACACCAGCCTCTAACAAAAAGGAGCTCTTAATAGTATCTGCCTCTCACTACTGGCATTGTGACTTTTTTCTGCTCCTTTAAACTTTGTCTTTTTAATATACCATATTACAAAGATAGTACTTTGATAATTTAAAAAAGTTAATACACAAAGAAATATTAATATCTCAATGGATACGTTTAACAGCTAGGGGAAACGTGGTTTAATCTCCAGTAATAATGAATTGATACAAAAATTTCCCAATGAGGAAAACCAGAAAAAACATAGGGGGAGGGAGGGGTTTTGTGACTAAAAGGCATCAGAGAACCAGAGGCAGTTAAGAATCAGTAGGCTAAAATCCAAGAGAAGAATATCCAGAGAAGTGAGTCATATATGTAGGGCAGCTTTTCCCTCGGGGGCATCTAGAACAAGAAGCTACGACTGAGAAGTGGAGCAGAGCTTTCACAGCCTCACAGGGTAAGGGAGGCTAAACTACAAATGTAGAGCTGCCAACGGAGGGAAGCCTGGGAAATCCCATTCCCTTTAAGTGGAGACTCAGAGAGTAACGATGAACCATAAGTAGGCAAGGCCTCAAAGGGACTGCAACCTGTATCTCTTCAAATCCTGATACTGGATCCTGTATGGATGCTTTTATACATACGTTCATGAAACCACCAGGCATATAGAGAGACAAGATGAACAACAAAAAAAAATGGGAACAAATTAGCAATGTCCCAAAAGCTGAGGTTATAAAACTTAGACCTTATGAGTTTATGCATTATGTTCAAGGTGATAGATTAAATCAAGAATTTCAGTAGAGAACTAGAAATCACTTTTAAGAAGTGGAGCAAATTTGAAAAACAATTTCTATGTCTGAAAAATATAACAAAAATTAGTATCTCAATGAGTAAGGTCTAACAGCAGATTCAATACGCAGTAGTGAAAATTAGTAAACTAGAAGAGAGGTAAGAAAACTCTCCTGTAATAAAGCGCAGAGACAAAAGGATGTAAAACAGAAAAGAGAAATAAAGGACAAGGGACAAAGCAAAAAAAAAAACCCTAACATATGTTGTAAAGTGAGAAAGAATGGGTCAGAAGAAATACCTGCATAGATAATAATGGAGTATTTTCCAAAACTGACAAAAGATAACCAAACCACAAATCCAAGCAGCCCAACAAATCTTGAGAGGATAAATAAAAAGATATTGTAACTAGTTACAGCATAGTAAAACTGCTGAAAATCAAAGACAAAAAAGTAAAATGCAAACCTATGAAACTCTAAAAAGATAACACAGGAGAAAACCTAGATGGCCCTTGGGTATAGTAAACTAGAAGAGAGGTGAGAAGATGTCTTTTTAGATACAATACCAAAGACACAATCTGTGAAAGAAATCATTGATAAGCTGGACTTCATTAAAATTTAAATTTCTGCTCTGTGAAAGATAATATCAAGAAAATAAGAAAACAAGTCACAGACTGGGAGAAACTATCTGCAAACGGCACACCTGAAAAAGGATTATTATCCTATATATAAAAGAACTCTTAAAACTCAACAGTAAGAAAAACAATCTGATTAAAAAATGGGACAAAGGCCTGAACAGACACCTCTCCAAAGATGATATGCAGATGGAAAATAAGCATATGAAAAGATGCTCCACATCATACGTCATCAGGAAAATGCAAATTAAAATGCGATACCTTTATATACCTAATAAAATGGCCAAAGTCTGGAACACTGACACCACCAAATACTGGCAAGGATATGGAACAAAAGAACTGCTGGTGAGAATGCAAAATGATACTTCGGAGGATAGTTTGGCAGTTTCTTATAAAACTAAACATACTTGTACCCTATAATCCAGCAATCGTGTTCCTTGGTATCTACCCAAAGGAGCTGCAAACTTAGGTCCACACAAAAACCTACACATGGATGTTTACACAGCAGCTTTATCCATAATTGTCAAGACTTGGAAGCAACCAAGATATCCTTCAGTAGGTGAATGGATAAACTGTGGTAAATCCAGACAATGGAATATTCTTCAGCACTTTAAAAAAAAAAAAAAAGAGCTACCCAGCCATGAAAAGACGTGGAGGAACCTTATACATATTATTAAGGGAAAGAAGCCAATCTGGAAAGGCTGTTATGTATTGTATGATTCAAACTATATTGTCAAAACTATGGAGACAATAAACAGCAGAAGATTCTTAGGGCAGTGAAAATATTCCGCATGACACTATTAGATATATGTCATTATACACTTGTCCAACCCATAGAACGTACAATACTCAAAGCGAACCCCAAGGTAAATTATGGACTACGATTGATTATGATGTGTCAGTGTCGGTTCATTCTTGGTTAAAAAAAAAATGTATCATTGTGGATGTGATGTCGATAATGGAGGAGGCTCCGCGTGTGTGGGGCAGGGGGTATATGGGAAGCCTCTGTGCCTTCTTCTCCGTTTTGTTGTGAACCTAAACCTGCTCTAAAAAAATCTGGTTATTTTTTTTCAGAATTCTATACCCAGTAAAAATATTAATGAAAGTAAACCCCTAATAAAATAACAGATCTACGTGATGATTGTCAATGGCTTTTTGTGTGTGTACCACAAAACAGATACGACCAGATATTATCAGTATGTACCTCCAGTGGAAGTGCACACAACTTACTTAGTACTTTCATCAAAATATTGAACTGAATTTGATCCAAGCTGCTAGATTTCAATGACAATTTACAAGAAATACAGGAGTAAAGGAAAATGTTGTATAAAAGTATGAACATGCAATTAGCATATTCCAGGATATGGGACCCTCTATAAAACAGATTATTTGGTTTCTTCAACAAAAACAAAAGTTCAGGAGCAGGTAGGAAATCTACAGAGTAAGAGATTCAAAAATCGCATCAACCAAATATAATGTATAAATCTTACTGGGATCCTGATTGGAGGAAATCAACTACATGTACTCTGTGTGTGTATGACAATCGAGGAAAACTGAGCAATGACTAGATATTTGGTGATACTAAGGAACTAATACTGTATTTTTAGAAAACAGGTGATGGTTATGGTGTTTTTTTTTAAAGCCCTTACCTTCTACAGATACATCTGAAACGTTAATAGATGAAATATGTTTCTGAATCTGAGATTTGCTTCATAACAATTCAAAAGTAGTGGTATGGAATAGATGGAACAAGACTGGCCATAATTTGGTAACTGTTGAACCTTGGTGGTTGCAACATGGAAGTTCACTATACAGTGGAACCTAGGTTTTCTAACGTAATCGTTCCGGAAGTCCGTTCGAGTTCTGAAACATTCAAATACAGCCGACAGGTACGCCTCAGGATCTTGCACTCAGCAGAAGCCGCGTGACAAGTTCGACCTCCGAGACATGTTCGAAAACCAAAGCATTTACTGCCGGGTTTACAGTGTTTGTAAACCAAAGTGTTCGTCAACGAAGACATTTGAATACTGAAGTACTACTGTATTAAGTTCATAATTTTCGTGTAAGTTTTATATGCTTGAAATTGTCCATAATAAAAGTTTTTCAAATGAAGATAGAGCTATGATCAGACTAACAAACACTGAGAATTCATCACCAGCAAATCCACATTAAAGAGAATATTAAAGAGATGTTTTTAAAACAGAAGAAAAACAAACCAGGACAAGTATCAGGAAAAAAAGTAAATAACTTTAATAAATCTAAATAATGACTATACAAAAATCTTAAAAATATAGAATAACATACGTTAACAACCTGAGAACAAAAAATATATTAGAATATATATTTTAAATTATCATTAATTTTGTTGGATGAGTATTATTCTTTAAGTCCTTAGTTGTTAGAGATACATATGTAAATATCTATGGACGTAACAATTTGATGCCAGGGAATTGCTCTAAACAAGACTGGCAAAGTACTAATGATTGATGAAACTGTATTAGAGTTCATTACTTAATGGTTTATAATATTTTCTCTATTTTGAAATTTTCCATAATAAAAAGTTAAAGAAATACCAAACAAAAATGGCATGTAAGTGTATATTTCCACAATAAAAAGGTTTTTAAAAAAGCTTTTAATTTCCACAGTAAAAAGTTACACACAAACATACAAATGGCATATAAAGTATATAAGTCAGGAAGTAATAATATTGTTATAAGCTTCCTACATTTTCAGGAAGAGGGTAAAAGTACCAATTATTATTAGAAGTTAACAGGTCAAGGAAGTATGATGTTATAATCTCTAGGGTAAGCACTAAAATAATAGTTCAAAAGGGTATTATTTCTAAGCTAATAGAAGAAAACAGAATTTTTAAAGAATAGGCCAAAAGACAAGAAAGAGGAGGAAAACATGTAAAACAAGTAGAATAAAAACAAAACAAAACCAAAGCAGTAAAGGGGTTGGTAAACTACAACACCATCAGCCAAATGTGGCCCACTGCTTGTTTTTGTAAATAAAGTTTTATTAAAACATAGCCACGTTCATTTATTTATGTGCTGACTATGGCTGCTTTTGTATGAAAACAGCAGCTGAACAGCTCCAAAGGAGACTGGATGGCACCAAAGCCTAAAATATTTATTTTCTGGACCTGTACAAAAAAAGATTGACAACCTCTGAGATAACAGACTTGAAAATAAATATATCTGTTATTATACTGAATGCAATTAACTAAATACTCCAATTAAAAGATAAAGATTGACAAAATGCCTTTAAAAATAAGAAACACATCTAAACCACAAGGACACAGCAAGGAAAATAAAAAATAAATATACCATGCAAACACTAACCAAACTGATGACATTATAGTGACAACAATGTAGACTTCAAGGCAAAAAACACACTGTAAGAGATATAAAAGGACACTTCGTAATGATAAAAACTTTCAATTCACCTGAAGATGTTAACAGTTTTAAATTTACATCCACCTACTAACATGGCCTCAAATGTATAAAAGCAAAAAACTGACAGACTACATGGATAAACAGACAAAAATCACAATCAAAATGAGAGATTTCAGTACAACTCTCTCAAGAACTGATAAAGTGAGGATGAAAACAAAAACAAAAACAAAAAAAACACCAAACACCATTGATGATATATCAGAAATGAAGAACAGAATTCACAAACTTACCATAATAAATATATACAGAACCTTACATACAACAAATACAAAATGCAGTCTTTTCAGGTACATACAGATATTATCAAATTTGACTCTATCCTAGTCCATAAACCAAATGTCAACAAATTTCAAGACACTGAAATCATACAGAGTATGTTTTCTAATCACAATGCAATTCTGCTTATAATCAATACCAAAAATATGCCTTAGAAATCAATATATATTTGGGAATTAAGAAATAAACTTCTAAATAACCCAGGAAGCAAAGGAGACAGCAAAATGACACAAAATATATTAAAATTCAATATAATGAAAACCTTATTCTCAAAACTAATGGGGTGCAAAACAAAAGCAATGTTTGAGTGAAATTATGTGGACTTAAATGGATATATTGGGGGGAAAACGTTGAAAATCATTAAGTTATGTATTCATCTCAAAAAGTTAGAAAAAGAACAGCAAACTGAACACAAAGTCAATGGAAATAAGGAACAAAAGCTAGTAATAGCTAATAAAATAAAAAATTAATACACAAAAAGAAGATCAACAAATCCAATAGCTGGTTGTTAATAAAAACTACTAAAATCAACAAATGCCAAATGAGACATCATGGAAAAGAGAATGCACAAACCATCAGAAATGAAAACTGGGACATCAGTACAGATCCTGCAGACATTTTAAAAGTTCGTTAAAAAAATATTAAGAATAACTTTTGGCCAATAAATTTGAAAATTTAGATGAAATGGAAAAATTCCTTAAAAATATAACTTATCAAACTTACAGAAGAAGTAGAATAGCTGAATATCCTGCAACTATTAAAGAAATTAATTACCATGTTTCCCCAAAAATAAGACCTAGCCGGACAATCAGCTCTAATGCGTCTTTTGGAGCAAAAATTAATATAAAACCCAGTCTTATTTTACTATAAGATCAGGTATAATAATATAATTAATACAATACAATACAATATAACATAATACCAGGTCTTATATAATATAACATAACATAACCCCGGGTTTTATATTAATTTTTGCTCCAAAAAACGCATTAGAGCTGATTGTCTGGCTAGGTCTTATTTTGGGGGAAATGGTATGTAATTTAAAACCTCCCTACAAAACAATTCCAAGCACAAATGACTTGACCAGCATATTCTATTCTATGAAACACATAATGAAGAAACTATAATCTTCCACAAATTTTTCCAGAGAATACAAAAATAGGGTATACTCCCCAACTCCTTTTATGAGGCTAACAAACCTTGATATCAAAACCTAACAAGGACATTTAGATAAAGGAAATTTTCAGGCCAATCCTGTTCACAAATATACATGCAAAAATTCTAAATAAAATAGCAGCAAACTGATCCACCAGTATATAAAAAGGACAATATTATCTCCACCAAGTTGAGTTTATACCAACAATGGAAGTTAAACATTCAAAATTCAATGTAGTTCAGATTAACAAGGTGATAAAAAAGAAAAGAAAAGGAAAGACATATCATCTCAATAGATGCAGGAAAAGTATTTTACCAAATTCAACATCCATACATGATTTTTAAAAAAAGGAAAAACAAAAACCTTACCAAAATAGTATGTCTAAGGGAATTCAATAATCTAACAGTAGGAAAAAAACTAGAACAAATACACCATATTTAAGAATGTCTACCATCACCACTGCTATTAGCATTACACTGGAGCTTTTAGCCAGTACAATAATTCAAGAAGAAAAAATAAAAGCTATAAAGAATTGGAAAGGAAGAGATAAACTGTCATTTGCAAGAGATGATAGTACACATAGAAAATCCAAAAGAATCTACAAATAAATTATCAGAATAAGCAAGAATTGTCAGGTTGCTGAACACAAAGTCAATATATAAAAATCAACTGTGTTTATATAAATTTGTAACACGTAACTAATGAAGTGCTTTTACCCAGAATCTAAAGAATTCCTTCAATTTATTTTTTAAAAAGGGGGAGAATAAAAAGAAAAATAGGCAAGAGATGACTAGGTACTTCATAAAAGAGAAAATGCAATGGCCAAAAAACATAAAATGACGCTCAACCTCATTATTCATCAGGGAACTATACATTAAAATCACAATAAGATATTACTACTTCTCTCAATGACATGGAGCCACTGAACTTTCAAACAAGGCTGCTGGCGTAAACTGGTTCAAGCACCTTAGAAAATTCTCTAGCTTTATCTACTAGAGCTGAGCACACACATACTCTATGACCTGGCAATTCCACTCCAGGGTATATATAATGCCTAACATGAATATGTATATGTATACCAAGACACATGTGCAAGAATATTCAAAGCGGTATTACCTATAATAGCAAAAAACTGGAAACAACCCAAATGTCTGCCAAGAGTAGATAAATACATTTTGGTATATGTATACAATTTAATGTTAAATAGTGTTGTAAATGAATTACACTCAACTCAATACAAATGAATCTCACAAACAGTGCTGAGTAACAAGAGTTAGAAAAAAGAATACCTACTATATGATTAAGTTGATATACTTAATAGAGTTCAAAAAATAGGTATAACTTTGACAGATGAATGGACAAACTGTGATATATCCATAAATGAAATACTACTCAATAGTAAGAATGAATGAATCACTGATAGATGAAACAACATGGATCAATCTCAAAATAATTACAGGGAGTGAAAGCATGAGATGGAGTACATCCTGCATGATTCAATGCATATAAAATTCTACAAAATGCAAACTAACGTAAGTGTCAGAAACAAATGAGTAGTTAAAAAAAGAAAAAGAAAATGAGTGGTTGCTTAGGGATGCGAAGAAGGGACCAGAGTGAGAGAGTACAAAGGGGATGATGAACATGTTCATTGTTTCAATTGTGGTGATGCTTTCATGAGTGTATGCATATGGCAAAATGAAGCAAATTATGATGCTCAGTGAGATTATAAGAGGTGTTTTTGACCTAGTCAGAAAGATTAGGAAAAGAATTCCTGGTAAAGTGAGCACATTGCTGAGCTCTAAAGTATAAACAGGCATCAACCAGATGAAGAGGAGAATATGTACAAAGCCTGGACCAGAAGCAGCCCTGTCAACAATACGGTCAACATCTCTGGAGAGTAAATACTAAGAATTCTGCTGTGACCTAAAGCTTGAAAGGTAGTTCTAGGTTAGACCATGCAGGCCTATCTTAAGGGCACTGGGACGCCTCTGAAATGGTTTAAACAGGAGAGGTAACAAACCGATCTGTAGTTTTTAAAAAGCATTCCAATTACAGTGCAGAAAATAAACTGCAGGAGACCAAGAATGAATGTAGATAGACCAGTTAGGTGCTATCGCTGCCGTTCAGGTCAAACTAATGGATTGGAATAGGATAATATCTTGGATTAGGATAGTGAAGTTAGAGAGTCATTCTATCAAAAAATCTTTACTGAGGTGTTTGCTAAAGAAACAAGCACTATCCCAAGTACAAGAAAGAGCAATAAGCAAAAAAGATAAAATTCCCTGCTATGAAGAAAAATAAAGTAGGGAAGGGGGAGTGGAAGGAGGGGTTGTCTCACTGCTCACAGAATCATAAAGCGGTTAGATTCTAGGCCAAGAAGGGATGGCCCAGGAGTCCTGGACTTCTTATGGTGACAGACATAAACATGGCTAAAAGGCATAATGACAACTGCCTGATGGTGTCAAGGTAGACAGTTCCAGCAGTGATGGAAGTGTTGGGAAGAAGGAAGGCTAGGAGACATGCCAGAGATGCAGCATTCTGAGACCTCTCCTTTACTCCTGCCAGTGCTGTGTAGACGCCAGCCTGGGACAGCTTCCTCCATAGTACTTAGAGCTTTTGGACTGCCTCTTAACTCCATTAGAGAATTGGAAGCCTTAAGAGGATGGGTGTTAAATGAATCAGTTTGTTCCCCAATTCCTACCGATCAGTAAACGCCATGAAGGCAGTGGTTGTATCTTTACCACTATATTCCCAGAATCTAGACAAGTGCCTTGCACGCAGCAGACATGGAATATATGACGACTATATTGTTGAAAGAATAAATGAAGGATCTAAAGACAAAATGTCCCTGTATTATCAAGGTAAAGATTTTAAATGTGTTCATATAAAAATTACAAGTGGGGCTTGCCACAAAACAGCTTTAATGAAATCAAATTACCCTGACTTTTAATCTTTTCTAAATTGACTACTATATCCTAAGAGTCTGAAAGACAATCAGATTTTATAAATTTGCAGAATTTACAAATATATACAGAGGACTTTTTAAAAATAAAAGTTATAATAATACATAATTAAACTACAAGTTCGGTAAACTTATTCTTCAAATTATTTTAGTATGTCTTAATGATTTTTATTTAAAGAAATGGTTAATATTTTATCCTATAAAGTTCGGCAAATTTTCTATTTTATCACCTTGCTAGCATATTCTATAAAAAATATGTAGATAGTATTTTCAAGCCACCTGGAGCCACAACTTAGCCGTCAGTGTGTAGATCACAGATAACTACTACTCTCAAGTATAACTACACTATACTTTTAGTAACTGTACTTGATTACCTTAATCCAAATTCAACCCAATCTTTCTCAAGTATTTATAGTCTAAAATTTAACATGTAATGAATTGTTGAATGCCTTTAAAAAATACATACCTTTCTCTTACAAAATCTGCTAGTTCTTTCGTCGATATCTGTCCATGTTTCATATTATGGTAAAGGACATCAAAGCCACTATTTTTTTCCCCCTACAATTTAAAAAGATTTTTAGTTTAAAAAAAAAAAAAACAGATCAAAATGACTTAAGAATAATCCTATGCTAACTAATATGCAATTCTGATGCTCAGGTGAGCTGTCTTTTTTTAAGGATTGTTGCTCATAGTATGACTTTAAACTGTATCAAAGGAATACTACAAGGTTTCATTAAGTTTACAATTTATTATATATACATACATATACAACCACATACATATCATACTCTAATCACTCATAAGGTTATATTAATGAAACTAAGTCTGAAATTTTAAGGAATAATATGCAGCATAACTTAGAAAAGATAAACATGGACCTCTTTAAATACATTACCAAATCCCAATTCAATTTCTTTAACATGCATTCAGGGATTTCTGATTATTTAACTCAAAATCTGTGCTTCAAAATAACTAAATCTTGAATTCTGAGTCAAGCATATTATTATTAATCATATAAGCACTGAATACCATAAAATACAATTGCAAATGTAAGTCAGTAAACTTACACAGCTTGGTAAGTGAGAAAGTAGATAATATTTTAACAAAAGAACAGTTAGCAGTCTATTGGTTAGTCCTCAACTAATGGGAAATAAACAGAACCAGACCACTACATAATCCTGCAAAACCCTTACTGCTGTTTAATCCAGTAAATGCTAAATTAGCAAGTCACAGCCAAGAAAACATTAGAAATGTCAATGTTATAGGTGAAATAAAAGACTTTATTAATAAACCAAGCTTAACAACTCTCCAGTTTGTTTTCATTTTTCAGCAAAAATAAAATAATGAAGAATTAAATAAGTGATCCCTAATAAACCTGTCAGCTAATAGTAATTAGTTTGCCATAAAATACAACAAATTAAAATGTCTTATTTGTAATGAAATAATATAATATCATATAATTTTTCATGTTCAAGAAGAAATGATCTAACTTTAATTTTTTACTCTCTCTGGGTTTTTCACGCAAATTTATTCCAACCAAAATAAGAATATACTTTGAAGTAACCGTTCTCTCTAGTGTATAGCAACCAAAAATATCATCATCATGCAGATTAGTAAATAAAATTACAGACAAAATATTGAAGGGCCTGAATCTTCCAAGGGATTCATTCCATTACTTGAATGTAATACACTGGTAACAGATGACTGCAGACTTCATAATGACCCATTCTTCTGTGGAGGCCTGATATTGTGTGGGTTTTTTTTCAGGTTAAAAAAATAAATTAAAAAGCAAGGTGCAAAACGGTATACCTAGTAGGATTTCATTTTCATTGAAAAAAATATGTTGCAAATATGTATACAAAAGGAATCTGAAGTCATATACAGCAAACTATTAACAGCAAATTATTTCTAGGAAGTGGAATAATGAGTATAAACTTTTTAATAAAAAGTTAATAATAAATAAGCCAAGTCTTCAATATAAAAGTAATAGAGTTAAAAGCTATCATGGTAAGCAGTTTTAAAATGCAATTTTCTCCCAAGTATACTACAATTGTTGGTATAAAATCACTTATCAATGGCTAGGTTTTGTTTTGCTTCTGTTCAAATTTTTGAATTATTCTGTTTTTACAATTTTATTAAGATAGAATTCACACACCATATAATTCACCTCTTTAAAGTGTACAATGCAGTAATTTTTAGGATATATTTACAGAGTTGTGCAACCATCACCACAATGTTAGAACATTATTTCCACCCACCAAAAAAATATCCCGTCCCCAAATACAGGCATACCTTGGATGTTGCATGTTTGGTTCCAGACCACCGCTATAAAATGAGTATCGCAATAAAGTAAGTCGTAAGCTTTATGCTAATGGGGGTCTTGCCTTCAATTTGCAAAAAACACACACCTGTGAAGCTCAAAAAAGTAAAGTGCAATAAAATGAGGTACACCTGTAGCTAGATTTTTAAAAGTAGGTATTTACTAAACAGTGATGAGCTTCTTGTCAGCTGGCTTATTCACTAGTTTAATCAACACAAGTAAATACATGTCCACGAAGAAATCTGTACAAGAATGTTTATGGCATCATTATTCATAATAGCCAAAAGGTGGAAACAACCCAAATGTCCATCACCTGACAAATGGATAAACAAAATGTGATATACCCGTGCACTGAAATATTATTCAGCCATAAAAGGAATTAAGTACTGATACATGTAACAATATTGATGAACCTTGAAAACATGCTGAGAGAAAGAAGCCAGTCACAAAAGACCATATGTTACATGATTCCATTCACATTAAAGTCCAGAATAAGATAATCTATAAAGACAGAAAGTAGATTAGTGGGTCACTGGTGGGGTGGGGGTGGGAAAGAGAAGGTATGGAGTGATACAAGGTACAGGGTTTCTTTTTGAGGTAATGAAAATGTTTTTAATTGACTTGTGAGGATGGTTGCAAATATTACCCAAATGACTGTGAGTATTACTAAAAACCACTGACTTGCACACTTTAAATGAGTGAATTATACGGTATGTAAAATATATCCCTCCCAATATGGGGCGGCCGGGTGGCTCAGTTGGTGTCATGCAGGGTCTCAGCTCCAGCTCCCCACACAAGAACACAGGATATGGTGAGGCCAAAAAGGAACACCCACGGAGCCATAGATGGGGGAGTCATACCACTATATTCTCGCTGGCGGCTGGGTTGGAGACACAGGAAGCAGGAGCCACACGATCCGCAACCCGACGTCCGCTTCTTCTCCGCCAACCAACCAACCCCCTAGCGTAGCCACAGCAGTTATATCAGTGGCTAATGCCTAACTGGAAACAGCTGATGGCCAACTAGTCACAGCTGACGGCCATCTACTGCCCGAGCCAGTACCTTTCCATGTGAGGCCAAGAGCCTGGAAACTGCTCTCTGGGGCTCTGTCGTCACAGTTGGTTAGAGCCCGAGCTCTGAACAGGGCTGCTGGTTTGATCCCCACATGGGCCCAGTGAGCTGCGCCCTCCACAACTAGATTGAAGACAGTGAGTTGCCGCTGAGCTTCCAGAGGGGCAGCTGGATGGCTCAGTTGGTTAGAACATGGGCTCTCAACAACAAGGTTGCCGGTTCAATTCCCGCATGGGATGGTGGGCTGTGGCCCCTGTAACTAAAGATTGAAAATGGCAACTGAACTTAAAGAGCTGAGCTGCGCCCTCCACAACTAGATTGAAGGACAACGACTAGGAGCTGATGGACCCTGGAGAAACACACTGTTCCCCAATATTCCCCAATAAAATTAAATATATATATATATATATATATATATATCAGTAAAGTTGCCCAAAAAGTAAATATTTTTATCCCTTTTAACCAATAAATTCTTGCAGAGAAATTTTCAGTATTAACTGACAAAAACAACTATTAACACCATTGCTGGCCCAAGGAGGACAATTACAAAATAGGATCTTTTATCTGCATATCTTAATGCACTGTCATAGAACACCCACTGACTATGACCTCGGGGCAAATAAAATCACGTTATAATCTAATAGAATCTGTTAAACATCTTTGCATAATTCCTAGTTTGAAATAGAAAAAACAGTTTTATTATCCTTTGGAGACGTAAGTCCAGAATCATTCGGACAAGTCCCTTAAGAGAACACAAACTTCTCAGTTCCCACTGTTTCCTCTTACCACTCTAATATCACTAAGACGACTGCACTTAACAGTTTGATGTCCAGATTCCTTCCTCATACATATAGTCACATGTTACTTTTTAATATGGAAATGAGATCTGCTATGCATACTGTTTTGCATCTAAATTATCAATTGAACTGTAATTTAACTGAAAAGATGATTAAGTTATAAGCAGGGTCACCAAGTCAGTAAAAATGCTCAGATTTTTTCTAGCCAAATATAGTCTATAAGAAAGACATCTTTGAAATTTCAAGTTAAAGGTTGAATAAGTCATCAAACCCATTTTGGAAACCCAAAGGCATCTTTTTCTGATTGATTTTATAACATAATTTTATACTTAAACACTTTTAAAACAGACATAACATACAATCTAACTTCCACTTGAAGAAAAAAATGCATGTATATTAAAAATGCTATGAAATTCCTATTTTAACTAAAATGGAACTGTTCACATACCTAGGTTTTTAAGAGTCACAAAAACACCAAGCTGTAAACCCCACAGACTTTAGTTAATGGTTTGAAACTTCTCCTTCAAAGAGCCTTTTAAGGGCAACAGTAAATTAAACACTAAAAATAAATAAAAAAAAACCCAGATATTCTTCAATTTTGATTAGTCCAAGAACTGGAAAATAGGCAGAAAGAAGATAGAGTGTAGGCTGTATGAATTAAAAAGTTGATTTTGCCTAGTTTCCATTTCAATTAAAAAAATTTTAGGGGGGGGTGGAAAGAGAAGGATCAGGAGGAACGGTCTGTGAAAACAGTAACAAGCCTAACCACTCAGTCCAGACAGCCTCCAAAACAAACACATACATATCACTTCCTACCTCTCTGCATTCTCCTTTTACTTTAGCTCTTACTGATATTTATTTGACGACCTTGGATGGGCCACTGCAAAGCAGTGCATTTAACATGCATTGGATGTAGTCTCACCTTATCAGCCTTCTCTGAAAGACACAGTAAAATATTTAACTAACGGTAAAAAAATTTTTTTCCTCTGCAAAATGGCCCCTCTAGGGAAGAACCTTCTAGACATTTTTGATGGGAATTCAACAAACATACACTGACAGCCCTCCGGTGCCATTTTTGCCTTGGAAACTACTAGGAAGAAAAGGATAAAATACACGCAAGCAGTTTTTCTATAAGTAAACAGGGCATTCAACCACAAGCCACAATCGCTTTCAGTCAGCGTTCTATTTATACATTGAAATTTTCACACATGATCGCTAAAACTATTCTGCAGAACTCTTGGCAAGATATTGCTAAAGCACGAAACAATGATTACACTATGCAGAATGAGCACTGCTCAGCAACCAAAACTACTCAGTGCAGGTACAAAAGTCACTCAAACGCATTTGTTGGTTGATTGAAGGAAATAAATCTTATTAAATTAAAAATTTTTTTTCTCAACACTCAAATACTCCTCCTTAATCTTTTTAATTATAACACACCTCTTCCCAGTTAGTTAAATCCTTAAAGCCATCTAAATTCCATCAAGGAGGATGTATGTCTGATGGAATTGATGGAACTGTGTGCCAACTTCATCACACAGTTCACTAATCACTTCCCACTTTAATCCTTTCTGGCTGGCCATTCCAGCAACATTCTCTAGCATCTTCACCAATAGACATAATTATACATCTCAGTTGATGCAGTGCTGTTTTTGTTTCTCCTACATCTGAATTTATAATAACCTCTGTGGACCCAATTATTAAAATTCTTCCAACTCTAATATTCTTTAATTTTTCCACACTAGGCAAATTGAAAGCCAAGCCCTTATTCCCTTTCCTTTATAAGTCTGCATGACACCATATTTCTATATGGATTTCTTAGGGTGCTTAATTATGCTAGAATTACGAAATCAGGGTGGATAACCTCAGAAGATACCCCACGATTCAAAAAACTACCTCCCAAAGGTTTATGCTAACCAAACACGCAGGATACAAAGCCTACCTTTTTTCCCATGCGTTTGCCTAAATCATTTAAATGGTTCTGAAAGGATTAGTGTGTAGGGCTAAAAAAGCAGCCAGACAGCAAATTTTTATCCTTTCCCTATCAATGTTCAAAAATCCTTCTCCTGAATTGAATTTATGCAAACTAAATCAGTATCAATTTCTTTCGAATTTCTTCTAGATTAAGGCAAAAATACAAAACAACCATCCCTCCACATCCCCCCACCAGAAAAACTAAGGGCCTCAGAATAAAATTTAGTGCCATCTAAAATATATATCTGTAACATCTACTTAAACCTAGTTTGATGAAACTGTAGTTTGCTTTTTCACAGCCTGTTGTAGTTGAAAACAATTTGGGCATGACTAACCGGCTAACAGTTTTACAATAATACATTTTAACTTAGTGTATGTTATCTACATGTATATACACAGGTTATCTCTAGAAAGCTACCTAAGAAGTTGGTAACAGTAATTGTTTTGGGGAAGATCTTGATGGCTGGAGAAAAGGGGGAAGATTTTATACCATATTTATTCCCTTTTGTACCTTTTGAATACTGACCATGTAAATTTTGCAAATCTGTTAATTAATGTACATATGGAAACATATATGCATATATACTTTTTAAATTTTAGTATATCATCTAATGGGATCATATCCTAAGCAGGTACTCCAAACTACAATATTTGGAAATTTCAAGTAATAAAGTCTATGTTCTGAGTTTATATGGTAACTTCAACTAATTTTCTAAAGACATATATTTTTAAATTATCACATGGACAAACAACTCCAATTAATATGTATGTATGTGTTAGTCTCTCATCTACGATACTAAATTTAGAGTAAATAATCAAGCAAAAATATAATAATGTTTTGCATTCCAAAGTCCTATTAATAGCAATTCCAAGTTTTTAAAAAACATTTTAATCCTCCCAGTTTATCCATGTAATCATAGATTAAATTCTGGATATATAACTAAGTGCTCCAATTTTATTTAAAAGTTAAGTATGACAATACCAGTAAAACCGACAGACAAATGGAATGAGATTCTTACACTGGTTAATCAGTAAAAGAAATAAGGAAAAACTTCAGGATAAAAAATGCCTTACATAGTTGTTGTTCATTCATTCTTGATGTGCTGACTGGAGATAATCTTTGGAAACAGTAACCTAACTAAAAATATCAGTTCGTTACAATGTGATGTATGCCAAAGAATACTTGATGTCATTGGGAAAATGCTTCGTATCTTATACAGATTAGGATTATTATGTAAAATGAGATTTATGAAGTATTTGACCTAGTATGTTGTGCTTACTTATTTTTCCCCTTCAATAATTATGACCGATGAAATTTATTCCTTAAATTGTTTTTAACTCCTGAATTAATGTGGACTTACATAAAAACATGAAGTGCAACGCTAACATTGAGAATCTCAAAAGTATTAACTAGTACTCAACTCTGAGAATGAAGTAGCATATAGAGACACTTCCTCATTGTAATAATTGTTGATGCCTTTTTAAAGATACATAATCTTTTTGATGGACTAACAACTGTTTTTACATATTAAAAGCAATAGTGTGGATATCTGCTATTAAGATTATGTTGCTGTCCAATTCTAACAAAAGAAAAACACCTTCAACTTGATTATCAATGGCACTATATTTTGTGGCAAAAACTGACTTATCAGCAACAAAACTGTAGTGTAGGAAGTTTTGAATACAGTTTTCTCTTCAAAGTATAGTGTCAAGTAAAAGAATTTATAACGTAGCATGTAGTTTTAGGTAAGAAAAACTATACTTTAAAGAAAAAGGCAGGATGTGCTGCTTTCAAAAGAGCTTGAAGAGTTTGAATGATTCAACTTTCCTCTAATAAAATGACACAACAAAAGGTTTGTCTTTTTACATGTGGGTGGGGGGGAATTAATAGGTTGTTAGGTTAGAAACCTAAAGTGTTAAAGTTTCCCATTACCTCACTTTGACAAGTTTTATTTTGTTCTGACAGTGCCACTTGGAACATCAGGGGAGAATAGAGAAACAAACATCGTAGATTCTAGACTTTCCTAGTTCATTTAACCCTTCAGAGCTTTTCAAGTTCCAATTTAGAGCTGTCAGCCCCAATTCCAGGCTTGGAAATAAAATAAAATGCCATCTATTTAAACTATTTGTACTCAATAGTGGAAGTAAAGGCAAAAACTGAAACACAAATTAGACTTGGGATTAGCTCTAGATTTCAGATCCAAATTTATTACCATTCCTCTATTAAGAGGCACAAAAAAGGGCACACCAAAATTTGTACAAAAATGTTGATGGAAGCATTATCCATAATAGCCAGAAACAACAAGGCTATGTTCAAAGCTCAATTAACAAAAAACAAAAGATAACTTTAAAATGTTAATGTACGATTTGGAATTAACAAACTTCCAAATACACACTCATGCATCAAAAATATGCAAAATATTGTAAGCATGTCATTTTTAAATGATCCTTTTAAAAGTTTTATAAATTGCCACTGTAAAACCTAATATCTAAAACTGATAGGCTAAACCAAAAATTCATATGGAAATGCAAGGGACCCAGAATAGCCAAATTTTGAAAAAGAACAAAGCTGGAGGACTCACACTTCCCAATTCCAAACTTACTACAAAGTTACAGTAATAAAAACAGTGTGGTTGGTCCTAGCATAGGGATAGACAATGGAATACAACTAAAACATCCAGAAATAACCCGTACATCTATAGTCAACTGATCTTTGACAAGGATACCAGAGCTATTCAATGGAGAAAAAAGAGCGTTTTCAACAAAGGGTGCTGCATATTCACATGCAAAAGAATGAAGTTGTACTGTGTTTCCCCCAAAACAGGACGCAGCCGGACAATCAGCTCTAAGGCGTCTTTTGGAGCAAAAATGAATATAAGACTCGGTCTTATGGGTATACTATAACATAAGACCGGGTATAATATAATATAAGACCGAGTCTTATATTCATTTTTGCTCCAAGAGACACCTTAGAGCTGATTGTCCGGATGGGTCTTATTTTTGGGGAAACATGTACCTTCTTCCTTGCACCACACAAAAATTAACTTCAAAGGATCGTAAGTCTAAATGTAAGACCTAAAACTATAAAACGCACAAAAGAAAACATAGAAGTAAATCTTTGTGACCTTGGTCTGGGAAAGATTTCTTAGATAAAAAAAGCGTAAGTGATAACAGAAAAATTAGGTAAACGGGACTTCAACAAGAGTTCATCAAAATTAAAAATGTCTGTGCTTCAAAGAACACCATCAAGAAAATGAAAAAGACAACCCAAACAATGGGAGAAAATATTTACAAAATTGTATATCTAGTAAGAGATATGTACCCAGAATATAACAAGAACTCCTACAACTGAGTAAGAAAAAGACAACCCAATCTAAACATGGGCAATGGATCTGAACAGACATTTCGCCAAAGAAAATACATAAATGGGCAACAAGCACATGAAAAGATGCCCAACATCATTTGCCACCGGAGAAATGCAAATCAAAACCGCAGTGAGACACTACTTCATACTGACCTATTATAATAAAAAATACAGATAAAAAGTGTTATCCAGCATGTGAAAAAACTGGAACCCTCAGACATTGCTAGTGGGATTGTAAAATGGTGCAGCCACTTAGGAAAACAGTTTGGCAGTTCCTTGAATGTAAAACAGAGAATTACCATAGGATCCAGCAAAATAAATTACGACATATGTCCATACAAAAACCTGTACAAACATGTTCATAGCCGCATTGCTCATAATGGCCAAAAACTGGAAACAACTTAAATGTCCATCACTGGTGATGGATAAACTGTTATATATATACAATGGAATATTATTTGGCCATAAAATGGAAGTACTGATACATCAGGGATGAACTGGATGAACCTGGGATGAACCTTGGAAACATGCTAAGGGAAAGAAGCCAGTCCCAAAGGCCCACATATATGCGTATGATCCCATTTCATATGTCCGGAACAGATAAATCTAGAGGCAGAAATGTACAGATTAGCTGCCCAGGGCCGAGATAGCAGGGGAATGGGGAGTGACTGCTAATGGATACGGGGACTCTTTGAGGTGATAAAATTGTTCTAAGATTGATTGTGGTGATGTATGCACAGCTCTATGAACATACACACCATCCTTGACGTGTATGCTTACATGGGTGTATGGTGTATGTGAACTGTCCCTCAATAAAGCGGTTTTGTAAAAAAAAAAAAAAAATCTAATGTGGCTTGTGGAAAACAAGGAACTTCCAAGACTAACTATGAACTGATCCGATTACTAAGCAAGTTCTTGCTTGAGACACTTCGAAATTTCCTAAGACAGATCGCTCCTTTAAATATGTCTAAACCTTCACGAAAATGGAAGTGTAGTCCTTGCCACTGTCAGGACACAAAATGAGATCCCCCCGCGCTACCTGAGTAAACATCTCACTTTCCTGTACAGGGCTGCACTGTACTTCCCATGACAACAAACAGAAACTGCAGCAAAACACGCCCCAGGGAGGCTGAGAAGTCAATCTCCAAGAAGAATCTCCTGCTAACACTGAGTTAAGAAGGGGGTGTGGAAAGAACGAGGAAGGGGAAGCAGCACGGGGATCGGGGGAAGTCTCGGTGCGCGTAAGCCCCAGGAATGCGGTTACATTAAATGCAACTTGTAGACGCTTTGTGCACAGGCCCAGAGGCAAAGCGCTGGGCGCCGACTCACGGCCCGAGCTGCGAGGCCGAGAGCAAGCGCCGATCCGACGCCAGCCCGCAGCGATTCCGCGTGGAAACGGGGCGGGGGCTGCCGTGCGGGACGGCGGCGGGAAGGCGGCGGGAAGGCGGCGGGAAGGCGGCGGGCCCCCGCCACCCCGCTGGGCCGACGCTCGCCCGCAGCGCGCGGCCGGCCCGTCGTGCGCGCTCGAGCCGCGGAGCACGCCCGGCGCCGGGAGCTCCGGCGGGGCCGGGTCCTGCCTCCCGCCCCATCCGGCGCTTTGTCCCAGCGCGGGCGGCGGGCGGCCCCTCGGCGTCCTCAGGGCGGGCTGAGCGGCCGCGATGACAGCCCCCGGCCCCAGCAAGGGCTGCGAGCCTGCGAGTCCCGGCGGCCGCCGAGCCGTCGCCCGGCTGCGATCGTCCCGGCGGGTCCCAGCAGGCGGCGGTCCGAGGACGATCGCCTCGCCCGCGGATCTGCCGCCGCCGCCCGAAGCGCACGCAGGCCGAGGTCAGGCGCGGAGAGCCTCCGACTCCCAAACCCACACTATTTCCAGCATCCCTCTCTTACCCAGAAATTCTCGACGAAATGCGCCATGACCATCGTGCCGCTGTCGCCGCCGCCGCGCCGGGGTCTGCGTCCGCGCCCGCCCGCCGCTGTGTAAACACCGGCCCGGCCCCCACGGCGCCCCCGCCTGTCGCCGCCGCCGCCGCCTGCTTCCCGGAGCCCGGCCCGCACCGCTCAGGGCGCATGCGCCACCTAGCGGCTGCAGCGGCGGGACGAGCGCCTCGCGGACCCCGCCTGCGGCGCGCATGCGCCCCGGCCCGGGCTGCGGTCGCCGAGCTCGCTCGCTCTTTCTCTCTCCGCAGCGCGGGCGCGGCTAGGTTGAGTATTCTCTTGGGAATGGTGGAGAACCGGGTCCCTGAGGAGTCACTCGGGAGGCTGTCCGCACCCTTTGTGGCGCGATGGGTACTGGCTCCGGGACCGGGCGGAGCCGCGGCGGCCAGCGCCAGTGGAGCCGGTGGCCTGGCTGCTCGCTCCCTTCCTCGTCACGAGGCTTGCTTCCCCCGCCTTCGGGGATTCGGATGGGACCCGGGTCTGGGCGAGCTGCGATGGGGGACCTTGGCCTCTGGCCACCTGGAGGAGACTCAGAAACCTTTGGTCGACGGGGTGCCTTTCTTTGACGGGGAACTAAGAACCAAAACAAAACTTTCCAAGGCCGGAAAAGGAGGAAACGCCCAGTGTCGCCGGAGAGTCACTGGAGCCGCGCGAGACCCAGGCTCCGAATCCGTGACCTCTGACACGCCCCAGGCAAACCGGCCGGGACGGCCTACTGCAGGAACGGGACCCAGAACGGACGAATTTCCCTGACCCAGGCAGTTAAAAAAAAAAAATTTTTTTTTTCAGGACTTGTGCATGTGAGTCCGTGGTTCTCTTAGCAACTTGTACATTTTGGAAACAGACACAAGTTTCAACATGCCTCGGCATCACCGAAAAATCAAATCCCCTTCTCCTTGCTTTCCCAAGGTTAAGGGAAAGAAGACGTCCTGTAGAGAGGTCTCAAGGTCACTGTCACCAGATCTGCTGCTGGGTCCAAATCTGCAGCCCTTGAAGCCAAGCCCCACACACAGATTTCCTGTAGCTTTAACTGCACAAACACATCACAGCTTCAGATCTTGTGGCCTCACACATAATGAGCACAACACTGTTCCTTCGTTGGACGTGACTCACACTTTCATTCTCAAAAGTAAAAACCACCCATTGGCTTACACGTGGATGAATAAAGTATTTGTTGAATTGGGAACCATTGGGTAATGGCATTGTCATATCTTTTTAAGAATATTTTTTAGAAACATATAGGATATAATGATAAGACATCTAGAATTTGAAACAAGGTTAACCATAAGTTGATAATTGTTGCAGCTAGGTAATGGAAACATGGTGTTACACTATTCTCTTTTTGTATATATTTGCTATTTCCTTTCTTTAGAAAGTCCTCATAACTGTCATTGACACCTAGTTTTGGGGGAAGTCATACTTAGAAATATGCTACAATTCTTTAAGCCATTGGTCTAGCGCTATCTTGATGCTATAGAAATTCCAGGAAAAATACAGCCATCTAGATCGCCCTGCAAATAAGCTTGGCATTAAATTCCTAACGCTAAGCACTAAACCCCTTAGACCTAAGGAGATGCCCCAATCCCGGATCCCATGCTTTGAAGGACCTTATATATCACAAACACACATTAATTTATTAAAAAACCCATGGCCGCCTCTGCTGCTCCTGATCTAAGGTTGAACACTGGCCCACAACCATAAATACCCTCTCCCGTGACCAACATTATTCGGCCCCAGGGAAACATTTCTTATCTCTTGCCCTTTGTCTTCAAAACAAAAAGTGGACTCCAACTTCAGTGAAAACTTGTGGGTAGTATAGCTGCCCACATCAGAGATAAACTGCTGTGGAGTTCAGACAACTTGAGCAGCAGAAGTACTTAAGAAAGAAAGAAGACAGGTAATTAACTTGTCCAATTGTTCCTCTCAGCTTGAATGCAATCGATCATTTCGTAACAAAGTGGTGTCAAGCACAGACTTTTCTTCTCTTAGCGTTCCAATTTGTGATTCCAACACTGATAATTTAGCATAGTACATATTCAATAGTTGCACGGGGTACACTGGTCTCCATTTGTACTCTTATCTCTGGTTCTCATAAATTTTACAGGCAGGCCTGCCATGAAGATAAATATCCTGTATATTTCGGGTATTTACAAGGTTCATTGGGGGCCAAAACACGATAGGCTATAATTGCCTGGTATTTAAACCGTGGAACTTTACAGTAAATAGTGATTACGGTGACTAAATTTCAGACAAGATGGTGTAGTAGAAGAAGGATGTGGGTGGTATCAGCCACCTTCTGTTCTCTCAAGTGAGGTTTCCAGGCATGCACACACACTCTGGTAGAGCATAGATAAGGTCCTGCGTGGGGAGCTCACTCATATGACCTTAAAGTACTTGTGCCACACACACTTACCTCTGCTTATCCCAAAAGATTCTGAAATTATTAAAAAACTGGCATAGATAGCAACAGCATTCCACTCACTGCCTATAATACCTGGCACTTAGCAGTCACTTTGTAAATGTTCAGTGAAAGAATAGATGAGTAATTGAGCCTATGGTAGAAATGTGAAGGTGCATGAGACTTTGAATAGGCAATAACTCCATTCTTCTTTTACTCATATATTTTTTTTCATAACACAGACACACTCTTATTTACTCATCCTCTTTATTGGTGCTAGATCTTAGAATCTATTAAAATGTCATTATTTAAGTTCTATTTGATTTCATTTTCTCTCATTACTTTAAATATTTTCAAAAGAGTCCTTTGGGGCTTGAGTATACTTCTTAAAGGATAAGCTACCTTTTGTAATAAAAATAACATAAAATTGAAATAATAATATTCAAGATTGGCTCTGGAAGGGACCCCTAAACAATTTGGCCTTCAATTTTTGGATGCCTCCACCACCAGATTCATCTTTCTCTTAGGATCTCTCCCTAATTATAACTGCCATCAACATGTTGGCTTCCAAAGGATATTGTTGGTCCCCATTAAACTGTGTCCCAAGTATGTATGTTATAGCCCAAAGCATACCTGCACTGCTCAAAAATAACTTGACAAATAGTAGCAAATGAGAGAGGAGAAATTAACACAAATAACCTAAATCTAAATTCCCTCGTTGAAAAAAATATGGTTTATCGCCAAGATTTGAGGGCAAGGCACCCAGAGAACTTCCCCCTTTTCATTCCTTAGTTTGATCTCCCATTTCCAATCCTGGGTTCACAGCTCACAGCACATTAATGAACATTTAGTTAGCAAGGTCATTTCCTCATTACTTCATATAAAACTAGTTCTATTCTAGAAGAGTTGATGATAAAGTAAAACTCATTTTCCCATTTATTTTCAATATGATTTTGCAAATGTATTTCCACTTGTTTCCAAGATGAGGGTGGCAGAGGAGAAGCTCCTGTGAATCTCTCCTGTTTCCTGCTGATTTCTTTAAGGGGCAGCATCGTGTGTCAGATGCAGTATTCCTTCTCTGTTCTCATCTTGCACTTGACAATAACAAGTGGCAAAGAGCTAAGCTCCATTAAAAGGCGGAAGAGAAACAGGTAGATCCCTGAAGTCTGGTATCCTCTTGTTTTTCCCAACTCAATAGCTGCATACTGAACGCAAACACTTTATGCAAAACAGAAAGAAAAGCTGAAGCTTAGCAGATGGTACCCAGGCAGACAGCTATATGAGGGCAAGGAGGTAGAAACAAGTTAATCAAACTGCAGGATGGAGCTAAATACCACCTTCCACATACTCTTCTCAGTTCACAGCAACCTGCTAGGCACACCTTTCTTCCCTGTTGAGGGAGTGACTGTACGCTCCCTGATGGGGCATCATATCCTCCTCCAGAATGAGATGTACTTTCCCAGGGACTACCCTTTCTGTCTGTGGAACAAGCACAAAAACACCTGACAGATTGTTCAGGGGGTTACAGTGCTGGTGACCACAGGGAACCCAACAGGGGATTCAAAAATAAGAAAAGAGAAATTACTAAATTATAGAAAGTCGTGAAGGTGACGATAAGGTAAAACCATATAAAATGTTTGTCATTAATGTTAAGTGGAAAGGCAGAAGATGATATGGATAATACATTAAAAATGCATGTAAATAGACAAAAATCAAAAGAAAACATGAAAAAATACACGACTAAAAATATGGTGAATATTTAAATTTAAAAAATTATTACAGTAAAAGACGCATTGCCATTAATCCCCCTCAAAAGACTCCCCCTCATTTGAAACACACTTATCCCATCATTCTTGCCACTTGCTGAAGCAGTTCTGGATGTCCTCTTTCATGAATATCTTTAGTTGTGCTGTTGTGACTGTCTTGATGTCCTGAATTGATTGAAAATGTTTACCTTTCATGGTCATTTTGACTTTGGGGGAGAGCCAGAAGTTACACAGTGCCAGATCTGCTGCTAAGGTAGATGAGGACACATCATAATGTTTTTATTTGATAGAAATTGCCGTACCAGAAGCTATGTGTGACATGGAGTGTTGTCATGATCGAGGATGAAACTGTTGCCCCATTTCATGTTAATGCATTGCTCATGATCCATGATTTACAGCACACTTTAAAACTCATCTTCTCTCAACCGTAGCTCACACCCAACTGACTGCGCTGAACAAGTGGAAACTTGTCACACACTGTTGATAAGGTTCTTTGTGCTGCTTCCCGTATTAAAGATCTCTGCCTTTCCGTTAGATGGCACTCGGCAGCAGCATTCACCTTATGCTTTGATCACACCTCGTATATGTGGTAGGGTGATGAGATTATGACAATTATTAAACATTTAAATTTTATTTTAATGTTATAGCATAGTAAGATGTAAAAAGCATTCACTGCTCTTTGTTTTTGTTTGAATATAAATGTAACTAGCCTTAATCTTCCTTAAGTCTCTCATTAACTCTCTCTTTTTCATTTGTTCAGGCAATAGACAATTATTGAGCAGTTAATACACTGAAAAGACTGTCTCTGCTATTAAGAAATTAATAATTTAACATAGACCCATAATGAAGAAGACAATAGAGATGATAATTACAAAATAATGTGCCTAGAAGAGTACCTGGCATATAGTTAGTGACCAATAGACATTTATTAATGAAAAAAATGAATGAATCACTGTTTTTTCTTAAGGATAACCTCAAAGAAATTTAGTCTGGGCTCTTTTCTTTCTTCTCCTTCTCCTTCGCCTTCTTCTTCTTCTCATTCTCCTCCTTCTCCTTCTTCTTACAAGGAAAGTGACAGGAAATTGCCGTGGATTCACTGGGCATTTTCTCCATTAGTACAGTGGTTTGGGGGTCCATGAAGTATAGGGGAATCCAGAGCAACTTCTGAAACTCAGTGCTTGTAGGACCAGCTAACCCCCTAGCAGGTGGTCATGTATGGAAACTGGAAGAACTGAGTGCTAGGAATTGTAATCATAGAAGCCCAAGAAAAGTGGCACCCTTGGCTAGCTAAGAATGGAGGAAGTAGACTTGGTCTCCCTTGAAGACTCACGGAAGCCTGCCCAGGGATCTGAGTCACGAGTGGACCAGCACTTTCTGCACACTGTGCATGTAGCACCAGATTTCAGCGGTAACACGGTGTACCAGTAAGAAATATAGTCCCTGAGTTTCTTGGACAGCTGAGGGGGAGGAGGGAACCTCATTCGTCCACTTATGTAACAAACATTTATTGAACACCTGTATTAATCTAAACCTTCTTCTAAACACTGGTGAAGCAATATTGAGTGAAACAAGTAGCTTCTAGGGCTGTCCCACTCTAAACAGGACATCTGGTCATTGTATTAAAAAACCTTTTTACAGGCAGAAGGAAACAGACAACCAAATCAGCCTGTAGACATGACTGCAATGTTCTCTATCAAAATCTGTAAGAAAGATCACTAATTTCTGACACTTAGTGTGAGAAGACAGACCATAAGGATGAAAACAAACGAGGTCCTTTTGGATAGCTATGAAGTATAACTGAAATAGATTGTGGTGGGAAGAGGAGTCTTCTTTACCTAGAGTGGTCAAAATGGCCTCTCTGAGGAAGAGACATTTAAGCAGTGACCTGAATCAATCAAAGGAAATAGCCATGCGAACATCTGCAGCGAAATCTACAGTGAAGGAGTCACCAGTGCAAATGCCCAGAGATAGCAATGAGCTTGATATGTTCAAATAAATGGAAAAGAAGCCGGTGTCGTTGGAGTGCAGTGATCAAATAGGAAAGGACCAGAGATGAGTCAGAGGAAGGCAGAGTCCCAGCAAGGGTAGAGAGGCTGGTTTGTTGTCTAAGTTTCATAGGAAATCAATGTCTAAGTTTCATAGGGTTTTATGCAGAGATATGATCTGCTTTTTTAAAAGAAACATGCAGAGATATGTTCTGCTGTTTTAAAAGATACATGAGTACTCTGTGCAAAGAGATTGAGGGGGAGGGGGTCAGCAGTAATTGGGAAGCTAGTTAAAAGACAGATATAACAGTCCTGGCAAGAGAAAATGGTGGCAGTGACTAGGTGACAGCAGTAGAAGTGGTAAGAAGTTAGCAGGCTCAAGAGCTATTTTGAATGTAAAGCTGACAGAATTTGCTAATGAATTGGATATGAAGTGTGAAGGGAAACAATAAATTAAGGATGTTCCTAGGAGTTTTGCCTAAGCAACTAAGTGTATAATGGTGCCACAGAAATGGAAAAGATACGGAGAGCAGCTGGTTTGGAGAAAGGGAAGGAGAACCCAAGGGTTCTGTTTCAGACATGTTAGGTTTGAGGTGCCTATTGGAAATCCAAGTGGAAATGTCTATCAGGCAACTGGATATGTGATTTTGGAGCTCAGAACAGAGATTGGATTTAAGACATAAATCTGAGGGTCATCACATATATGGATGACAGTTGATGAGATCACATAGAAAGGGGTTGAGAGAGAGAGAAAGAGAAGGTGGGAGGGAGGTGGGAGAGAGAGAGAGAGAGAGAGAGAGAGAGAGAGAGAGAGAGAGAGAGAGAGAGAGGGAGAGAGGGAGAGAAAGAGAGACTGTTGAGCTAAACAAAAAGATTTGGGGAACTTTGACATTGATAGATCAGGAGAGGTGGATGAACCAGCAATGGAGATTAATCAGAGTAGCAAAATGGAAGAAATACCAGGAAAAAAGAATGACACTGAAACCAAGAAAATGTTTTCAGAACTGGTCAATGAGTGACAAATACGAGAAATGACCACTGAATTTAGTAGGAGGAGGTGACCTTGGCAAGTGGTGATTCTTTGAAGTGGTGGAAATATAAACCTGATTGGAGTGTGTTGAAAGGAAAAGGGGAAGTAAAGATGGCAAGTATAGACAACTCATTCAAGATTTACTGTGAAAGGGAGCAGTAAAATAAGCAAATATTGAAAGGAACAAAGGTGAAAGGGGAGGAGCAATTAACATGGGTCTGCTTGGGTGCCAGAGGGAATGAGCCAAAGAGAAAGGAGAGGGGAAATGATTGTCAAAATGTAGTAGAGACTGTACTGTACACCCGAAGCTGAAGTTGAACAATAATGAATGTCAACTACAATTTTATATATATATAATAGGCATATATCCTATGTCTAATAGGATAGATATATATATGGTTACAAGAAGTAGAGTACAGCATTAGGAATAGAGACAGTGGAAATGTAATGGCTGTGTGCGATGTCAGAGGGGTAGTGGGTGGGGGGGGGGTTGTCACTGTGTGAGGGATATAAATCATACATGTCTAACTATTACATTGTTTTGTGCACCTGAAACTAATAAAAAAAAGAAAAAAGAAAAGAAGAAAAGATGAATACAAGTCACATTTCACTTCTACAATGACAAGAGGTGCTCAAAGTGGTTACCATCAGCAGAATTTTAATACAGTTTTTTTTCTTTCTTATAATGTGTACACATTTTTTTGGCACCATCTGTATTTCTCAAAACTACAACACCTAAGTCAATATTAGAATGAAAAAATAAATAAATAAAAATAAATAAATGGCCAAAGAATAACACGCTGGGCTGTCAACTACAAAAAAAAAAAAAAAAGCAGTAGAGAAAATGACATGAGATCCAGAGTAAAATTGGAGCTTCAAGAGAATGTTTCTAGATTTCCAGCTAATAAATCTAATAGGATCTTGATCAATTAATTGGAAAAAATAACTATAATTGCATGTGTAATTTTAGTTCTGCATGGTCAAAGCACCTTTTACATATTATCTCACTGAATCCTCACATCACTTCTATGAGGTCACTACTATTATTATCCCAGTTTGTACAAATGAGAAAATATGCTCCAGGAGATTAAATAAGTTGCCAAGGTTACACAATCAGTAACTGGTGAACTACTGTTAACTTGTGGTAAACATTAACAGTGGGAAACAACTGTTCACAAAGGCATGAAGAAAGTGTTACCAAGAAAGGTAAGTGAGGCCTCAAGCGAGAGAACAGGTCAAAAGGAAATGAGGGTCAAGGGTAAAAGTTAGACTCATCCACCCAGAGCTCTTATTTATGTGTGTGCGTGTTTTGTTTTGTTTTAAACTCATGGTCTGGTATTCATCAGTTCCACATTCTTTCCCTAAAGAAGTCCCTTCCTTGGTTATCGTCTCTGTAAGCCAGGTGCTCTACATGGATATGAATGCTAACTAATAAGGATCCCATAAAAGTTTCAAGCAAATTTATTTATGTTACTGTCTTAAGAAGTCTTTTCTCTTCTCAGTGTCCGTTCTGAAACAAGTAAGAAGTGTAATTGTCCAAAAACTCAGATTATAATCAAAATCTAGGGCTGTCCCACCCTAAACAGGACATCTGGTCATTGTATTAAAAACCAGCCCCTTTTTACAGGCAGAAGGAAACACACAACCAAATCAGCCTGTAGACATGACTGCAATGTTCTCTATCGACATCTTTAAGACAAAGACCACTAAATCCTGCATGCACTATTTGCAGGGAGGCAATTGGACTGGGCCGAATTGGCCGGATTCAAAGATGACAAAATAAAACATCATGTTAGATTTACAGCTCCACTTAGATGACATCTGCCTTGATACATTTTTAAAAATAGTGTTTCAAGAACAAACTGTCACCAGTTATTTTTTTCATTTAGGTCCAGAAAATGTATGTTACGTTTTCCTTCCCACTTCCCACGTGCCAACTAAAACCACTTCTTTCCCTTATTCAAAGTTATCTTCAAATATATCTCCTCTAAAATAAGAAAGCTACTAAACCATTGCCTTCTGTATAATCTCACTTATGTTTCTTTTTTTCTGCCACATTCACTGATTCATCCTTTAGTTTATATCTTATCACAAAAAGCTATAGACAGCGCTTTGTAGAATCTTTCTTGTTTTTCTTTTCTTTCTTTTTTTTTGTGTAGTTGTATGTGTTTACGTTGTTGGTTAGGATGTAATTCATCCTTATTTTTTACTCATAAAAACATAATTTGATACATAGATGATGTATTATAGAATCGTACACTTGAAACCTATGTGATTTTACGAACCATTGTCACCCCAATAAATTAAAAAAACACACCACAGCATCTGCTCCTTTTCAATTTATCTGTGAGCTCCTATATTGGAAAAAAAGCATATATATATATATATATATATATATATATATATCCCCACATTCACTCATTCAATAATTGTGTGTTGTGTTGGCACTGTTTCAGATGTGTGATATACAACAGTAAAGAAAACAAGTAAATCCTGCCTCCAGAAATCTTACAGCCCAGTAGGAATAATAGGCAAAAACAAAATAAAATAAACAAGTAGATATATAGTATAATGTGTGATATATGTCAGTAGATGTAGTATAATGATAAGTACTATATTAAAAATAAATAAATCAGGACAAAAGCAGTATAACATTGTAGTTAAAGATAGCAGATGAGGGACTATGTAGAATATGGCTCTGGCATTAAACTGCCCGGGTTTTGATCCTGGGTCTGACACTTATGAGCTCTGTGACCTTGGGGAAGTTACTTAATGATTTGTGTGACTCAATTTGCACATCTGTAAAGTGGGGATAATAATAGCACTTACCTCAAAGGGTTGTTGGAAAGATTAACTAATTTAAAATATGGAAAGCACTGAGAATTAAGGGGAACAAGGAGTGCTGGGACAGGGAGCTATTTCAGAAAGAAAGTTCAAAGAAGGCCTATCTGAGGAGGTGAATAAAGTGAAGGAGAAAATCATGTGATGTCTGGAGGAAGACTCTACCAGGCAAAAGGAAAAGCAAGTGCAAAGTTCAACAATGAGATGGTATGGCTTGAATAAAACAAGCGGGTAAGCGTTGTGGGAAATGAGGTAAATGTCGGGGGCCAGATTAGCTAGGGCCTTGCAGGCCACAGAAAAACTTCGTGTGTTGTTCTAGGAGTGGTGACAATTCATCAGAGGGCTCACAACAGAAGGGTGTCATAACCTAATGTTTCAAGGGACCATCCTAGCTTCTAGGTGGAGAATGAACTACATAGGGGAGGACAGCTGGTTGTTAAACATTTACCAGCATACTACTGCACAATATTCAAAATATATTAATAAGTAGAAAAAAGCAAGACATAGAACAGAATGTGTGGAATATTTCCATTTGCATAAAGAGAAAAAAGCTATATGTATGTGTGTTTGTGAATATACAAACATATAAAGAGGGAGCCAAAGAAATGTATACACATTTTAAGAAAGGAAAAAACTATTAAAATTGTAATCCTCCATATATACCAATAACAAAAGATGAATAAAAGTCACATTTGACTTCTGCAATTACAGGAGGTGCTCAAAGAAGTAACCATCAGCATCCAGACACTTCTAATTAGGGCTAACTACTGCTTGAGCAACATTGACCAGTGTCCACTTGTATACATTTTTTTTGGCATCCCTGGTATGTATGTATATTTGCACATGCAAACATTTTACATATATACAGAAATATTTTATACATATAATATATATGCAATCTAGGTATATCATATGTTTATTTTCTTATGTGTACATATCCTATCTTGGGAAAGATACGTAAGAAACTGGTGATTGCCTTTGCACTTGGTCTTAGCCAAAAGGTTGAGAAACAAGTGTGATTGCCTTTGAAAAGGGGAACTAAGTAACAAGAATAAAAAGGAGACGTGCTTTACCACTTTTTCAATTTTTGTTTCATGTGAATATACTACCTATTTAAAAATAGACAAGCTCAAACATTAAAAGGAAAGCAACAAATCAGAATCATTTTACCCAGATATTAAAAAATGGGGCTGGAACTAGCGTTGCGGGATAGGGAAGCAACCAGAGGTACTAAAGTGGATAGGATGCTTGGTAGGAAAAAACACCAACGTCACCATCAAAGGTACGTGTACACTCAAAACAAAATAAAATGTTTTTCTGTTGCCTTTTTTACTTCAATGACTATTGACTAGTATCACGCCCTACTGTCTCATATTTTATTATGTCTTCATGTTTTTTATCTCGTCTTCCCTGAACACTTATATTTCTGCTTTGTGCTCTTGTTTCATACTGATGAAATTTATAGAGATAAATTTTAAAACCTTAATTCCTGGCAATTTGTTTGGTCTCAATTTTTATGTATTGCATGGTGAGACCTTCTCATTGTTCATCTGCCGTTTGTTTTGCCTAGTTTTTTTCTCCCTCATGCTTTCTTGTCTCTTTTTATAGTCCTAATGCTAGCTCTTTTTGTTTGTTTTTTAGTTTACTTACTGAACTGTAAATAAGGTGAGTTCCCCCCAGACTGGTTATCTCTTGAAGCTTTGTATGAGAGAGGCCAGGTCTGTAATCACAGTCTGGAGAAACTGTCCTCGTGACACAGGGTTATGTGTGAGTCAGTTGCTTTAGGTTTTGCTTCTCTGCAGCCTACTTGAGGACAGCAACAAAGGAATGTCACAATGTAGTCTTTCTCCCTCTCCCTCCTCCCTCAACAACAGACTGCTTCCTGAAAAATATGATTAGTCTATGATATTTCTTTTAAAATCTACTGCCTCAGCTTTTTCTCATGATCATACTGAGTTCAGAGAAATTCCCACCAACAGAACATCATTCCATTGTTGCAAAGGAGGAATTATTGATTGTCATCTTAAGCTATGTATGCACTTCCCTTTGGAGTCATGGTTCTGTTGGCTTTTTCTCAGATCTGCAGCTCTGGGCTCAATGCTTCTCTGCATCTGTTTGACTTTCACTGCTTTTGTCAGTCCTTGTTTTAGCTTCAGATGCTTTCTAATTTTATTAGATATGGAGTTGGCATTACTGTTTCTCATTTCCTATTACTTATGGGTGGTTTCTAGAAGAAGAGGCAGAAAAGACCTAACTTTTTTTGTCGTGTTCATACCTGTATACCGTCAGAAGATCATTTTACATTAATTCTGCCTGGTATTTAATACGGCCTTTCAGTCCAAATCTCTCTTCAGTTCTGCGAAATGTTCTTTTTTTATTTCTTTGACAATGTCCTCCCTTTTATTCTCACAGGTCTGTACTTAAAATTTTAGTTACATCTATCCTCCATGTCTCTTAACATCACTTTTCTTTCTTCTTTTTTTCCTCTCTCTCCTCTTTCTCCCTTTTTTTTTCCTCGCATACTATTTTGGAGGAATCTCTCAACTCAGTTTTCCAACTCAATAATTGCATTTTCAGCCTAATTATTAGGTTTAGCAATCATATTTTCAAACTTCCATCAATTCGGTTGTGTTTCATAGCAGATGTCTCTTTTTGGGATGTGATACGCTTTTAAGGAACTCTCTAATATATTAGGTAATATAAGGATATTAGCTAAGTTTAATATGTTTCTATTAACTTTATATTTTTTAGTGTGAGCCAGTTCTGTTTGTTGAACTTGATGCTTCCTTTTATGTTCTTGTTTTTCCCAAAATGTTTGTAGATTCTTAGTTTTCTGTTCCTGTTTGTAGGTGCAAGTCTGGACTGAACTTTATTCACAGTTGGAATGCATTTCCTCACTTCAAATGTGAACTGCTGTTTACCTGGCAGTGAATGCATATTTTGATTACAGGAATCTGCCTCATGGGATTGTGGAGGGATAGGCAGACTACGTAGGTAACTTCTCTTCCGTAGCCTGGTTTTCCCTGACCCTCCGGGCATTGTCCTTTTTCTCAAATCTTAGCTAATACTGGAGCAGTGATACACTGGTAAATGTTTAACAACCAGCTGTGGGATGGAGGAAGGAAGCCTTGATTTGCAGCATTTGCTGATTTCCATGGTATATATTCCCCTACCCTGGCCAATTTCAAGCTAGTGACAGGATATCACTGAATGGGAGGTGGGGAGAGTTGTGCACTTAAGAGTCCTAGGAGCCTAGCTTTAGCACACCACTGCTCCAGATCTGCTATGCTAAATAACTACTTCGAAAACTGTACCCGTGCCTCTCATCTGAGCCCACACCATGCAGTTAGCTGCTGCAGGAGCACCTCCAGGGGTTGGCGAGTTGGCAGTTTTACTTAGGTGTATGGCTCCACTGTTCCTCTCTTTTATCAACTGTTCAAGTGCCCTGTTTCCTGTAAGGGTTTTAGGTTCTTCCACTCTGCTAGATTTTTCTGTCAGTCCATTCCCATTTCTTGTATCTTTTTGAAAATTCCTTATTACATTGGTGTGCTGGAAGCACCCTTTATGTTTTTCATGTCCTGTTTTGAATTTATTTTTCTAGTTATTTGCCATATTAGTGGGATTCAGAGAAGGAAAGGCAAAGCAGAGGTCGTTTTCCTATTTCAAGCCTTCACTTGTTTTCATTAGAAGTCACTTCCTCTTATATCTCAGGGGTTGATTCTCCTCCTACGGCCAGTGGTTTTCCTGTATATTCATTGTCCTGAATGATGGTTTGATTAACCAGGGTCACTGGCTGCACGGAGGTTTCTGAGGAACTTTGGGTAACTGACTGAGGCTGTCTGCGTCTCCACCCAGCCTCCACACGGAGGGGCCACTCGCACTGGCCAGAGGAGCAGCCCAGCAGGTGCCTTGCCTCTGGGATGCATTGGGTTGCATGTGTCTTCCTCAAGTGGCCAGAAACAGGATAGGTGAGAATTTTTTACTCTTACAGGCCAAATGACAGGGCTGCCCAGATTTATGCATAAAAGAGTTAAGTTAAGATGGTCAGCCCAGGTCTCCTCCATGGGACTCGTTGGTTGATGCTGCTTGAACCCTAACACCTGGAAGGCACTTTCTGGCCAGAAGCAACTTTTACTTAACCCTGGAAACAAGGGCAGGTGAGCACAGAGCAGACTGAGTGTGTCCCTGGGGTAGAATCCTCTTTAGGTTAACTGTGTGGCATGTACTTTACATGAATTAACTCATTTAATCTTCATGACAATCTTCTAAAAATCATTTTATTGTTATCCTTAGTTTACAGATGAAGAAACTAAGACACAAAAAGGTCACATAGTCAATAAGTTCTTGAGGCAGGATTTAAACCTGGAAACTCTGACAGTTATGGTCAGTCGCAGCAGTGGCTTCCAGGTAGGTGTGTGGGTAGGTGTGTGGTGGCTTCCTTCTAATGGAACATTCCCAAAGCACCGTGAAACAATCAGGTAGCAGTAGTTCCCAGGTCCTTCCCAGGTGTGCGGGGTCATCTGTAGGCTCAGCAGACTATGTCTCAGATCAGGTTTACAGCCAACCTATCTCCTGTGACAGAATGCATTTTGCAAAAATGAGCAGAACAAAATCTCCCGTTCCATTTCTTCTTCTTTTTAAAATTTTTTTTAAAAATTCATTGAGGTGACATTTGTTAGTAAAATTACATAGATTTCAGGTGTACAATTCCGTATTACATCATCTATAAATCCCATTGTGTGTTCACCACGCAGAGTCAGTTCTCCTTCCATCACCATATATTTGATCCTCCTTACCCTCATCTCCCACCCCCCACCCCCCTTACCCTCTGGTAACCACTAACCTATTGTCTGTGTCTATGAGTTTTTGTTTCTCATTCGTTTGCCTTGTTCTTTTGTTGTTTTTGGTTTATATACCACATATCAGTGAAATCATAGGGTTCTCTGCTTTTTCTGTCTGACTTATTTCACTTAGCATTATACTCTCAAGATCCATCCATGTTGTCACAAATGTTCCTATATCATCTTTTCTTACCGCCGAATAGTATTCATTGTGTATATATACCACAACTTCTTTATCCATTCATCTGTCGAAGGACATTTTGGTTGTTTCCATCTCTTGGCCACTGTAAACAAAGCTGCAATGAACATTGGAGCACACGTGTCTTTATGGATAAATATTTTCAGATTTTTTGGGTAGATACCCAGGAGAGGGATTGCTGGGTCATATGGTAATTCTATTCGTAATTTTTTGAGGAACCTCCACACTGCCTTCCATAATGGCTGCACCAGTCTGCATTTCCACCAACAGTGTATGAGGGTTCCTTTTTCTCCACAGCCTCTCCAACCATTTATTCTTCTTATAATGTGACTTTGATACTCTTCCCAGTGAGAGGTGGGGTCTATGCTTCCTCCCCTTGAATCTGGGCAGGATTGTGACTACAGTGAAAATAATGTCATGTGACATTTGAGAAAACGTTTACACACACACACACACACACACACACACTCTTTACTACCCCTATTATTTAGCAGCTGTTCTACTGTTCTACCTCCTGATTACAAGAGCCAATCACCCTTACCAGTAAGGTAAGGCCCTTTTTCACCTGCTGGTCTACTGGCATGAAAAGCCTAAAATGACCCAGCAGCATTGGTAGCTTTGAAGTTTAGTGAAATTTCCTGAGGTCCCTGTGGAAGTACGTCCCCTCTAGGAGACAAGATTTCTAGATCCACAGAGCCTAAAATTGTGGGAACAGGAAGCACATATTCCCCAAGTGAGCCACTGGGGAGTGGTGGTGTGTAGGATTCTGCTCCATTGGGGGCATGTGTCTTATCAATTGCTGGGTGGGGCCATGCCTATCAGCCAAGGGCAAAGCTTGGGAGAAGGATACAGCCGTGGACGGTTATCAGCCTACATTTCATCAGTTGGGGGATCGCTAACTGGCTGTGCAAAGAGGGTCAAGGGGAGCACCAACTGTATCTACTCTACTGACTAACTGGTGAGTATAGCTTTAGAAAAGAACTTACGGTTAACCTCACCAGCTAAAGAATTCCAACATTCTGACGGACAGGCTGAGATACGAGAACATGGAATGAGCAGAGGAGGAAGGGCATTACACCTACCAACTAGTGCTCTAACTGGTTACAGAAAAAAACTGTAGCAGCCACCCATGGTCTCTTCCTTGTCTTGTTATTAATATATTGTAGATAGTAACCAATTTTCTTTCCCCCTCTCTTTCTGTTGCTAATCAATACAAGATAAATCAGTGGGAGATACTTTTAAAATTTAGTCCTTAGGATATAAGATATTAAGGTACAGTTGATATCAGAAAAACCTATGCTTAGTATTACCAAATTTTAATCTGACACATGTATAAAGCCAAAATTCTTTAAGATACATTTATGAATATTGATAGAATAAATGAATAAATAATGGGAAAGGAATGCTCTTCCTTACAATGCCAACTAAAAAAAGGTAGAAAAACACAATTTGGCAACCACATAGTTATAATTGACTCAGGCAAGAATATTTAATAAATGCTAAAACTAGTGGATGAAAGTTTAATGAGAAACAGGATATTTGCATAATTTCAAAGTATCAGCCCAGAAGATACTTACTAGTTAAAAAGGGGAAAATAGTAACTTTACATTTGAGGAGTGTGGTAGATAGCATCTTAATTAAGAAATCAAAGTTAAATATCACTAATAACAGTATGAATTGCCACGTGTTTCCTAATATTAATAGTGTTTCTGCAAAAAATGCATATTTCTGAATTCAATAGTAAGAAAACAGCAGATGAACTCAAAATGTAGGACACGCTATAAAATAATTGGTTTATCAGCAATGTCAATGTCATGAAACACATTGACTGAGGAATCTTCCCAGATTCAGAAAAAAAAAAAAAGAGAGAGAGAGACATGTCACTTGGGTATAATGAGTGATATGGGAATTTTCATTTGTTATAAGCAACATTATTGGAACAACTAGTAAAATTTGAATAAGAATACAAATTAATCCTAATATTGATCATTTTTCTGTAGTCATGTACGAATATTTTAGAACACACAAGTATTTATGGATAAAAGGGCATCTGAAACTCACTCTCAAGTGGTTCAGAAAAAAGTATTATATGATATTATTATCTATTTCTAAAAGTATATATTGCTGTAACAAATTACTCCAAAACTTAGAGACCTATAACAACAATATTTACCCATTAATTTTATCCAAGTGAATACCTATGTTCACACAAAAGCCTGTATGTGAAGGTTTACAACAGCTTTATTCATAATTTCCAAAAATTGGAAACAACGATGTCCTTCAGTAAGTGAAAGAATAAGTAAACTGCAATATAGCCATACAATTTAGCAATACAAAGGAATGAGCCATTGATTCATGAAATATGAATGAATCTTAAAAGCATTTTGCTAAGTGAAAGAAGCCAGACTCAAAAGACTATACTCTGATTCCAGTTATGTGATATTATTGAAAAGGCTAAACATAGGGATGAAAAACAGATCAGTGGTTGTCAAAGGTTGGAGGAAGGGAGAGTAGTTGACTTCAAAGGAGCTGCATGGGAATATTTTGTGTGGTTCTGGGGTAGTGAAGAAATTATTTGTTACATTTGTCAAAATCCATAGAACTTTTACTGTATGCAGGTTTAAAAACCGAACTAGGAAGCCAGGATAGGTGGGAATCAGAGTATGAAATGCAGATTGAGACGACTCTTTTATAAGTGTGTGACATAATCTCACTGTAGGAGGTGGTGAAAAAAGGAGCTGACCTAAGAAACTTTGTAAACTGGTATTTTGACTGAATATTGTAAGGCAAAAGAACTGTATGTAAATACTGTACTCTGGTAAATTTGTTTCTCACTGGGTATGGGTTAGTAATTCTGAAACTACTTTACATGTTTACTAGGGTTGAACAAATAACTAAATACATTGAAGATAATTGGAACCAGGTTTATGACTTTCAGAGAAAGAAGTTATAAATATGCAAGGCAGGGGCAGAAGGGAAGACTACAATGGATTAGAGTTGGAGATATCAATCTAATATCACCAACTGCATTATTTTTATGTACTGATACAGAAGTAAATATAGATATGTGGATATGCATGGGTTAGAATATATGCATTTATTTCCTTGCTCTGTCCACCGAGAGGATGTAGGAACAGTGACACCCCAGTAGCAGGTAGCACATCAAGCCCCCAGATCTTGGTTTCGAAGTGCCATTCTCCAATAAAAGCAACCTGGGCTCCTTGGAGAAAGAGCTGATTCTAGGGCTGGGGCAGAAAATTTAGAAGATAAGCCTGGAGCATCACTTAATGCCAGAAAGTAAGGAAGTGCTAAAAATAAAAATAAAGAAGGATGGATCATGTCAAAAGTACACAAAAACCAACCTGAAAGTGTTCCCAATGGTCAAAGTTGAAACAATGTGAGCAATAAAATAGTGATAGTATTAGAGTATAACCCAAAGAATAAAAAATATACTGAGTTATATACTGATATAAATGACTAAACAAACAAACCCACAAGGGAGAAGGGACACATCTTTAGAGAGGAATACCAAATAATATACGTAAATACTCCTCCTCCCAGGAGGTGAGGTTTAATTTCCTTCCTCTTCAGTGTGGGCTGGACTTCATGGCTCACTTCCAAAGGGAGTATGGAAAGGGAAAAATGGTAACTTCACTACAGAGAAACCTAGTTGACATCATTTTAACAAAGTGAGCAAAGTTGACATCACTAATGATAAGTCATGTTGACATCAGGTAACCCCTGATACTATGCAGTGAGAAAGACACTGCAGCATTCTTCAAAAAATCCACAACCCGTTTAATAACGAGAAAACATCAGGCAATTTGAAACTGAGTGCTCTATGAAGCACCTGAGTGCTCTATGAAGCACCTGACCAATACTTTACAAAATTGTCAACGTCATGAAATACAAGGAAAGACTGAGAAAGTGTCGAAGTTTAAAGGAGACTCAGGAGACATGAATAAATGTGATGCGGAAAAAGAAAATGGAGCTGTGACAGAAAACTACATGTAGGTTATACTGGGTGACGAGGACAGGCCCCTGTGGGAAAGTGGTGTTCAAACCAAATTCCAAATGACCCAAAGGAGCCAGCCATGTGAATGAAAAAGAGCGGTTTGGACATTGGCAACAAATGCACAGAGATTGGTAAGGCTTTCCTTAGTTTGTGTGTTTGGGGAGCAAAGAGGTCAGTGTGGCAGAGCTTCAAGAGAAAGGTGTGCTGAGAGGCGTAGGAAGGGCCAGATGACGCAGAAACTTGTGAGAATTTGATTTGGCCTAAAAGAATTATAGGAAGGAAAAAATTTTCATATGGTAAGTAGTTCTTCAAAGTACTGGGTGAGGCTATTCCTCCTGGGAGAGGAGGTTGGAGAACATATGTTCTGGGGACCTTGGGATCGCAGGGAACAAAAACATCTAAAAGGCGGAGGGGAAAAGGTCTTATGCAAATTTATCTTATACAGGTTCTTTTATGTTTCTTAAGAAGACAAGAGCTTTCTGAGGTAATTCATGGGTTTTCCTATTTAACAAAAATCTTTTTACTGAAATAGTAATTGAATGTTAAATGCAAAGCTATAAGAATTTAAGTTTTAGCCAGAAAGCATATAAAAATTTTTTTGTGTGTGGGGAGTTTGTTCAAGTAATAGCAAAGGAACTTTATTAACACAACTCACCCCATTACTACTTAAATTCTGAGCAACTTCCGGTAGGTAGAAAAATTTCAAATTTTTTTGTCAGATTTACAAATGAGATCAAACGGTAGCTCCAAAAGATTAGAAAAAACAATGTAAAGTAAAACATTTTTCTGACAATATGATGATATAACTGGAATAGTAATTCTCAACGGGAAGCCAGAGATGGCCCAGCACAGAACCCTGGCCCAGCAAAAGATCTGCAAGGTCAGAGATGTTAAACCCCATTTCGCTGGATGACAAGGGGGCACTTAAGTAGCTCCTGTCTTTTCTCATCATCTGTAATATGGGATCTGGCGCATTATTCCTTTGGTCGATGAAACCATAAGACTTAACTAGATAATGGGATAAGGACTAGTGGCACCTCGTTCCTTCACGAACCCTGAGTGGTTCTTAGCTGAAATGTCTCTCATTTCTTTCCCATCCCCAATCTGTAAGTCACCTCAAAACGCGGGGAAGTGCTTTGCACACTGCTAGAGCGCAGTCTTGACTCACATCACGGGGACCTTCTGGTGGCACAGCAAATCCCACAAGCAACTATAAACAGAGATACGAGTATTATAACAGGCCTTCAGAAAATAAGTGCCTATATCAGTCTGGGGCTTTCTCTCCTTGTTGGTGATAGGTTACCTAAAAATGAGTGGTGGTATATAGTATTTTTGGTAAAAGCACGAACTCTGGAGCCAGACTGACAAGTTCAACTATTTGAGCTTAAATCCTGGTTCGACTACACATGACTTTAGTTTCCTCCTCTATGAGCAGGGATAATAGTAGAGATGACCTCATAGACTGTCAAGTAGATTAAATGAGTTAATATACATAAAATATTTAGACCCTATCTTCATTCAATGAATATTTATTATCTGCTTTTGCTTCAGGAATTACTCAGAGCATGGCAGATACTGGAGCAAACAAAATACACAAAGACCCTGCTCTCTTGTGAAGTTTACGTGTAAACTATTTAGTCCCTGCTGTCATAAAGGAACTTCGACTTCAGGTTCCCTAGAACTCTCTAGGGCTTCGCTAACTCAGTCCATAAATGAGCAGCACGTTACTTGGGAACCTGTTGGAAATGTACAATGTTAGGCCCCACCAGACTTACTCAATCAGAATTTGCATTTTAACAAGATTGTCAGGTGACATGTATGCACGTTCAAGTTTCAGATGTCCTGCTTAAGTCATAAACTGTACTTGGACTTCAGGGAACATCATGAAAATTCCCCGTTCTAAGGGAGAATGGCATTGAAATTTAAAATGTTAATCGAGGTAGGCTTAAAGGGTGGGAATCTCGTTATATGTATATGCCTCCTTCTACTAAGTTCTGTACTAATTAAAATTTCAGGGTTAATCTAGGTAAATGGCTCCATCTAGTGGAAATATCTTGATTTATACATCACGGGGTATAGTTTAAGCTAGTCTTCTTAAGAGGAACTCAAGAAAATTCAAGTTCGTTTTAAGAACCTTACAGAAAATGTGCATGCCTACCACTGACAAAAAGGATGAGGCTTAACAAAAACACAAATGTTTGTACAATCATAGTGTACATGGAAGAAAGGCTTAATAACCATCAATTCCTTCCTTTTTCCCTATAAAGAGTGGGCCTTTAAACATGAGTTCAACTTTTGAAGGTCTTGTTACGTTTAAGTGTTAAGACAACATATTAAATACACTTTTCTTTTGGGAAAATGTGCCTTCAAAATAAAAATGTAAAAATACTTGGAGAAGTTTATCAGTAAAGATGCCACACAGGTGATTATAGAAGTATATTACCTGGCCTTGTATTGACTACCTCAGTTTAACAAAAGCTCTCATGGATCTTTAGTTCCTAAGTATGAGTTGAAATGACCTTGAGCTAACACATCTGAAGTGTTACCATAAAGTTGTCTGCTTTTTTATTCAGGCCTGATTTTATTATCCAAGATGGACTTGCTGGGGAAAAAAAGTAAAGGAAGGTGGGTATTCACTTATATGGTTACCAGGTAGGTAGGTCTTCTCTGGTGCTATGAAGTTATGTGTGAAATATATGAATATACATTTATGTACCATTTAAAGAATAACAATAATGCTGCAGTGAACATACGGGTACATATATCTTTACTGATCTTTTCAGATTTGTTTGGATAGATACCCAGAAGAGGGATTGCTGTGTATAATTCTATTCTTAATTTTTTGAGGACCCTCCACATTGACTGCACCAGTCTGCATCCTCACCAACAGTGTATGAGGCTTCCTTTTCCTCCACAACCTCTCCAATACTTGTTATTACTTGTCTTGTTGATGACAGCCATACTAACAGGTGTGAGGTGGTATCTCGTGGTGGCCAAGACATGGAAACAACCAAAGTGTCCTTCAATAGATGACTGGATAAAGAAGATGTGGTATATATACACAATGGAAAGTTACTCGGCCCTAAGAAAATATGAAATGCTTTGCCACTTGCGACATGAATGGATCTTGAGATTATCGTTTCAGCAAAATCAGTCAGAAAAAGTTGAGAACCATATGATTTCACTCATAATTGAGATACAAAACTGAAAGCAACAAGCAAACAATACAAATAAAACCGCATAGACACAGACAACAGTTTTAGTGGTTACCAGAGGATAAGGTGGGTAGAAGAGGGTAAAGGGGGTTAAATACACGGTGATGAAAGGACCGGATGAACATACAATGCAATATACACGATATATTATGGAACTGTACACTTGAAACCTAAATAATTTTACTAAGCAATGTCACCCCAATATATTTAATAAAGAAAAAAACAAAAAAAATAAAGAACAATTAGATGTACACACCAGACTCTTCATGACTGCTCTCTCGGCTGTCCTTCCAAGATGCAACTATCTTAATTTTGTGTTATACACTTATTAATCCATTTATTAGTTTTGTCTGTTTTTGAAGTTTATATAACTGAGTTCTCCGTAGGTATTCCACCGAAACTGTTTTTCTTTTCTCAGCACTGTTTTTACAGTTTATCCTGTGGGACATTTGAGTTATTTTTTGCTATTACAATGCTGATATGAAGATTCTTGTGTTTTCTGGCATACACAAGGAGTTACTCTAAGGCATATACCCAGGGAAATTACTGTGTCTTCACATATACAAGTGTTCTACCTTGCCATTATACAAGGTAATGGCAAACTGATTTCTAAAGTAGTTGTACTAAATCAGCAATGTTCCTGTCCCTCTATCTTATTGCAATGTTCCATCCTTATTACCAGTTGGTATTTTCAATTTTTTAGTGAATGTAAATATATATAGCATCTTTTGTTTATGGGCTATCCTGTAGGTTAAGTACTTAAGGGAGGAACAGTACCTAACGAAACCAATTTTACCATAGGCTAGTTGATACAAACAAGAGTTAAACTCCCATGGCATCTCAGCAAAGGTATAAGAAATGATGTCCAACTAAATGTTGAGGACCGGCTGTACTAGTTTCACATATATTTAGATGTTTCCAGACTTAGACCTTTTGAGCTATCTACTTATCAGTTTTAATTCCTGCAGACGTAATTAAAAAAAATTATGATTCGTTATCCCACCCGCATTACTACTTTTCTATAAATTTTCTGGCTTCTTTTTCATATGTATGAACTTTGTATTTCAAGATATGAAACAATCTTGTCTAGTAACAAACAAGAACCTGTTGCTAATCTTTTTAGAATACATTTTAAAATTTAAATTTAGGCACCATAAGCTGGTAATCATTTAGGGAAGTAATCTATCTCAGCAACTTTGGCCTGCTCAGTTTTCACAAGCTTCCACATTTCTTGAACTCAGTTTTGAAAAAACAAAGCCACTTAACTTGGCCTTGGGGAAAAGTGAAATCTAGTCTCTCAAAGCTTGGAGGAAGACAGCTCTCATTCTGCTCCCTTCTAGAGCCATAAAAAGATCTGCCAAAATCCATGACCCCCACGTTGCTAAATGCAAAGGAAATTCTCAGCCCTTATTTTTTCCTATACATGAGAATGCCATGGTCCCCTAGTTTTCTTTACTCAATTCTAAGACTTCAATGTTGGAGTGTTTCATTTCTTCCTAGTCCTCAGATGATGTTATTCAGTTTCATGGTTTGAAACCCCATTTATACACTTCCAGTTTCTCACCTACAGCCCCAGGTTATTGCCCCTGCGCTATAACCATCTACTTACTTCTTCACAAGGATGTCTCAAACCAAAAGCCACATTTTTCGTTATCCAGCTACCATTTCTATCTTTCCAGCTGCTCACATTAGAGCAAAAGCCGTTAAGAGCCATCTTTGATTTCTTTCCTCACAACCCATTTCTGGAGTGTTGGCAAATCTTCATTCTCCTTTTAAACATATCCAGATAACCCTACAAAGGATCCTTACTTCACTCAAGGGCAAAACTGACCTACACCATCTGGTCTTCAGTTGCCTCTTGGATCTAATCTACTTGCTACCTACCTCTTCTCCCTTGCTTCCTGTGCTCAAGCTATATACCCTTCTCATATGCATGCACTACATACCAAACATACTACTAGTAGTCTCACAGCGTTTGTCCTTACTGTTCCCTTCTCCTGAAATACTCACCCCTAAACTTCCATACTCACTCCAAGTTTTTGTTCAAATGACACCCTCTCAGGCCCTCACCCCATTTAAAATAGCAAGCCTTCCTCACCATCACCACCTCCCATCTACTTTTTCACTGGCACTTGCTACCATGTAACAGTTACTTATCTGCCTTCTTACAATAGAATGTAAGCTCCGAGAGACCAGGAAACTGTACTTGCGACATAAAACTCTGATAATTGTTAAATATGTAGTATGAAAACAGGTTTTGTATATAAAATTTACTAAAGTTAGAAAATCATGCTACCAAAGCACAACTTACAGCACACATGGTAACGCCCATTGAATTTGCTGCTGGGTATGAAAATTAGTACTTTATCTGAAAAGAAATTGGACTATAACTATCTCCTTTTGACATGGCAATTCCACTAAGAAATGCCTGCATATGTATGCAAACATTTAAGCACAGGGACATGAAGCATAACTTTATTTACAGAAATAAAGTTGAGTAGTTGTATCAAAATTCATTAAAAATGGCTCACTTCTTTAATGAAGTTCTTCAAAAGATAATGAAAAGCTTGAACAGGAAAACAGAAAAAAAACTGCCAGACCAAGATTGCTATCATATGCATAAAAATGAGTTTCATTCACGGCTGGCATGGAAACCTAAAGGTCCTTGGTATAACAATTTTTCCTGTATCACTTTTGCCAATGGTTCAGTAATTGTGTTGTTTCTAAACTGCATTTTGCAATTTGTGTTGAAATCAACACTAGAGATCCACCTGGATGTTTTAGGAGGCTCTTTCACATCAAGTTAGCACAAGACTCTGAGATTAAGGATTACAAAATGATAGTCACAGCTTCAGAAGTTCCTACTGTGTAGTAACGAGGACATCCAAATTCAGAGCTTTGTAGTTCAACTGCTACTTTTCCAACCATTCCTAAAGAATCACCTGTAATGTAAATTATTGGAGTCAGGTTGATTATGAACTCATTGTAAGACAAAAATTCCTGTCAGTTCAAAAACAGGCATAACGTGAAAACAACTTAGAGCATGTACTTTAGTTTCACTAAAATGTTGAAGACTTACAAAGGAAAAGACTTTTAGCTTTAGGCATTTCTCAAATTAACAGCAAATCACAATCTTGAATAACCAATAATTATTAGGCTGGTCTTATCTTCTTGCACAACCTAAGTTCTGCTATTTTCATGTGCATGCAGCAAAGGGAAAGAAACCTGAGCCTCGTTTCTCTTAAAAGTTCTTGGGCTGCACTGATCTAATCTCAGGCCCTTTTCTTGTTCTAAAGTTCAATTAACAAGACTACTCGAGTTATGCACACATTTCCCTTGAAATGTATTAACGTTTAATTAGCAACATGCAACTATCATAATGAATTACAGCCTGAAGAGAAAACTACTACTTTTGTAAATATTAATTTCCAAGATTACAAGTCGTAATTTTTGAAGGATAAACAGGAAGCATTAAGAGCACATTCATACAATTCACGCAATCTATCCTTACACTGTTTTCTTCACAACTTCAACTTTCTTTTGGCAGAGCACTCTTTTCTTCCTCCCCCACTGAAAGCTGAATCTAGAATCAACTGTTCAGATACATCTCAGCAGGAGTTAATTTTAAAAATAGATGTTAACAAGAATGCACTAATGTGTAAGCTAAGGAACAACAACAAAAAAAACCCTTAAACAAAAAACCCAAACAACAAAAACAACTAGCAAGACCTATCTGGACCCAAAATGGTGGGTGGGGAAGGAGAAAAAGCTTATTTCCTTTCATTAAAAATCAGAATGAAACGTCTATAGTTAAACAACTTTATTAACATAGTCAAGCAGTGATTAACATTCACATCTATTATGTCACATCATACAAATGTAAATACAAAATTACTACAGTACAATATATATTCTCTGCATGATCCAAAATATTTGGTGGCCCCAAAAAACTCTCTTTAAAATTCAGCAGCTTATCAAAAATTAAAACCGTATTATTCTATTTAAAATGAAGATCTGTTAGCACAGAGTTAGAATTCAAGAAATATCAATTTAGTACAGTTTGAGAAGTTGCAGGAGGATATGTCTGAAGGACACGTTCTAACATAGTGTGGCAGGTACAGAAACATCAGACTTAAAGCTTTTTAAGCATAACTCATACAACCTAAGTTGTCAGCAGAAAGATCCAGTTATTTATAGCTAAAACTACTAAATTATTGCACCCAATGTTAACATGAATATTAAATGTAAAACTGTTTTATAATATGAAATCATAAACCACATTTAAACATCTCACAGATAGCCTGTAAGTAAATTATACAGTATTGTCTAATTATCATCTCCATAAAAAAACCCACCCTATCTTAATTTGGTTATATGTTCACAGACGAAAACAAAGTAATACAGGGAAAGTACAGTAGAACCCCTTTTAGACTAGTATTAGGAGGGACCAACATTGCCTTGCAGGCTAACCATGTTACAGTAGGCTTTTAGGAAGCCTACTATATGCAAAACAGCCAATTCTGCCTAATACCAAGCCACAGTATAAGGGGATTCTGTGGTAGATGAACAAAAATTGTAATAAAAGGGAAAACACTATTTTTCTAGTTAGTAATATAATGCTTGGCAAAGTAATTTGGTTTGGTTTTAAAATGTACAAGAGGTTCATTTAACTTCGCTCAAAATCATGCATACATTTTTTAAAAGAACACAATACATTCTGGGATACAAATCACAATAACAAATTGGTATAATTTAAATGTATACCTTCAAATTAATAAGCATAATAGCTAGGCAAAGATAAAGAATCCTCTACATATATCATCAATAGGGGAAAGATCTACATTAAGACTGAAAAACTTAGCCACAAGTCACCTGTAAAGTGTACAAGTGAATGAAATGCTTATGTAAAGTTTAATTTTTAAGAGCCATTAGAAGTATCTCCATATTTAATACAATGTTAAAGGTACTAAGTAGGTATACAATGCTCTTGCATGGCATTACTAGATAATGTTCACACAGTTCTTTACTGATCTTTTTCATCTAGATTATCCCAGGCCTTTAACAACCTGAAGACCACAGTTTTCTTAAAGATTTCAATGCCTACACTTCAATAACAGTATAGTAGCATCAGTTAGTGTTTCCCCCCTTGTATTATTTGCAAAAGTAATTCAATAAGCAAAGCTGTGTGTATTTTAAAGTACTACTAAAGGAAAGATTAAAATTGCAGTTATGCATGACACACTCTTCTCTTGGGAAGAATGTTTTTGCACCGTTATCTGTTAATACATTCAATATGAATAATATAGATTAATTATACAAAGCAAAAAAACCACTTTTTTTCTTTATGGCAAAGTACTTCAGATAAATTTAGACAAAAGGGATTAAAAGATAATTTAATTCTGGCATTTCAGCTACGTAGGGTAATTTAATATAGGACAGAAAAATTTCCACTTTACTATCTTAAGGGTTTGGAGAAAAGAAGGGCCAAAATGAACTCACTTTCAAGGTAAACCTACATGCAAAAGGCTCGCCAGGAGGGATTTATACCACCTTAGTCTGCTAGAATAAGGACTGGAAAAATCAGACTAAATGGGAAGATGCTTCATGAAATACACTAAAAAACAAGAATATGTATGATGACCCTTTATAAGCATATGTGACCAAAGCAAAAAGGATACAAGAGTATTCACCTGAGATAAAACTTGTATCTGAATATTTATAACTAAGTAGACAAAGCATTTCAATACAAGAAAGTCAGCTGAAATTATTTTAAAATATACATCTGATCCTATTTTACAATATATGCAATTTAAGCAATTCAATCAATGAAAAAAGTCTTAACAAAAAAATCACAGTGTTTATCAACATGTCAATTACAAAATGTATGCTACTTATTTTGTTTTAAAGATGTAATGGCTTGGTTGTTTTTAAATCTATTCTGAAATCTAACTTGCGTCACAAAATCAAGTAGCAATAATGTAAAGCATTAGAACTGGCTCTTAAAGATTATTTACATGTTGATTATTTGGGAAATAACCAACCCAAAAATATAAAAAAGTGATTTTTTTTTTACATAGTATGAAGTTATTATTAAAAGATTAGACAATACAAAAAGCAATTTTTTTTCCTGAATAAATGAGTATCTGTGGCACTAAGTTCACTTACTAATGGATTATAACATGGAACTGCCAAACATGCATTTAAATTATATTAAATACACTTTCTGTTTCCAACTTAGGTTGATCAGCAGCTTTTGTTCTGTTAGAATCCTTCAAAGAGAGAAGCTTGAACAGGAAAAAGAAGGCATATATAAAACAGTAAACACTGACCTCCTGAGGTTCCTACAACATAAAAATATTCAAGTAGAAAATCTACATCACTTAGCAGCGGCTATTTCTGTAGTTGAGCACACTAACAGCACTTTAGTGTGTAAGGAGCAGATGAAGTAAGCCGTGCTTTAAGCATGCCAAGAGGCAGAAACACTGGAATGTAACAAAGACACTCACAATTCATAGACATTCAGTCAACATTCAACACTATTAAGACTACACAAGAATTAAGTTGCTTTTATATATATATATGTATATATCCCATGATGTTTTAAGTTTTATCAGAACAATAAATGCTAAATCAGAGCTTACCTCAAAAGATAACTTAAATGGCTTCTGCAAATTCCTATGCTATACTATGTATCTGAAATATAAATTAGGAAGAAACAATAACCTCAAGGCGGGGGTACCCCCAAAAACCACAACCTAATCTCAGGTTGCCAGTCATATTTACTTAATTTTATTTTCTATTTTTAAATTAAATTGCTTTTAAATTTAAAAACAGGTTAAATGACTAAAAAAAAAATGAGCATTCTTATGTTACATATCTGCCTAATTGGTAACCAATTTTTAATCAAAGAGGTGACAATATTGCGTCTAGTCAACATAGAATTGTCAATCATAGGTCCAGATAACTTTATTGAAGGTTGTTTTTATGTTTGTTTTAAACTGTTTAGAGAATTTTGCCATTTCTTTCAATTTAAAATACTACCTATTTTAGAATATTAAAATGTCTCCCATATTAAATTCTAAGAAGTATTCAGAACACTACACAGTATCACTAGAATTTAAGGATAAAATAGGTACCCCAATCAGGTTTTAAAGACTTACTAGGAGGCAAATTTTGAGCTCCCAGGGAAGCAATTGTAGTTGAAAGAAAAATGCTATATACCCTCTGGATCCAATTTATAATAAAAATAAAATTAAATTAAAAAAAGGACATTAGAAAATATAATTTCAGGCTCTACACACTGAAATTTGCAAAGCCAAAGTACAGGAAAGGTGAAAGAACATGTTAAAACACACACATACATATACATACACACGCACGCACACACACAATAACAAAAACCTTTCTGCATGCTACCATGCATTTAAAATTTTTAAAAACGGTATTTATAAATTCACACGCATACAGCTCAAACTTCAGTGCAATGGCTGTATCATTCAACACTTTTAGAAGAACAGAACCATGCAAAGAGGAGCAACTGCTTATAAAAATGGTTATTCAGTATTTATTCTGCAATGCAAAGGTGACAAACTAAAATATAAAAAGGTTGTTATGGCTTAACATTTTTGTTGCAGATTAAATATGCAGCATTGAAAAATGGAAAGGTGTGGCTTCATCTCTGACCAGCAGAGTTAAAAAGAAAAATCTCTCCATTTTCCTTCATCATCATGGGATACACTGTTCAGGCAATCCAAATTAATAAAGACTTGCACTTTCATATGGACACAAGATCAAGTGTACCAGTTAAGGTTTTCACATTCACAGTATATAAGAAAATACACATGGAAGGAAAAGTAAAGGGTTAACTTAACAAGGATTTATTCACAGGAATACATGTAAGTAGAGAAAAATAACAGAAAAGCTAAACAAATGAAATGAAGAGGATCCAAATCAACTTTCACTCTGTAGCTTTTTACTTGCACCCTGTGTGCATATATTTAGGGCACAGAGGGCCACCAACATGCGCCAATACAGTGTAGGAACCCTGCATTACATCCATTAACTTAAACATATCTTTAAGATCATGCTTTGAACAAAAAAAGAAAGCTTAGAAGGCAATATGTTGAGTGGGAATAAACATTGAAATATAGCAATCATGTCTTCAACTTCTACATTTGTCTTTATGTGCCAACTAACACTTATGCAGCCTCTTACAGATCTTTTACCAAGTAATTTAAGTTTTAGGAGTTTTGATAAAATCACTAGTATATAACCATGCAGAAAGCACATCACACTTGACAGCACAGAGGCAGATTTTGCACAGGTATATCAGCTTTCCACATTGTGCAGGTTACACACAATACAATATCAATCTTATTTCCTAACAGATCCTAAAAAGGTATTTCAAGGCCTAGCTGTAAACTACAGTACTTTATATCTATATTCTTAATAAAAATAAAATCCACAAATCTTAAAAAGGAATTTTAAATGCAGGGCTATATTGAATTGGTAAACTGCAACACAAACTGGCGCAACAGAGGTAAATGAATACCAAACTCACTCTATGTGATGCAAGCATGCTACTTACTTTCCCACTAATTTACTTTCAATCACTAGGAGCCAGAATGCATGCCTGAACTTTAAAACTGCACTTTAAAAATAACATCTTGGCCTAGAAATTAAATCTAATGAAGTACAACCATCAAATTATACCCACTACCTTAATGTTTTAATGCAAAATCGAGAGTTCAATCTTTAGTTTGATATGTCCAACCCCATTTATTCCTCCCTCCCTGCCCACCCCACAAAGGTAAAAGGAGTGACTCATTTGGCATTTCACAGGGTGCTTCATTGTTTAAATTATTTTTTTTTTATTTCCAACTTTTTTGGGGATACCTTAAATTGTAACTTCAAAGAACCTGCTTCCATTATGGGTAGGCAAGCTGATTTTAATTCTATTAGTTTCTTTTGTGTAGTTCTTTATCAGCATGCAAAAACGAGGTCCCATCATGTGGGAAAATTTAAAAAAACCTTTAAATTAAAAAAAAAAAAAGCTTCTTTACTGTTTGTAACTGCTATTCTTAGGTTTCCTTTATTGTGTGCTATAGAAATTTTCCTCTCTTATCTCTATGCATCAATTATATGGTTCTTGTTTTGGTACAATTCCCCATTAATATTCCAGAATGTAATGTTTTGTGAATAAAGTTTTTTTTGTTTTTGCTTCTTCACATACAGTGCGAAGTTGTAATTGGAGACAGATTTTCAACCACAAAGTCTCCAGATGATGTTAAAACGTTTCCTAACATCGACTTAATACAGCAACACCTCCCTCCCGCCCCTCCCAGTAGGGTTGGGATTGTACTGTATTCCCTACTGGTTTACCCTTCCCCCCTGTAAAGGGTAACATTTTCCCTGGGTGCAGAGGCTCCCTCATGGTCTCCAAGACTGAAGGACCTGTAAGAAAAGAAAACAATTTCATACTTTAACAATTGTTTCCCTTTTAAAGCTAGTGGAAGACAAAATTAATCAAGTAATAATGCTATCTCTGCCTCAAGAAAATGAGAAATTGGACAAATTGCTTAAGATTATTCTAGTCAGTGATAACCATGTTGCTTCCTTCTCCTATGGCTGTCAACTGTCAAAAAGCAACAGCAAGCTGGGGATATGCAGAGAGGTTTGTAGCACTTTATATAGGTGAAATGCACGTTCTACAGGGAGAATGTTTATCAGCCTAATTTTTTACCTCCTTTTGCACACTGGGCCCTAATAGGAGCCAGTAATTTCTTATGTAAGTTGTCTTCTTCAAAATTTTCCTTAGTGAGAATTAAAACATTATCCTTTTGCCAGTATTCCCAGTACAAAGCAAACAAAAATCTAACCATCATTTTTGCTTAGGCACTAAAGGTGTTTACAATGCACTAGGGTCACTACATTTAACATTTGCCCTCTTCTTCCTAATAATTCCTCCGATCCCATTTTACTTGGTCATTTCCTATACTCTCAGGACTCTTGATTTTCCCGATAAGGACTTTTTCAATGCTAGCAGTTTTAATGATGATAAGGACATTAAGAAATAAAGGCAGATTCCTGGGAGATTGTAACTAGTACCTGACAGTGAAACTGTCACAACAAAACTCTACTAACCACTCATGCTAAAGTTTAACATTTATGAATCATGATATTGAATACACAGAGGGTGATTAGCCTATCTGTGGAGAAATACAAGCAACCCCTTTTCTCTGCCTCTGAAAAAAGGAAAGAAGAGTACAAAAAGGGCAGAGATAAAAGATATGATCCACTTTCATCTCTAATTTGAAAACTGGTAATTATTACACACCTTGTCTCAGAACATGATCACCACAGTTAATTCATAATTGGTGATACGAGAGAGACCACAGAACGTAATAAATCTGAAAGTGCTCAAGACTTAGCTCACAGCTGAGTCTTCTGGCCTTTGATGTTAAAAGTCATTTGCATCTATTGTGTTCTCATGATTTAACATAACTGAATCAAGCACTTTCCCAAAATGCTAAGGCCACAAAACAGCTTTTAGGACTGAAGACCATAGTGGGAGACAACACACATGAAGAGCTGTGAGGCTGCAAGTCTATTTCTACTGTCTTCCAGGTTAGACAACTTGGATGTTGAAACCTTTTCAGGTTTAAAATCTAGCTCAGAGTAAACAAACAGGCAAGCAAGCAAGCAAACAAAAACTTCAACATAAAGGGTAATTCAATTTGTTATATAACTGCTAGACACACACTGAGAACACTCTGGTCCTCTAGTAAAACATGTCTCAGTTCGTGTTTAAAACCTAAAGAAGTATATCCCCTGGTTTACTAATGTGTTAGGCAATGTATTATAAAGTTCTGCCTTCACATATAGTATAGCATTTAATCCTCAAAAGAACTCAATGAAGGACATGAGGCCAAGAGACCTGAATTGTTAGTTCTACTTAACAAAAACAGAAAAACTCAAGGAACAAGAATCCAAGTGGACTTACCCCTCTATTGCACCAACCAAAACAGAATCTTCCAATGCCCATTTTAATTCACAGTACTGGGCCCATAGTAGGTGCTCAATAAAATGCATGTTGAAGATTGAATATTAAATTTTCTTAGCTAAGCCCAAACCCAGTTCCAATTCTACTTGGGTTATTCCTAAAGCTCACTACACAGAAAGTTCTTGCTATATCAGAGACTATAAATTCATGTTTTAAAGCTAAATAATTTCTACTCTGCCACAGGGAATGTTGGTGATCTCTTACAGGGCAAAAAAAGGAATAGCTGCAGCAATATTAAGCAATCTAGTTAGCAAACCAACTTGGATCTCGTTCACCTAGGATTCAGAGTGGAACCATGCATTTTATTTTGCTTGATGGTTCTCTAAAAAATTTCTCCAGCCTTCACTTAAGTAATTTTAAAGTCCAATATAGCATGAGACTATTTTATTCAATCTCTGTAGAAAAAAAACAGCTTTTATTCTATTCAGTAATTTTTGGAATGCAGTCCTAAGTTTCTTCCTCATGAAAACTTCCAAACTTCTTCCAACTTACCCCTAATTATGGGACTGCAGCTTAAGTGTATGAGGTTAAACACCGTAAAAAGCTGCAAGACGCTCTTTTAAGGGAGGCGGAAACTGGTCAGAGAAACGCCTCCAATTTTCATCCCCAACTTGATTTTTAAATCCATGAAGGATCTGCAGAGTAAAAAAAAAAATTATCAATAACAAAAGAGAAAAAATTCAGATCTGCATAGCTTTTGAAATCAAACATTATTGATTTTATTATTCCAAAATTTTTATCCATTTTAAAGCAGTAATTCTCAAACTTTGTTGGACTCTATACTATTCCATGTTTTGCCTAAGAGCACCTCACTGAATATGCTCAACTTTGTTTTGAGAAGTTTAGAATTTAGCAAGTGTCCTAGGAAGACATACTGTAAGCAATCTCTGACATAATATTTATGAAAACCAAATAAAAAAGTGAGAAATTCACCTATGGGACAAAATTTCTATGCCATACTGGATTTTTTCAAGTAGGAAATAAACAAAGCTTTGGGTTCATGGCTGTGACTATAGTTCAAATGTGTACTAGCATTTTACTTCTTATTTTGTTATGGTTGAGTGCCAACTACAGTTAATCAAATGGGGTAAAGGGATGGGGAGGACTACTAAAACAGAATTATACAGGTGTAATCCCTGCGGAGACCACTTAAGATTTATTTTGTTCAACAGTTTGTCATACTCCAAATCTCAGCCGTATTTGAAAATATATGCTAATTTTCATAGGTGGGAAAATGGGACATGAGTGATCAATGCTATTACTTGATAAAGTATTTCCAAAACGCAAGCTCTATTGATCCACAACCACTGCTGTATCTTAAGGAAAGAGTAAGCCAACCTTTTTACTGAGAACACAGGTTGTATAGTCTACCAATATTGACTTGAAGAGTCCAAGTTTCATATGAAATACGAAAACAATTTCAACTTTCCAACTAGGACAGTAATACTTTTTAGTTACCTTACAGAACATGTCTCTCAGATCATCTTTTGGGTTAATCCATGATGCAACAGCATCACAAAAAAATATAAAATCCTGTAATAAGCAAGAAATACATCTTAGATTGATATATCTGTCAAAACATCAAAAACGTATGTAAACCAGAATCCTAGCGAAAAAAATTTTTTAAAATCACTATGATTATGAAACTTATAAATGATTACCTCTATTACTCCAACATGAAGGAATCTCTACTCAGTGTATATTGGAATTTAATGCCCTTCTGCATTTTATTTTATATCACAAAACAAAACCCCAGTCTAGTAAGCATTTAGCATCAGCAATGGACTGAAAGCACCAAATGAGCACCAATTCAAACAACCCTTCACTTATTGGATTAAGAATTATATAAATCCAATAATTGTACAGTTCTGACTAGCCTAAAAACAATTTAAAGTTAGTTAAAACTATATACCAAATAAGCTTGATTTGAAGTATATGAATAGGCCTAAATTTCAAGACATCTTCAGATAGAAACTTAAATGAAATAACCAAAAGTCAGAAGAAAAACTAATTACGTAGTTGCAAATAACACCTAACCCAACACAACACAACTCAAAGAAAAAGAAAAACTCAAAGCTCAAAAACAATTACTTAAAAGATAATCAGGTTATAAGATTATCTTACAGATTAATAAAGTGGTAACAGGCATATGCTTTAAATACGTCATTAAAGTATTTTAAAATATTGACTATCATACTGACACAATTCAACATACATTGCTCAAGATATTGCTGATGTTCTGACATAACTACTTTAAATTCTATGGTTAAATTCAGAAAAGCTCTATAATTTCAGAACTTACTGACAATGTATATAAAACATTTAAGCAAATAAAACGCCATGTGCCTAATGATCATGATTTATTCAAAAACTTATGACGTTCTCTTTTAATCCTATCCAAAAACATATGTAAAAGTAATAAATTTCTACTAATTCTTAAGTTGGTAGTGATTTCATGACCATCCACATATGTTACTTCAAATGTTAATTCAAAAAAGAAAAAAAGTAACTAAAATCCCAGTGGGAAAGTGTTCCTTTTCAATATGATAAACTGTCATATCAGATACCTCTAAAATACATTTCAGGTGACAAAAACAAAGCTCTTAACTATTGAAAAAAAGAATGTCAGGAGGTTATTTTGCACCTAGGAACTACCTAAAAGACAGTATTGGCTTGTTTTAACAAGTTACTACTGTTTTACAAATATGAAAGTAGTCAAAATATTTTTTCCAGTTCTAATTTGTAAGTTTTCAATGCCTATCACCTGCTTCAACCTGAACTTTATAATATTTCTTAACCTGAATTCAACAACACAGTAATTATGACAGGAAATATCTAAAGGTCTCAATTAAAAAACGTTCAAAGCACCCATCTCTTGGAAGAGAAAGGTTAGTTTCTTGAAAGCCCCATCTATACTTTTTTCCTTTACAATTTATGTGGAGGAATCTGGGGCATTTAACTTAAAGAGTCCCTTACAGCTTGTATTTTGTTCATTTCATATACATGGTATCAATCAGTAGTTCCTGTTTTGTGTGTCTTGCAAACTGGCAGTTGAATCCAGAGGTTTGATCAGACTCATGCTTGATACTATCGCCAAATGATTTTTTAAAAAATGCTAAAACTGTCTAAATATAATATGCACTAAGATAGGAAACAAAATAAGGACAAATAAATCATAGCTCTCATCAATGGCTGATTCAGTATTCTATTTCAGTTGCCGAGTTTCTAAATTTGATTCAAGAAACAGAAAGGTTATCCTCCTATGTGTTCACTCTTCTAAGTGTAGAAATCCTCAAAGTCAACAAATTGATATTCAGGGATGGGTGACGTACACAAAGGAAATCAATGAGGTCGAAACGTGAATGAAAGCCACTTTGGCTTAATTCAATACAAGAATGTAACTTTATTCTCCCAATCTGCTGTTACTGTATTTCATGACAAAAAAAAGACTTAGGAAACAAAGACAGGTATTGTCATTTCAGATATTAAGAAATATACAACATATAAAACCTAATTTGTTTTAGAATCTTTAAAAAATATGTAATATTTTTATAAAATGTTAAGATATTTCCCCCTTTAAAATTTCATTACTCAGAACATTAAAAATTAAAAATAATTTCTTGTGAATATCTTACTTGGATTACTCCACTGGGATTCACACTGATCATGGTACAAATCCCACGAAACGCTGAATCTTTTTCCTCATTGTCCCTTATGTTTCTCAGAGAGGTGCACCTATTAAATTATAGAATTGAGTTTAGCATTTAAATAGGAAGCAGGTTCAATTACAATGCTAATGGACAGTATTTAATGGAATAAGCTCCACAGTATGTTTCTATTCCAAGAATTTTCATAAAGCTTAAGTTTCTCACATTTCCTGTATGTGGGTCCATCTAATCTCAATATAGTGAAAGCCTTGAAATTTTCATTTTCTTATTAGTCCATTGCATCTATGAAACGGATCATTGATTTTAATCCGCCATTTAAACTATTAACAAGCTTGAGCCAAAAGTAAATTACCAATTTTAAAAACTGTATTATGACTTATATTCCATTAAACACTACTAAAAATGACTTGAATTGAAAGATTATCAATTAAAAGAAGCAGAACATAGGATATACTGCCACAATATAAACTATTATTATAGAACTTATGGTGTAGATGTTTAACTTTTACATTAACAAGCAAATAAGATTTTTATACATAACAAATTTAAACATGTATTTCTTAATGCAATCCAACTTTTCAAATTAATTCTAAAAAAGAAACATAATGCAAAACCCTAAATTTATAGAATTTGCATGCATCTTTATTTTACTGGTGGATATTTAAATGCTTTTTATGTATAATCAAGCTTTTTAACACAGCAAGCATGTGACAATCTTATCCCATGCATCAATTAGTCGTTAGCCACAACATAAAATAAATATACATGACGATGCTACTAAAAACCTCACAAACCTGATAGGACAAGATTAGTCACATGGTTGGCAATGATTAAGGATTGTGATTTTTGTAACCAACTGAAAATATATCTAAAAGTGAGATAGAAAGAGAAAGAAAGAGTGAAGAAAAATGAATTAAAAAAAAAAGATTGAATAATACACACCAGGGTCTTATAAACTGCTGTAGCATGGGGGCCACCTCTTGAGGACAAACGTAACCAAGACGACCAATTGTTATTGCTAAGGTAACGCAATCACGGTTATACACCACCAAACGCCAACCAAGACATGAGCAAATGAGGGGGAAGGAGAAAAAATAAAGAAAAAACAACAAATAACTCAGAAACAGAAACCAACAGAATTTGTGTATGATAATAAACATAAGATTTCACCAGTGCTGTTTATTACCACCCCCTAAAATAAGGGGCAGCAACATATATGGCATACTCTTGAAAAAGGAAAAACAAAAGGAATTGAAAAAACTTTAAAGGTTGAGAGAACACCAAAAACCATGAATTGCTTTTCTCGCTCAATTTAGTGTCAATATATCATGTTCTGTTAATAAAGATGAGCGATTACATAGATGATTTAAATATTCTTCATTCAAAGCCAGTTGAAATTTCAGAATTTAATAATGCGATCTGTTTTCCCCAAGAAATATTAGTAAAGATGAATGACTACATTTCTGAATTGTCTGCTCAAACACATTTCTCAGAAGTTAAAATTTCTCACTTCTCCACATCTCTTTTATAAGTGATTTCTGTTCTTTGAAAATTATCAAAGAATTTAATCCAAATTTTGGTGAGTTTTTGTTTGTTTAACATTTCCAAAACAAACCAGGGGACCATTTGTGGCCTGATATAAAAATCAACTGTCAAATTTTCGGTGTTATGGTACACACTGCATGGACTGGAAAATTGCTGTGCTATGTCAGATCCCATTCTGAAAACCCGCTAATGGTGATAACTCAGGTAACAGTCCACTTATTTAATACCATATTTGACATAAAGGAAATTTAGACAGTCCACTGTAATGACATGTGGTATGTGGACCAAATATACTCTTTGCTATAAAACGCATAGCACAAAATAGATAAAACATTATACTGATTACATGCTAATATTTTATTTAAAATGGGAATTATAATCAAACATATATTCACCATCAAAATTCAGAAAGTCCTTAAACTTACAAAGAGCTAAAACAAGTGTAATTCAGAACTGCATTCTGCAATTCAAAGGTACATACATATAAATACATTTATACACAACGGGAAAAAAATACAAACAGAAAACAAACCATGAGGTGCTTTAATGGTGTTCTCTCAAAAACTTACAAGTTAACCTTTCATAAAAAAAGGGTGTGTGGGGGAGGGTAAAGAAAAATGTTTAAGGATTACTTGAAGCAAACTACACAGATAATACTAAAATCCAGCAGATTTATATGAAGCAAGAGGAAGAAAACCTATGTTTAAAAGACACAAACTATGCAACATTCTCATTAAACAGGCAAGTATGAACAATCCAATGAAACATGCGATAAAGCAGATGATGATCCATTGAAAAAGTTCAGTGTAGGATATACTAAAAGAGTAAATAACTGCATATACTAAGGAATTGGCTTTATGAAATATTAGGATAATGGTAATTAAGTTGCTAAAATCTATAGACATTAGCCATCGACAATGATTTTGCTTAATTGATGTCTCCCCCTTTTGGGTAAGGAGTAAGGGAAACATTTTCTGTAGCCACTAGCAGTAAGACTATGCAGTAAGTAAATGCTAAGTGTGTTCCTTAATCATATCAATTCAATCCATCAATTTGAAAGGTATTATCAACCACCTTTTGATTTACTTAGGATAGAATCATACTTAGAATAAACTCTTATAAAGCCAATTTGTTAAAGAAACTATAACCAACTGATATCCCACAAGAAACTTTAATATACATTACACTCAACATTTATTTGCAGTTATGCATTCACATTTAAAAATAAATAGGAAGTTTCTTTAGGTTCAACAGTAATTTTATAACTGTTCTAAATCTAAATGTCACGTATAGGTACTGAGTTCTAAGGAGATAAAAACCCGACAAGGTTTCATAACCATCCTATACATAGATGTTTGTATTTTTCAGCAAGAAAATCTAAATCATTTTATGATAAAACAGTACCCATACAGCCAAATAGCCATATAACTGTTTCATAATTAAGATTTCCTTCCATACCAATAAACATATCAATTTTAATCACATTAGGCTACAATACTTTCTATAATTAAAAAATATAAAATTAAAATGCCTTTGAAAACAAATTTTCTTAATTAGAAAACCTTAAAGATCAGAATCTTTTTTTTTTTTTTAAGATCAGAATCTTTATCCAGTATTTTGGTAAGACCCTCACTGACTGTATGAGTGTATTGCAATTATCTTAGTATATAAAGAGATATGCCTGATTGAAAACAAAATTTACATCTTTTATCATTATTAGCAAAAATTGGAGAGGGTAGAAAGAAATCACCCTGAAATGTGTTCTATAGTATGGAAGGTACTCTTTAATATAAACATGCTCCCTAAAAATGGAAAAGAGAAACTAGCTTCCTAACTAAAAATCCCACAAGGTATTGCTTAAGTTCTCAATTTGAAGAAAATTGAGTATAGAAAATAAAATAGAAAATACATATGCACCATTGTAAACCAATTAGACATTACACTGCAATCCATCTTTGGCTACATGTTTACAGATTTAAAAAAATCATTACTTTCCAGCTCCCAGTTACTCTCTGAATAATGTAAAAGTAAAATTCATATTGTTCAATAGTTATTTCAGCTGGGGTTCATACTAGGGAGCATTAAAACACTAAAACAGAGGAAAAAGTATTTTTCTGAAAATTTCTGAAAACTAGTCATGGAATGCAGCTAAAACAGTACACTTCATTACTAAGAATCCAAAATAGGTGTTAATAATAAACAGTGTTTCTAAAGCTAGCTTTGGTTTCTCTACGCATCTTAATTTAAAATTAAAAGGTAAGTAATTTTCTCTTCACCAAAACAGTTCAGTCATATGGTACCTGTATTCTCTAACAACGTCTTTGGTGTGTTGGGTCTGTTAATGATTTCTACAAGCTGGTGCAACACCATAGGAATATAAGGCTGCATCTCTATACCTAGATCATCCCCAAAAGAGAAAGACAAAACAAAAAATTCAATGTTAAAATACCAATTTTGTTCCCTTTATTAACTGTGACATAAGCTATTTATGAAAATATATAAAGCTCATTTAAATTAAAAAAAGGCAATTACAAAAATATTATGACATCTAAATATTTATACTTTTAAAGAAAATAACTTACCCATTTGAATGGAGATTTCTCCAATAGCCCATGTGGCATTATTGCAGACTGAAATGAATTCTGGATTTAGGTTGGTTCCCAATATTGGCATGAAATCAGCTAGAAAAAAAAATGTTTTAAAAACTATGTAGTAAATTTATCAATAGCAGTGTATTGTGCTTTAAAAAAAATCTACACGGCGGAAACTAAAATGTAGTCAAAAAATAGTATTTTAAAGATGTTGGTAATCTTTATCTGAAGAAACTGAAGGAGGCAATCTCTGAAATTTCATATGAAGTAGACCAGGAAACATAATTTTGATATATTTCAGGAATCATTAAAAAGCGTTGGTCAGAGTAATCTCTCGTCATCAGACTGAGAAAGTTCAAACTAAAAGTGAGAAAAACACAACAGAACTTCCTTCAAAGCTAGTTTTTCACACACACAGTTTTTTTTCTTTTTTTTAAATCAATGATTTTTACTTTTAAAATTACTTTGACCCTAGAAATCAGATTGTGGTTTCTCAATATTATTTTTTGACATAAAATCAATGAGGGCTCTCAGAAAAATGTCTCAAAGCAGGCTAAGGGCAAGAAACGTACCAAACAAACCTGGCCTGTTTTGTTATATGAAAAAGGAAGGACTCGGTGCAGCCACGCTCAAGAATCACAAGTCAGTCATTAATTCATGGCACTCAGTTACTATCTTTTCAGTTGTAACTATGTGAGGTGATGGATGTTAACTTGTCGTGGTAATCATTTCACAAAGATTACCTTAAGTTATACCATGTATGTATCAAATTATTATGTCGCATACCTGAAACTTATACAATGCCATATGTCAACTGTATCTCAATAAAACCAGAAAATAAAAACCCGTTTGATTCATTTCATGTATCAAATGAAAAGGGCTTTTTGGTCAATGTTTTAAACCAAAGTTTATTAAGTCATGTATTACAAACAACTATCATTCAAAATGATGGGATATAGAAATGAAGAAAAAAATAACCCAAATCCCATTTAATGGATTTGACAGAAATTCAGGTTATGTTATTCAAGGAATCACTTATCTTCACAAACGGCTAAAACAAATGCTATGCTCTTAAAAAAGAAACAAAACATTATTTACATTTAAAGTAAATTGTTTGAAAAGTTCACTATGGTATCTGAACGAGTATGATGGTTTACCACGAGAAAACCTGATTATTATTTTCTCTAGGTATGTCTACTTAAAAAATATCCCTGAACTAGCATACAGTCCCAAGGCTTCAAAGGCAGGCATTTCCTTTACTCTAAATTAATACTTTTGCAACTTTTCTCCCGTCAGGAATGCCTGACAAGCTGCTGAAGTGATGCTGAGTTCAAAGGAACAAACAACAGAGTTCCCAGCTGCCTGCTTCAGTCAGAGCAGCTTTAACCAGTCCATGTACATAAAATGCTGGGATTGCATGAAATTACATTTTAATAATAAAAATCATAGCTGGTGTAAAAATAACATTAAAAACTTCATCATAGCAGTAGAAAATATTCCTACCTATACAAGGCTTAACATGCTGAAAGCAAGCTTTTGTCAGGTCACCCAACAGGGCAAAGGAACTCTGTCGAACTTCTGGCATTTTATCCTACAACAAATGAGAAGAAATTAACCCCAATGTGACACAAAGAACTAAGTTTCAATTCGCTTTTAATTTAACAAGCCTCACCTGCATGCACTGATACATTAGTGTTAGAATGTTACTTCGGGCTACCAGCTGTTCAATGTTGCCTCCAAGTCCTTCAGCCAGGCCACTGAGCAAATCCAGGGCCACTATCATAAAATCTTTATCTGGAGCCTCATACTGATCTGGTTGAGCATTGTTCAGCTGAAATCAGACACAATTTTTCGAAAACTTACTTTGAATCAGTTACTGAGAAAGTTAGTATACATTATGCCTATCCTTAGAAAAATGTTTACGATGCCAAGAAGGGTGAGATATAAAATTTTAAAAAATACCATGGCTTGTGCAAGAGTCTTCTGTACTAGGTTTACACAACGCTGATACACAGGTTCACAGTATGGAAGGAAGCCAGACTGCAGGGCTGTGGCAACTGAAGATAGGCACTAGAAAGAATAAAGTATACAACAGGTAAAATTTCTAGGTATACTGAACATTATGGTAAAGGCTGGCAAGAGTACTCATTAAGATCCTGGTCACTTATGAGCCCACTCTACTAGTGTACAATAACAGATTTATCTTTTCAAACATCTTCTTTGGATACCACGCATTACTGTTTGCCAGCTGGTCAGGGGAGGTTTCCTCCGAAAAAAATGTAAAAAAGTTTCTATAATGAATGTTCTTCTTCAAGAACAGATTACTATATACTCCTATGTTTCCTCAAATATAAGAGACATGTTTACTTATCCTCCCATCCTGGTCAATGATGTGGGCATATTACTGGGCATATTCTGAGCCCTTGCCTGAAATAAATTTATTTAGCCACAATAATTCATCTTGTTTTGTTGGGCCCAGAATTAGCCATTGCCCTAGGTCACAGTTTTTACTTCTCTGGCATGGCAGAAGTGGTGACCCCTGAAATGATAGGGGGAACAAGAATGATAATGACTGAACTAGCTCTACCAATATCAATTCCTTTAGGTTTAAATTACCACATTTGACAGTGTGTTTATTTAAATATCACATTACACTTCTTTTTGGTTAAAAAAGTATTTAGTATACATGGAAAAAAACATCAAATTGGACAGAAAAGGTATGAAGTCCTTCCTTATTAGTATCAAGTCCCAATGCTATCACATATATGTGTGAGTGTATCTGTCTGCATACAATAAATAATATGTAAAATAATTTAAGCTGTAGGTGACCCTTGAACTATGCGGGAGTTAGGGGCACCGACCCCTCTCCCTCACCGCTTATAGTCTAAACTCCACAGAATAACTTTACTCTCCCCCAAAACTTAAGTTGTTGCTTGGTATCTGCGGGGATTGGTTCCAGGACACCCCCGTGGACACCTCCTATATAAAATGGGTAGATCAATGTACCTAGTCAGCCCTCTTCATCCATGGACACCCGAAATGTGGATCAAAAACAGTACAGTATTTACTGAAAAAAAATCCACATTTAAGCGAACCTGTGCAGTTTAAGGGTCAATCGTGTATTAATTATGGTATAGTATATATCTATATCAAGAAATGTTGTTACAGATAGATCCATATATGCTGATAAGGAAATATCTCCAAAATAATTTATTATCAATTAACAGCAGGTTAGAAAACATATATAATCCCTTGTCTACTTAAAAAAAAAAAAAAAAAGAAGAAGCCTAACACTTCCATTATGCTTTCTGTATTTAACAGCATTTCTTAGTATGGATGGATGGTCTGTAAATACAGTAACAAGTTACATATTTATTCAGCATTTTAACAGAAATGGTTCAGAATGTAAATTTATTAACACTTTTACTTATCATCACACATACCCATTTTAGATTTGGACACGTATTTTTGGTGAAACAGTTACATTAACTAAACGTTACCAGCTTAGCATACCTCAAGTAAAGGGAAGAGATCTTTATCTTCATCCTTTAACATGTTCCATTTCTGGATCAGTGGAGGCATTAACATCTGAATATATTCCTGTTTACAATGATGAAAAACACATAAACTTCCAATATCATATGTAAACCGTCCATTTTGAGTCTAATGGTGTGAAATCATTATAGAACGCATTTTCAGCCTCATTCTGTGTATCTGTAAAATTTATTTTTTTGCCTATTTTTTAATTTATACAACCTTGTTCTATTTTTCAGTCACCTTACATTCTTTTTGAAACAAAACAGATATACCACTACATACAAATTACTTGATCACAATCAGGGATAATTTGTGTCAATTTTACTCTCTAGTGACTGGATTTTTTTAGTCACGGGGCCTGTGACATATACCGTATTTCCCCAAAAATACAACCTAGCCAGATTATTAGCTCTAATGCATCTTTTGGAGCAAAAATTAATGTAAGACCCAGTCTTACATAATATAGTATAGTATAGTATAATATAATATGTAACATAATACTGGGTCTTACATTAATTTTTGCTCCAAAAGACGCATTCGAGTCTATTCTAGCTGATGGACCAGCTAGGTCTTACTTTCGGGAAACACGGTAATATGGCTCTTGTACAGTATGTTATAAACGACAGGTAAAACTTACAAAGACGTTTGTAGAAAAAGATTCATAATCATTTAAGTGTCCTTATTTAAACCAAAGAATCCATAAAACCAAGTAAAAAAACATAGTAACAATGTAAAAGGGGCACAGGTTCTAAAGGGTCTAAGAAATTAAAGAAAAAAACCCTCCAAACCAACATCAAAACAAACCCACAAACCAAGTATACTGCACCAAGTTTTAAGGACAGCTTCTAACCACAATTTCTTAAGACTTTTCAAAAAGCAATCATAAATGTGCAATCGATTCTCCAGCAGGAATTTGGACCTACATTCACGTTGTAACATTAGAAACGCAATCCCGTACTCCTCCCCTCCCCTGACACTACTGGAGACAGTTTGCTCCCTAACCATGCTCATGAACCATGACCTAGCATGTTTAACCTGTTATTCCAATTGCTCATTTATCTACTATGTTCCCCATATCTGGTAAGTTCCCCTGAGAAAACAAAGATGTCTAGATGTGGTATTCTAAAGCTGCAGTGTTTATGAAGTGGTAAACACAAAAATACTTGGAATTAAGTAAAAGTTGAAATTCGGAGTATAAAACGTTTATCCCTTTTTATTTACTCACTCTACAAAGTGTTTTCCATTCATGAGATGCTGCTGTAATTTCCACACCAAGTACATATTTATTTTTTAATATTTGAAAGGTAAATACACTTGCTGCCTTTTTAAGATGTACGTTCCTAAAGTAGTAAATATTAGTGTTCACATCTCCCAGAACATTGTAATTTTCAAATACATGTTATCCTATTGATTGCTATATATATTTTTCATAATAGTTAATCACAGTCACTTACTGGTTTGTTTAAATGATGTCCTACTGAATCCGCTAATGTTCCTATGGCATCATAAAGAATGAGCAGGTTCTTATGCTGGTATTTACTAAACGCGAAGACCAAGGTATCAAGTATATAAGCAAGGTAAGGAACAAGTTCTGTACAAGCCTCCTCTTCTAGGGTAGCAAAGGCACTGTAATTAAAGAGAGAATACTGTTGAAGAAAAGGAATCGTTTATAATAGAAACAGAAAACTAAGTCTATAGTTTATAGAATATCTATTTACACTTTACATGCCTATCTTCTTACTGTACCACACCAGATGCATATTTTTAGTTCTTTCCCATTCCTCATCACCTCTTTCAAACAGACTGTAGTCTATGTGCATCTATTTAACTACAATGGTAAAATCTACAATTAAAATCTGTTGGTTCTTATATTTATTCAACCAACAAATTTATTTGGTGTTTACTGTTTATTAATCACTGAGTGCTGGGATATAGCAATGAACAAAACAAAGTCCCAATTCTCAGGTAGCTAACATTCTAGTGACTGTTCCAGATTAATAAGATTACAATTAAAACTGTTAAAAACTCTAATTTCATTTTACCAACGGTCACAAAATGACAATCATTTTTAACACTTGGCGTGTTTGATATACTTAGTGTGTTTATTGTATACTTGAAAGTTGCTGAGAGATCTTAAGCACTGTCACCATGAAAAAAAGTTACCTATGTTAATTATATGAAGTGGTGAATGTGTTGATTATCTTGATCTTGTAATCGTTCTACAATGTATACAAATATCAAATCATGTTGTACACTTTAAATATATGCAATTATTATTCCTCAATAAAGTTAAAAATGTTTTTCTAAGCCCCACACTATACACTTAGAGTGCACGGTATACTTGTTACTACAAATTTGCGTTATGTATGGCTTATCTATTAGGACAAATGTATAAGAAAGGAAAAAAATTCCAGGATCTCAATGCAATATCAATTTAGACCTAAATTTGTCCTGACTCTACGGTATATCTGGCTCTTCATTTCTAAAATTAGGGTTTGTATTATCTTGCTCTGTCAAGTCAGGAATTTCGCAAAATGATAGGCTTAAGCCAGCTGTGAAAAGTTATGTTCATTAGCAAGCGTGAACTATTTATCTATTTCCTTCACAGGACTTACCATAAATTACAGTTGTTTATACTCCCTACTAGCCTGTAAGTTTCAAGATGGCAGGAACTTAGGCCCAGCATTTAGTGTACGCCTAACAATTAGTAGAGAGCTAAAAAAAACAAGCTGAATGAATAAACTACAGGAAACCAAACACGGTCTGTATCCTTCACCCACTTAAAAAAAATTTAGTGCTATTAATCACCAAAGCCCTCTGGTTCAACTTTCTTTCATCTCATTAATAATTAAAATTCTGTTCTAGATATTGTTGCTTCAGCTCTGGAAAAGTCCAACTATCTTTAAATTTACTTTCCTTTTTCAACGGCTTTTTTCCCTATTAACAAAGTTAGTGGTGAAAGAAATTAAGAGCTATGCTTGACAGGCCTTTTTAGAACATAAAGGTTTGTTTCAAAAAATTGAAATATTTGTAGCAATGCAACTAAATGCTGGTCTGACATAAAAACAAGACAGCCCCAAACTCAACTGACAGAGCAGCTACTTAAATAGATAAACTTTGTGACAGACAACATGTCACCGTGGGGCTTCTGTGGAGTTACGGTAATTGACCTGCAGACTAATAATGTGAACCTGCTCTAACTTTGTCATTGCTTTAAGAGTAGGACCCTTGCCATCACCACTCTAGACATCTGTGGGAATTAGAATAAAAGATAATTCTGTTATTACAGCTACTGAGAAAAACAGTTTAAGGAATAGCAAAACCTGATGTCTAGTTAGAGTCACAATTGGACTCACAAAATCATCAGGTGAAAGCTACAGGTAACAAAAACCTCATTAATGGTTCAATACCAACCTTTCGTCACAAGGTTGAAAATGAGTTTCTCATTGAAATACCCACTCCTTTCGCCCACAAAGAACATTTTATTATGAATTTGTCCCACCTGCAGGCAGCTTCTTGTACTCTCTTGTTGCTATCCAGGATACGCTTCAGCAATTCTGTCATTAATGGCTTCAGGTACGTGTCTGGGGGCTGGCTGACTACCCAGTGTGCATAGCGGCTAAGAGTCCAGCACGTTATGGAACGCACAAGAGCCTTTTTATCAGAGAGGCACTGAATAAGGTGAGGAATGAGCTCAGGCAAGTATGGAATCATGCCTTGCATGCAACCTAGGAAAAAAAAGTAACAGAAATCTTTCAAACAGTGCTAAAATATGGTTAAAATTATTTCAGTTATTAAACCAATACATGCATCCATGAAAAATATTCAGATCATCTCCACTGCAATTAATATACTGGAATCTGTTCCAAAATTATATATTTAAAAAAAAATAACTAAAATGAAACATAACTGCTCCTAAGTATCTTCCAGCTGTGTTAGGAAAGCTTATTTTACTTCTGGTAACCAAATTATGACTTTCAGAAACTCCTGTAAAATGCTTCAATTTCTTATAGATGGATGTTTACAACTAGGACAGAATAATAATCCTTTATAGAGAAGGATGACACACTGGATTCATCGTATTTCTTACACTCACTTATGGAACAAAGTTATTTTTCTAGGAATGAAAATGCTTCTGACATCACAGTCCTTGTGCTCAGTTCCCTTTATTATAACAGAAGAATTTGCAAAATATCTGGCTGAGATTAGACGTAAACCCATGGCTGTTTAATAAATTATATTTAACTGGTTCAAAGTAAATACTTGTCCTAAGATGGCTTTTGGATTCAAATATCCTTTTTCAAGTTAATGTAGATGATAGTTTTATTTATCCTATTATCAGCAACACAAGAGCAAAGTATATTAATTTAGAGTGAATAGTCTTGCTTATGGAGTAATAATTCCTTAAAGTAGCTGAGCATTAGTGCCTATTACGAACTTTCCAGTTCCAACTTGACTTAGACTTACCTTCAGCAATTGCTCCTAAAACCAAGATGCCTGATTCTTTAACAACCCATTCATGATGAAAAAGCAATTCTTTCAAAAGGGGCAAAATATGTGGCAAAAGCTCATCACGATACACATTTGCAAGAACATCTAGGGCAGCAGCAGAACATTTTCCTAAGGAAATATTTAAATCAGAAATATTATATTAACCTCTATTATCTTTTCGTTACATATATGTAAAATGAGTATTCGTTGCATGTACAACACTTTATTCATACCTCTACAGTTTTAAAGAATTCAATAGGCAGTCTGTCACATGAAAAAAATTCTATTAACAAGACTCTTTTATGACCAAGAATTACAAAACTAATTATAAATTGGAACAAAAGTCACCAGCACATTAAGCAAAAAATATGCTGGAAAACCTTTATAGACTAAGGAATTATCAACTATGGGACTATATATAAATTTACATTTCATTTAATATAATTTAGAAAAGAAAAAATTAAAAAGAACAAAAATATAATTAAGTATCCAAATATGAACTAGGCATTATAAACCATTAATACAAACTATTAGAAAATGGTAAAATCCTTTTTTTAAAAAAGCTGTTACAGTGGCCAGAAGTAGCACCTTATTCATCAATAAGGGTCTTAATTATATTGTATGGTAGATCCATACAAATGAATGTTATAGCCACAAAACAATGAAATCTATTATGTACTGACAGAATGAGTTATATAATATATGGAAAAGAACTAGCAGAGGACATATGATCTGATTTCACTTTTGGAAAGTCAGCTTTCTATCCAAAAAAGAAGATATACATGTATTTTTCTGTATGTGCACAGAAAAACTTCCGGAATATAAACATGGGTGGGATGCAAAGAGGAAGTGCACCCCCCAAATTCAATGTACCTTATATAATCTTAAGTCGCCCTGCCCTAAACCTGAAAGTAGGGATACACTGGAAGGTTAATTTGTGATAGGAGGGAAGACTTTGGGTTCTCCTGTGAGATTTGGGTGCCAATATTAATGTGTCATCATACCAGCTACGCTGACCTTGGGCAAGTTTCTCTTTCTGCAGTTTCCTTGCCTACGTCAAGCTATTGGAAAGATTCCATTTGATGTGCACGCAAAGTCCTTGGCTTCGTGCCGGGCACGTTTGGCACAACTGTTAGTTAGAGGAAACTAAACGGGCAACAGAGCATTATTGAACCAAATGAGTAACAGAGTCCCAGCTGATGAGTCATGTCCTTAACCACTTCATAGTTACTGGAAATCCTAACAATGAATTACAGCAGTGGTTCTCAACTAGGGGCGATTTTGTTTCCCACGGACATGTCTGAAGACATTCCTGGTTGTCACAACTGTGCGTACACTGACATCTATTGAGTAGATATCAAGGAGCCACTCAACATCCTCTAATACACAGGGCAGCCCCCACAACGAAGAATTATGTGGCCCGAAGTATCAAGAGTGCTGAGGTTGAGAAACCATGAACTAGAGCTCTAAGAACCAGGAAGCCAGCAAGCACAATACAGGTGTCTACGTTCCTCCCCAGACTTATTTAATTAGACTGTGGCCCAGAACGTCCGCTCAATAGTTGATGTGGATTTGCAGCTAAGGTTGAAAACTAACAGATTTAAAAAAGACATTTTGTAAATTTGAATTATGACAAAGCAATTTATCACGAAAAATAAGTTTATGTTAGGAAAACAAAAAAGGCTTATGGTCAATGTCAATGTTTCTATTTTATAATATGAAAAAAAATATATAGCCTTTTGAGAAATGAGAGTTTAGAGATGAGGCGGCTTTTTAAGAAACAAAATGAATATTAAGTATAAATGAGCCATCATGGGTGGCTGGATGGCTCAGCTGGTTAGAGTGCGAGCTCTCTACAAGGTTGCCGGTTCAATTCCCGCATGGGATAGTGGGGCTGCGCTCCCTGCAACTAAGATTGAAAATGGCGAGGACTTGGAGCTGAGGTGCCCCCTGGAAAAACACACTGTCCCCCAATATTCCCCAATAAATTAAAAAAAACAAAAGAGCCATCAGAAAAATGCAAAACAAAACCACAGTAAGATACCGTTTCACATTTGCCAAAATGGCTGTAACAAAAAACATTAACTGTTGGCAAGCATGTAGATAAACTAGAATCTTAAGACACTGCTGGTGGGAAAGTCAATGATGGAGCCATTTTGGAAAACAGCCTGGCAGTTTCTCAGAAGGTTGAACAGAGAGTTGCCATATGACCCAGTAATCCCCCTCCTGCGGATGCAATCAAGAAAACAGGCTAAGTGAAAGAAGCCAGTAACAAGAGACTTCATATTCTATGACTCCACTTATAGGAAATTTCCAAACAGGCAAATATACAGACAGAATATCGACCGGTAGTTGCTTCGGGTTGGGGGACTGGAAGAAAATGGCGAGTGACTGATAATGGGGATGGGGTTTCTTGTTGGAGTTCTCGAATTTAGTGTGGAGATGGATGCACAACTCTGAATAAAGATATTAAAGACCACTGAGTCGTACACTTTAATGGGTGAATTATATGGTATAAATTATTTCTCAATAAAGTTATCAAAGCAGGTAACTGTGCTTTTCTCTCTCTGACTTACTTAGATTCCAGTCAGAAATTGTATCGTCATCATCAATTTCATCGTCATCGTCGTCCTCTTCTTCAATTCCATCTTCATCATGCTGCTGAGCCACTGTCCTTGATCGATGAAAACGTGGCCTTATATCCTGTTCACTATCAGGAATCGTTTCATCTTCTTCAACATCACCCTTTGTTTCAAAGGGAAAATTTTGGTGATATTCATTATAAGCTAATAATAAGTACGTGAGTAAAAGACTCAGAATATCCGGAGATGGGGTCACCAACAGGATTCTCAACTACATGTCTTCATCTGTTCTTTGTGAAGGGGAGACTAGATTACACAACACCTGTTAGGTATCAGGTACTTCCAACCACATTATATTGCCTCTCATCCTCTGGTATAATCTAGATTACCTGAATATCACATTCAGATCATATTTAAGGTATTTTAAAATAAACACCAAATAATTGGAATCAACGGGAAATTAATGCTAGCTCTGCTAGTGTCACCATCTAGTTCCAATTAAGCTAGAATCTATTACCACCCAAATTCATTATGTTTGCTTCTATCTTTGAACTCTATAGCATATAACAGGAAGTCTGTTTACATAGGGTCTATTCTAAATAAAAGTTCTATTAGTTGAATTCAAAAATTGACTAAGTCAATAAAAATAAACTTCACTATTCACCAGCAGCATTTCCTTACCTTAAGGAGGATAATATCTATGTCTGAGTACTTCATGCCATTCACTAACACAGGAATCAACCTATAAAGAAAGAAGATCCAAAGAGCAACAGAATTAAGAAGTCTTAAGAACCTTTTATATACCAATACTAAAGAGACAACCACCACTAATATTATCTTAGAGAATTTTCTGTGCTGTTTGCCCTTCTCAAATGATGAGTATTACTGATACATATCTCAGACCTTTTACACACTCATGCATGGGCTCCACTGGATGGAATCTCAGTAGGGTTAAGGTATTTGGCAACAGTGCTTATAAATAAAATAGCAATTTCTCCCCTAAGAATTTATCCCAAATATGCCAACAAACATTCCCATTTTATAAAAGACCAATGTTCTTTGATACAGTAACAAAAACACTGGAAGCAATCTAAACGTGCACCATTTAGGCCTCGTTTAAAATAAATTACAGTAAAGTTGAAAACAACCAACCCCAGGTATAAAACACATACAGCACATTCCATTTGAATTAACAGTGAGATTTCCCATGTAATTACTTGTAAACACAGAGTATCTAGGAACGATATAGAAGAAATTGGTATCTTTGGAGAAAGGAGTTGAGTAGGTGAAAAAAGGGACAAATTCATCTTTTGTTTTATTTCTAAATGGTGTGACATTGTTAAAATAAGCATACATTCAGTATTTGTATTCCTTTTAATAAAAGAGATAAGAGTGAGTAATATATAGTAAGTCTAAAGGAATTTAGCCAAGAGAAATATTACAAAAATGAAAAGAAGAGCGCTATGGACAAAGTGATTATATTATAGCCTTTGATAAAGTTAGGAAATTTAAAATTTCTACTAAGAAAACAGTTGAATAAATCAGGATATCACACCCAATCTGAAGTATTACGTAGTCATTAAACTAGAACCATGATATCTGTAAACATAAAATTCCAGGTATACTGGAATATTTATAATGTAATTTAAAAAATATTTATCAGAACACTAAGTAAAGGGCAAAAGACTAACTTCATTTCCTTTTGTAGCTATGATAGTATTAAACTTTGACTGGTTTAAGCTTTGATGATTTGTTTTCTCACTAGTCCACCACATACACTTAAAAGAGCCCACTGGGATAAAAGGTATGAGAACACTGGAAATATCTAACAATGTCCTCAATCCTCTGGTTCCAAATCCTACCTTTATTTGTTATGGATGGCTTGGGAAAAGTATGAATAGGCAAAGAAACTCATAACCACGAGTGCTAGTTGTGGGCTGGTAATAAGCACCTTCCTTATAACCTAGTGAGAAAAGTATTGATTCCCATTTTACAGATGAGTAAACTAAGGCTCAGAGATTACATTATATCCACAAGGTCCTTAGTTTTACATAAACAAGGGAGTCAGAATTCAAAACCAGTTTGGCTTGACTCCAAAGATAACGTTCTTTTCCTATACCAGATGTAAGAAACTTTCACTCTCTATATTGTCTTGAGCCTTTGTTGAGGCCTTACTTCAAATTGATATATATTTTAATATCAATTAAATAAACATAAATGAAAACAATTTTGAGTACAACTTAACTACCAATGAGATTAATTTTAAAAGCCTTCATTAACTAAATGAATGCTAATAGGGAAATAGAAGCAGTGGGATTTAAAATTTCCTGGATAGGGATAAAAGATGTGGGCCAGCCAAACTTTCACATATGTTCAAAGTTCTAAATTCTACAATAGAAAGTTTAATAGTTATTTAACATTATAGCTGGTATAACATAACTAGATAATATTTGTAATACATAGAACCATATTTTGTAAGCTACAGGCATTTTGCAGGTGAACCAGGTACATTTGGGTTACCAATAGTTAAATCATTTATGATCTTTAACAATTTCAGAAAAGTGGTGAGGACAGATGGCAGGCTGTAAAATACTGAAGTGTTAACATTAGATGAGGTAAAGAAATGAAGACAGGGAGCCCCATCTACTTTTTGAATCTTTTTAAGATGGAAGAAACTGCAGCAAGTTAAAAAGTTATGGAGAAAGAGGCAAGAGAGAGGGGAAAGTTGCAAGAGAATATATCTGTCTGCTGGAGTGAGATCCTGGAGGACAAGAAAACAATTATGCTATCCAAGTCCATAAATAGAAAGATTGGTTAGGAAGAGGACAACTCACATGAAAATACATCTTTAAGTTTTGGGGCAAGATGAAGGGTCACTTGGGTTCCCAAAAAAGGAGAAGTGCTCAAAATCAATGAAGGGAACTTCAGAAGAGTGACAAAGTTTTGAAACAGTTGTTCTAGTGAATTGATGATAAAAGCTGATCTAGAACAAGAAAAATCGGCAGACAGTGTGAAAGGTCCACTTGATGTTGAAGACCATAGATTTTTATAGCCATCAATCTTCTTGGCAGTGTAAATTTTCCCAACAGTATTTAACAAGAAGCAAACACAGTTCAATTCATCCAGAGCAGGAGAGAGACAGGGTAGTTGAGGGTTTACAGTCAACAATTAATTTGGATCATGTCTGTGCCAGGTCGAGAAAGAATAAAAAGATGTGCAGGAAATTAGGGACTGATAAAGCTGGGCAAGAGAAAAAAAAAACAAAAAACAAAAAGGTTGGAAAGGGATACGAGACTTAAGTGTGATCATGGGGCAATGACGTGTGTCTGATGAATCCAGTCATGCAAGGCAGCCCATTATTTTTGAACAGATCTAACTCTTATTAAGCCTCATGTAGCCAACTGAAAACAAGACAATTTTAGTGCAACATCACGGAAAGGCAATGACATTAATACCAACAATTAAAGTTTACTTAAATATGTGCTGGGCTTTGGGTTTACATGGCTTAACCACAATAGCCCCTGGAGATAGTAATACACATGAATAAAGGTGGGAAAAAAAGAAAAAGAAATAAAGACCCTGCTTTACCAGATAACAAAATACATGATTAAATGTTTAATAATCAAGACTACTGGTTAAAAAAAGAACAGACTATATACCCCAGAAACAGATGAAAGAATTTAATGTTTTCCATCCGTTACATGAGTGCTTTCTATGTGAGTGCGTATCAATACGAGATCTCATTACACATACAATTTTGATACCTAAGCAAACATTTTTTTTTTTTCTCATACTATAAACAAGAGTCTGGTTAACAGAGCTGGGAAACACAAGCTTTTTAAAAATCATGTTTTTCTTTTTTTTATCTCAGCATCAGATTGACTGATATAAAAATGGTTCACAAACCAGTGGTTTGGAAGACGCAAGTCAAACCCAATTATGACTGGAATGAATTGTTTAATGTTTGCACTAACTAGCATAGCAAAATGGGAGTGTTGATTTTTTAGCCCACTACCCAATTCCTGCTTACTTTAAGGATATTTAGCTTTTCTTAGTGTAATCCCAGGTTAAAGCACCTAGTTATAATTGTGTATTATCAGCAATATCTCAATGTGATAGCTTAGGTTTTCATTAATAGAAGCCCTTCAGTTTTTATAAAAATTATTTGTTTATATGACTTTTAGAATTATAATATTCTATGATAAGAAATAAGTATATCATAAAAGTGAAATGATATACTTCTCCCCACAAATTAGGGAGAAAAGGAAGACTAATATATGGATTTCCTGAAGAAAAAGAACCCATTAAGCACATTATGTTTCAGATTGACTAGAATATAGGTGGAACTGCCGCTTTCTTGGTGGGGATAGAATTTATTGGAAAAGAAAGTTAACTGACTATATAAAAATGAGAACATCTAAGTACTGCAATCATCATGACTTCACTAACACTACAACATATTAAAACAAGTGCTTTTGTTCTTTGCTCATCCAGATAGCTAACATTAGAGAAATTGTAACAGCTGACAAAAGCTGTGATAGGATGAGACACAGCTAATGGGGTACAAATTGGTCTCACATCACTGTAGAGAACAATGTGGAATATTTATGAAAAATCTTGAAATGCTTAGCCCTTGACCTTGGTAAAAATCACTTCTATGAATTCTACCTGAAAAGAAACAACCACTTATAGACAAAGACAGATGCTCACTCCAGGATTATTTGATTAAAAAGAAAAAGGGCAAACAAAAAAATTGAACAACAGAACAGTCTATTATACATACACGGTATGCACACCACGTACATGGAATAGTACATACATGGTTTAAAGACTAATGATATGGAAGAATGCATACAACATATAGTAACTGAAGAGCAAACTACAAAACAGTATAATCAGAATTTTAAGAACTAACTATAACTAGATGCCACGTTAAATGTTTTACATATTATCAAATTTAATTATTCCCCAAACACCCTGATTTGGTATATGGTACTAACACAGAAACAAACAAACAAAAGCAACATATCAAAAACACTAACAGTGATTACTAGGGGTGGTGAAAATCCAGATTTGAAGTTTCCTGCATTTTAGTTTTCTTCCAATATCCTATATCACTTTATTTTCAAAAGCAAGCATTACTTTTAAAATGACTGATTTTAATACATATATCAAATCATTACATTGTACACCTAATATATTTTATGTCAATTGTGTATCAATAAAACTTGAAAAAAATTTTTAAAAATTGATCTAACATCATTCATTAAGCCGATTTAAAAACAGACTTAACAATAGGTAAACCAAAAATTTCATAGCATAGCAACTAGTGGGAATTCTTTTTTGGGAAAAAACCCAGCAGAGTCCATGGTCAAATTACATGGATTAAAAAAGAACTATGCCATGAATTATCCAAAATTAAGTATAATTTAGAATAAACCATACTCATGTAATTTTTAAAAAATGTAATTGCCTCTTGAAAAAAAATCTCTTTACTTATACCAACAATAAAATTAAGTTTGACTTCTTTAGAACTTAATTCCCTGATGGCAGAAGAGTGCAACATAAAAATGAGGAACCACTGTTAAATTTAAGAACAAGGTAGCATTCACACAAAAAAAAACCACTTACTTAGGAAGATGCCTTACAAGTACATCTTTGCATATTGGTTGCTCAGCCAAAGTGAGCCAAAATTCACAGGCTTCTAAAGCCACATTTTCGTCTTGATCTTGGGTCCTCTGTAGCATGTACTGCAAACAAAGAAGCCTCAATATTAATTAGTTAAAATCATACAATTAAAATCAACCTAGTCTTATTTCAGCAAGTTAATGGTCCTCTGCTATGGCCTTCTACTTTATAACGGTTTTCAAACTAGTGTTTGGATTCTCAAAAAAGCTTCCTATTTAATTCTAAAATGCAGTCAGACTTAAGAACTGCTGCTTTAGAATGTTGTCTAATGAAAATTGTTCAATACATGTATTGTTTATCTGCTTCTGTATGGATGGATCATTTTTTATGAAACTACTGAGATTTAAAAAAATGTATTAATAGTCAAACATTAAGGCTTTGTAGAAACATCAAAATAAAAAACTCCATAAACCTTTCTTACAATTAAGACTCTTTTAATAACTACTCAAGCTGTCTCTGGCATGTATATCTTTCACACATTTAAAGAAATATATACATATTATACTACAAATGTTAATTTTTTTATAATTTGGAAAGAAGTAGTGACACTTCTCAGTGCAACTATAATTTGTAGTTTCCAACAAAATAAGTTTATCACGTCCTCTGAACATACCGAGACAAATTCACTTTTAGTTGAAGGAATATCTGACCCCAAATCTATCCAGAGGCATACTATCTAACCCTCTTTAAAAAACCCTTATATGCAAAAACGAAATAAACACAGTCAAAGTCATGTATGATTTCCCAATGTACCAGGGACTGCAACTGAGGTCAACTGATGTATTCTTTGTACATCCTCTGCCTGATTCAAACATCTCTCATGACAAAATATGGCAACCCAACAATTTTGACAGGCCAATTGATCCCTGTTACATTCCATACCATGTTCTACTATGCTGAGTATCGCTGAAGAATGAACTGTAGCACTGTAGATTAGGCTCCCCAGATGTGATATGGCCCTAGCAAATGTTGAAATGTCTTTAACTCCAAACTCTCTTGCTAAACTTTCAATCAACCCGATTCTTCTAAATACTTTACAGAGGGAATAGGCTCATCAGAGAACTGTCATTTATCCCCATCTTATTCTGCAACATATGCTTGCTTATCTCTATAATCATCTTTCCTAATGTTGCAAGCCTTCTTCTAACAGGTCTTACACTCCATCCTTTAAAAAAAAAAAAAGGTCTTCCCTCTTCATACCATATGGACCTCTGGAAGTAAAAGGGAGGCTCTAGAAACATACTATTTAATCCACTCACAAAGCTATATATACAACTATACCCAATAATATGAAAATTAAGTGGTATAGTTTGACTCTAGCATTACTGGGTACTGCTCAAATTATTTTGTTCTAGTTATAATTACATCTTATTTATTCCTTCCTTTTAAATATGGCTAAACTGTGATCAATGTACTTAGGACTTCCTAGTAAAATAATCCTAATTGTATTTTAAAAGCTAAATGGTTTGTTGGAACTAACTATAACAGTTATGTATTTTCTACTCAGAAATCTCATTGTTACCATAAATCATAATTGATCAGATCAATTTTACCAGTAATGGGCAGAAAACTCTTAATGACACAAGAATATGCCACTTAATGTACCAGAGTTATATCGATTATTTAGTCCAACCCGTATCTAATAAATACAAATAATCTAAATATTTCCTAGTTATTTTGGTTAAAAGGTATATACTCCTTTAAATAACTTTTCTCCTTTATAACATCACAAATCTCATGAAAGAAAAATCAACATAAAAATAATTTATCATTTTAAGATGATCATAACTGTTTTTCATAGACCCCCCCACGTGTTAAATATTAGAAAACAATGGTTTCACATTATACATTTTGTGCCCAAGATTTTTCTTGAGGGAAAGATGAGGCGAGAGCCTTTAAATGGTCTGTGTTACCTCAACTATATTATGCATGTGAGGAAGCAGGCGATCCATTCGAACTTCAAGCAACATCACAAGTGCCCGGCACACATTTTTCCGTACCTCTGGTTCTTCATCCCCAGCCAACGCAAAGAGATTCTATTGCACAAGAAATATTTTTTCTAGTTAAGTACTCCAATATGTTAGAAAGGTTTATAAATAATAACCAGTAATCTGAAGTTGGTAACATTTAAACAGCTCTAAGATATAGTACAAATAAAGAGTGAATTAATTGGCCTACAATGTTTTAGGTTAAAAAATAAGACAAGTGTAGGATAATTGCCAAAAATTATGATTTTTGTATATGACCTGATAGAGTATGATTGGTTGTGTTTTGAGGTAACTTTTAGTTTGTGAAAATATAATCATGTCATTACACACAGGGGTACTCATCCAGCACATCCAGAAGTAGAGATAATCATTAAAATACAATTTGGTTTACTCTTCAAAATTACTGTCTGTCAAGAGATTATTCCTACCAACTCTTATTTTTAAGGTGATAATAGGTGCAAGTTCTACCAAAGCATCAGTAATTGGGAAATATATACTGAGTTTCTAAAGATTAACCCTAAACTGCTGTTGTTTATTGAGTCAACTACCGAGAAAATAAAAGTAGCAATCAATCTTATGTGGTTAACAAGTTTCTCAACAATGTTAAAAAAAAATGTGAATAAACAAGACTATTTTGTTTAATCTTCACAGCTCCAAGATGTTATTATTAAATTTTACAGATAAAGATATGGGAAGTTTAGATATTAAGTTGCCAGCCAGTGGGGGATCTGAATTTGGTTTCCGTGGAATCATGAATAAGTCCACATTTATTTCATTATATCAACAAACCTCCAGTAGAAGAATAAGCTGTCTCTTGTAGAGGTTGTAAGTGGGGAAGTGTGAAGGAAAAACAATCAACTTTCCTTATCTTACTCCTGAGATTTTATTTGCAAACACAACACACACACACACACACACACACACACATTAAAAGCAGTAAAAAGATCATTAAAAAAGTAAAATCCAATGTGCCCCACCATTGTCATTACCCAGGAAATCACAAAAATGTCTTCAAATATTTGAACCTGAAATCTTACAAAAAAGGGGTAAGACAATGGCGAAGTTCAAATACCAAATACGACAGTCTGTGAAGTACTGTTGTAGCATTTCAAAAACTTTGACTTCCCCAAGTCCTGCCTGTACATTTAACGCTTGCAAAACTCTGTAGTTCCTCTTTTAATTAGATATATTTTACAAGGTCAAGGAATAATGTTTTCCCAGAAGGCACTGCTTATGTTAGATATACACCTTTCATTAAAGTTGATGTTGTCTTAACCCAGCTTTGCTAAGGTATGTTAAGGACGTATATACATTAGCAACCAATATACCTTCCATCAACATTATCAAACTTAGCAGACATGACATCAGCCCCTGGTGAAAGCACTGATAACTGAAGAAACTAATGAATACATTTATTAATTTACCAAGAAGTTAGTGAGTGCCTAGTATGTCAGGCACCTCTTCTTAATTAAGCTGTTAAAGAAGAATAGCAAGAGGAAATTATAATTTCTAAAAATAATAATAGCAGTAGCTAACATGTAGAGTACGCACTCTGTAGCAGGCACTGCTCCAATTTGTTTATTGCAAATAACTTTATAACAATCCAACAAGGTAGACCTATCATTAGCCTGATTTTACAGATGATGAAACTGAAAATATTTGTTCATCAAGGTGCCCCAGGTTAAGAACTATTAAGTTGTGGGGCTGGGATTTAAACACAGGCAGTCTTACTCCAGACCTCTAATATTACCCACTACCCTCTCTAGCAAACTAGCCCTAAAACACTTTGAGGCATAACATTTATGCATCCCTAGCACCAAGCACAGTGCCTGATTCACAGTAGGTACTCAGAAATTAGAAAAAAACAAGTAAACCCCTGACTCTTCCCCCTTATAATTTTCCAACAGAAACACCAGAATGGCCTCTGAAAGATTTTTTTTTTAAGGAAAAGCTGAAATGAAATGAAAGGAATGTGTCAGGAGGTGCCTGACACATACTATGACCTCAGTAACTAATTAATTTCATTTGATGAAAGTAAAAGTGAAGTGCTTAAAGAATTTAAAAACTCCTTTCACAATTGTTGTCATCAAGTGGCAGAAGTTCTGAAAAGGAATTCTACTGCTTAGGGTTTATGGCCAGAAAATTATGCTCTTATCTTTCTGCTTTTAGCAAAAGTTGAAAATGTCTTTAGAAATGCTTGAGATTTAAGAGCCAATTTTTCCCCGACACTTCTAATTTTATAATGGAAAGAAACCAAGAGAAAAACAGAAGTACAGCATGTCCTCGAATGTTGTTTTGTTATAATGTTGATGAGATGCAGTAGGAACTTACTCTCATTTTTATCAATTAGCCTGTGGTAAAACTGGTTTCGTTATACTTTCTTTTCCTTAAAGTCACAGAACATATTGACAACGAACGTAAAGTGAGAATTACTATCCTATCCTGTCCTTTTAGTCTGTGCCTTCAGATTCATTGTCAAGTTAAATTTATTCAATCGCACCAATGAATGTTATGTTTCAAATGAGCTGGGAGATTTAATTTCCATATGCAATTAAACAGTATATTGAAGCAGAAATTTTTATAGAGAACATATTAAACACACTACAATGAATGTTTACATCATGATACAAGAGGAAAAATCAGTAACATTGTTAAAGTTTAGTTATAAAAGCAATTAACATTTTCTAACCTCAAAAACAAAGGGGGAGGATTAATCTTACCTCAATAAAAGAATCAATGTGCAACATCAGAGCTTGAGTCCTACTGATGATAAACTGATTGACACATGCGACAGCGTGAGATCTAGAAACAAAATTTAAAATTTAACAGATTGCTCATCACATCTTTTTTTCTATTTATAGAAGATATGATAAGAACTTAAACATTCCTTCACAAGAATATTATGGTATATGTATAGCCATACACACTCACTCACACCCCAAAAAGAGTTAAATTTCTCCGTGTTTTAACAAAGAATATGAATATTAAGTGAAAAATGCAGCTTGCAGAGCAACGCTACTGCTTCTAGGAAAGTAAAAAGTGTCTGAAAGGACATTTGGACATTTTTAATAGTGTGTATCTCTGAAGGATGGGGGGACATATCGAAATTTGTTTTATATACCTACAGATTTACCTACATATTCCTTTTGACACTAAAAACGGGAATAGTCTACAGTTTGTGTTCTCACATACTCAATTCAATCCCACAGTAATTATTAACGGCACTACCTTTAAAAATATATCCATAATCAAATCACTTACTACCCTCCACTCTTCTCTAAATCATGATCTCCCAACAAGGATTACTCCAATAGGCTCTTATTGGTTTTCTGACTTCCACGGTGCCAAACCCCACTAAAATCTGTTTGACACATGAATAAGATAACATTAAATCCTTGCTCAGAATGCTCCAACAGAACAATCTACTTAAAAAAAAAAAAGTTTTTAAACTTTGTGGGCCACATGAGGCCTCTGTGGCAGCTTCATCCCCGCCTCCCCCAAATATAACCCTTTAAAATACAAAACCGTTCTTGGCTCATAGTTCATGGTCATGGCTGGATCAGATCCCCATAGGTCAGTTTGCTGACTACTAACCTGGACACTACACTATAATGTGGCTCCTCTCTACCCCTCCGAACTTCATTTCCTACTACGCTACACATTTTTTCTTCTTCTGTCACCCTAAAAGGCTTGTTCCTAACTCCAGGGCCTTTGTCCTTGTTCCTCACTCTTAAAATGGTCTTCACCTTGATCTTTCAAAGACATGCTACTCTACCTTGTTCAGGGTCTCTTCACAAATATCACCTTTATAGAGAATCTTCCACACAAAATACTTGTGAATCACTGTCTAACCCCTTATTCTCATTTTCCAAAGTATTTATCATGAAATTATCTTTATTATCTATCCTGTGTGCCTCCTCTTCTAATAACCCAACAGAAAAAAGAACAGAAAGTCAGCATGTAGAGCCAACAAACATGACAAGATGTCATGTTTCATGACAGAGAAGAAAACCATCAAGACCATAATAAAATAACCATTTTAGATCTGTCTGATTGGCAAAAATTAAAATGCGACATTACTAAAAGCTGAATATGTGTACCCAGAGAATATTTTGATTTGTTAATAAAGAGTATAAATTAATGCAATCATTTTGGAAAACAGTTTGGTGTTATTTCCTTGAATTTTTCATTCCCATGCCCTGTTTCCCAGAAATCCCTTAAGATTTTATGTCTTCCTAAGAGAAACTTGAAAATAGAAAAGAGATAGCATATAAATGTTTTTAGTAGCAAAAACCTGGAAGCCACCCAAAGGCCAGTGAGTGGGAATACGTGAATAAATTGTGTAACTGCCATGCAAAGGAATAGTATACAGTAGTCAAAACAAATGAGCTATTGTGACACAATATGATCTTAGAAACACAATATTACATTTAAGAAGTCAAAGATTAAATTTTGTATACTTTTTATAAAGTTAAACAAATTATATATATAGTAGTATATAAATTTTACACACATATACGCAATAAAAATTTTTGTTTAAATGCAAGAAAAGGATACAGTTGGGATTAGATACAGGTTGCTGTCAAGGACTTAGCTTTTATTTTGGGTGGTGGATTTGAGTACTTACTATTGAAAATAACTAATAAGTAACTAAAGACTAAATGGAAGCGGGAAATGATGAGAATGTGTCACGAGCTAAGAATCATAACCCAATTTATATACTGCTAGTATAACTAAAAAGAAAATAAAATGAATTTGACTTTTAAATTAATATTATGAATAAAACTATTTCCTTTACCTCATTTTACAGTCTCAAAGTCCAACAGTTATTTTGAGAGGAAAAACACTTTTATAGTAAATACCAGTTAAACTGTATTAATAAGGTATTAAGAGATATTTTAACAGTGTGTACAACAGAATCTCAAGTGGGTAGTAATGAACATTCACTGAATGGAAACATTTCTGTACGGGTGACCTCTACCTAGTTAAGTTTTAAATAGATGATCATCTACAAAAATGTATTAAAATTACAAAAATATTTTGAAATCCAGTAATGGTGTACCAAATTACCAGGAATATGTTGTTTTTGATTTTTCTTTTAATTGCTGAGAATTGGTCACAAAAAAGTGAATTTCTTAGAGGTATGCAAATCATCACACTTTCTTTCATCATCTTAGTTGAAATGTTAAAAAGAGGTCACTTCCTAGGGAATGTGAAATCCTCTATCTATTAATAGTTACCTATGCCAGCAAGAGTAAAATTTTATTTTGAAAATGTTTATTTATTTGCATGACACCACCACAAGTAAGCATCTATTAAGTTTCCACTGTGAGTTTAACTTTGTATTAAGCACCACTTAAGATGAAAAATAACTAAAATTAAATCAAGGTAAAAGAATAAGAACTGAATAGAGAATTTAAGCAAGAAAAAGATTCCCGATTACCCTCTGGTCACATTGTTGAAAGCATAATCCTTTGGAATGTAGCTTGGAATTTTAAAGCAAGCCCCAGTGGGCATGTGAACTAGTAGTAACAGCCTATACACTAAACTTCATGAAGTGGGATATCCCTGAAGGTTCTAAAAACTGCATTCATTTTTACTTTAAATAGCAATATGATTATTTTACATAAAAGCATGAAGCACTGACAAAACTGTAAAAAAAACAAAAATCAAAGTAACTGACAATCAAAAGAAAACAATGATTTTCCCACAGAAACAAGCAAAGCTGAAATCAGAAAAAAATATGTATCACTGGAGGGGAAAAAGAAGAGTACAGCAGACTGGGAAACTTTTGGTGAAGTTAGTCTCACTTCAGTGTAATAAAGGCATCGTGATAATTACAACTTGATAGGACAACTGATAACATAAATAATCAAAGGCTAACTTAATATTTGAAATATGATACTTCAACAATTATATGCTAGGCACTGTTCAAGGCACTAGGGATATAGAGGAAATAAAGCAGACCAGGCTAACTTCAGGACCAGCCAACCGGGCTTACTCTGTGATTTTAGAGTATACTCAAAAATCTTCCCACCTTCAGGCAAAAAATGTTTTTTATAATTATATGTAAACCTCTTATATTAAAGGTACTTATACTTGGCAAGATTCATGAATTAAAAGAAACAAAAACAACCCCTCTACCCCACCCCAAACCTCAAAACACACTGAATTTCAGCCTTTCACAAAGGGCCTTAAAAGCATGACTGTTAACCATTACAAGTGTAATTAACCATGTATAAGGTAGAAAACTGTCACATTCAATGAAAATTTCATCAGGACTTGTTATTAAAAAAATAAATTTCAATAATCAAAATTCACCTTTGTGGAACATCTACTATCTTTAGCTAGTCATAAAAATATTAAATGCAAAGATAAGGAAGTAGTCAGATTTATGTCAGAGTTCATAAATTAAGTAATATTGGCTGTATAGATACCTTATTTTTGGACTACTGTGCTTAAAGAACTGTAAAAATTTTGGAATCATGATGTTGAGAGGACGATCTAAAACATCACTATCTAAAATCTCAGCAGAATCTTCACATATCTTCTGAAGGGCACCAAATGCTCCCTGTAAAAGACATTTAAATTATTAGAAATAATTAAAAATGAAGCCATTTTAAAAATTAAAAGCAAATCGAGGGGAGCATTTGAGATCCTGTTCCCAGCATATGTCATCAGGTTTGGCTCAAATAAAGTCTGATAAAAATTCGAAAGAAAGAAAAGAAAGAAAAGAAAGGAAAGAAAAGAAAGAAAGAAAATGAAAAGAAGACAGCAAGCAAATTGAGGAATACTGACTAATCTGTATGGATTAATGTTCCCAGCCCACAGAAAATCTGTAAATTTAATCAATTTTACGATATATTATACCATTGAGTTATTTAAAATCTCAGTTTAAATATGATTTTTATTTTAGCATTAAATGACTTAAAATTAGTAGATATTTTGGTTGGAGAGATTGTAATATCTAATTAAAAAACCGAACTTCTCTTGAAATGTTCTTGCCAATTTTAAGTCAACACCAAGTTTTCTCTTTTAAATAGTACCGGGTTGTTAACATTAAATGTAAAAGTCCATATTTATGTATAAATGTATTTAACCATTGCACCACCTCTCTTTTTGAAGCACAAAAAAAGGTCTTAAGTATCATTAAAAAATTACTTTTAATGTAAACCATTCATTGGGTAATAGTGACAAAATCTGTTAAAAAAGGGTAGACAATTCAAATTGTCAACTATTTCCCCATTGCCATTTTCATACCAAAGGGCTAACCTACATACAGCTCTGGGACACAAACTGTAGCCTATTAGTTACCCTTACCCCTTCTGTACTTCACATTTTGTAATTCTATCAGCAGCACCTCGGTGCTTATTCTCCATAGTAGTTATTTTAAGAATACTGTTTCTTTAAAGTAGTAGTTCCTCCACAATTTCAGGGTTATTACACTTTACTTTCACTGTGTTGATTTCAAGTTTTTCCCCCAAAATGTGTCAAAAATCCACAAAAAGTAAAAACTTGGTATTTTGACTTTTTTATACATTTAATAACATTTTGAGCTGCTTTGTATATAAATGACATTTTTATTTTAAACCTTTGTCACATGGTAATAAATTTACCATTATATTGACTTTTAGCAAAAAATACTCAAAACATACTAAGTGGCATCAATTAGATAGTGCAAGCCACAGGAAAACATATCCGAATGTCGCAGCAAAACAATTAAATTTTTTGTTCTTGGAGAATGCTTGCTTAAAAACTTGATCTCCTTTCCGTTATACCAAAGCACTATTTAAATTTTAATCAACTGTTACCTGATGGCTAAATATTATTATTTCAGTTTTTCTACAATTGTATCAGTGATTTTCAGGCATTACTAGAAAATGCAAATTTTCTTTCTTTCTTTTTTAAAGATTCCTCTGCTAACTCTCCTTTCTCCCTAGTCTCCCCTCTTCCCCATCCCCAAGTCGTATCTGGCAATAAATTGCCAAGTCAAAAGACCACCTAATTCCTTTCTGTTAGGTTATTCCTATGCCTTCCCTGCCTCCAAGCTTTGCTCTTTTTTTTGACAGGGAGAGAAGTAACTTTTTAGGTGAAACACAAAAAAGATGTAAAACAGATTTAAAACAGATTTCTACCCAAAGTGGAAGCTCACTAATGAAAGATACTTAAAGTACTCATTAACAGTGAGAAATTGTAGAAGAAATCCAGATTCCCTCTCCTCCCCAAATGGAAAGGTTGCTACTGATTTCATCAGTAGAAAACAATGAGATAATTAATCCATGATTAAAACTAGACTAGTCATACTTTAGACATGTCATACAATAAGAGGCACAAAAACAACTCAGAGAAGGTGAAAAGGTACTCATGGTCTGGGAATCTGGTAAATGTATCTTCAAAAAATACCAACTCAACTGATTCAACTTGACAATAGCTCTGTTTATCACACACACACACATACCCAAGAAAAGTTTTAAAATACAAAACCAGAAGGTATTTCCTTGTAGGAAATATAATAAAGGTTTTATAACTTAACAGTCTTTATAGAAAACAGTAAGATAAATGATCACTAATGCAAAACAAAAAAGTACCTTTAGGCTTTTAAGTTTTGAAGTTGCATGTTTTCAGAGGAAATATTTTTTTCAAAGGTTACTAATACACAATATGATGAGAAAATACGAAAGAAAAATTACACATGAAGCAAATACTTTTACCTCACAAGTGTTGTAATCTTCAGAATCCAACAGACTACAGAGTTTTGGTAAGAGGTCAGGCCAATTCTGCAATTCTCCCTTAGAGGCTATGGTTGTAATCAAAATACCTTGAAAGAAAACAAACACCTTTAAGGAATCTGACTGTATTATGTTAGGTAATAGCAGATGAACAACTGCACACAGACACACGTAAAACCACACATACACACACAAAAATGTCCCAAATCAGCCTAAGACTCCAAACCATATAAAAAATCACATTCATCAAGGACCCCCGTATCACCACAGCACAGCACAAATCAGGTATTTCTAATCTTATTTTCCAACTTGACCCTCTTTTTTATTTTCAACAAGTATCTATACAAAAGACTACACCTTGCTCTTCAACAACACCATGAATAGTTCCACTGACTAAAATCACTTCTATTTTATAGAAATTACACATAAAAAATAGAAAATACAAAAAAATATTAGTAGCATTTATCCTGGGGGGGTAAGTATGAGTCTCTTAGGTTCAAATACATCAAGAAGCTAAGAACAGCTTTCTGACTTAACCTAGGATCACAGCCACGGACCATGGCAGGGAGAAAGTAGATAATCCATGAATGGAGTACCACCCTACATGCTCAATTTGTAATAATCCCTCTAGTGTGGGCAGGCCACAATCCTACCAACTTTCCTACTTACTGGATCAAGGATGAATTGCTGGCAAGGTGATCTTGGATCGTGGAGGCTGAGTGGCACAGGCTGACTGATCATGTCACTTAGACTGACTGGGCTATTTCAACAGTGTTATGCAGCTTGGTTGAGATAGTTAATGAATTATGCAAATATACAAATATGCAACACAAAGTTTTGGGTTACTACAAATGCAGTAATAACGCAAAAGTTTTGTGTTAATATTTTCCTCTGCTTTAGTAAATTTAATACTAGTAATACAATGTAATATACTTGATTATAGATCTTTTAGTATCATAATTTAGAGTATAAACTGATGGGCAAATTACATGTACTCTAAGCTTCAAAATACTAATCTGTAAAAATGGAAAAAGTACTCTGTTATTTTGAGAATTCATTGATATATACACAAAACATCTGGCATACAGTAAATGCTCAATGACTATTACTGAATAGCAAATTCTACTGGTTGTGCATATAAATTCTTTGAATTTTGTTAGTTTCACGGTTGCTCCCAATGGTAAAAGCTAAAAAATGTAAAAAGCGTTGGCCAATGTTTGCTCTTAGGTAAAAAAACTAAACTATATGGTAAGGGTCAACGTATTGATGGCATTTTTTAAGATACAACCCTTACAACAGACTTCTAGTAAGATAAAAAAGCAGCAACATTAATAGATCTGTTCGTTCTTGTCAATTATTCTTTCCAAAGTGAAAACGTAAAAGAATCGAGGGAAAGAGAAAGCTCTGGATCTGCCTAAAGGAAACCAAGCACATCTTAAAACAAGCAGTAACAACAAACATAGGCAACAACTTGGTACTGATAGATCGCTGACATTGATTACTCCTGCTAGGAGAGCATTACTGACAAATTCAAATTTATCTGGCCCCATATAATCTCATCCATTCCTTAAAAATCTAATGCCTAGCATAGTTGCAAAAAGTGAAAAAATTGTAACTTTCTATATACACAACAAAGATGGGAATGAAAACTATACCTATTAAAATTTTAAATATTTAAACACACTTTGACCCAGTAATGTCACTTCTATGAATTAATTCTATGAGGTGTGGTCAAACAATATGGTGAATGTTTAAATTTTAAAAAATTTATTACAATAAAAGACACACTGCCATTAATCCCCCTCAAAATACTCCCTCTCACTTCAAACACACTTATCATATTGTTCCTCCCATTTTCTGAAGCAGTTCTGGAAGTCGTCTTTCGTGAGTGTCTTTAGTTGTGCTGTTTGGCTGCCTTGATGCCTTGAATCATTTTGGCTTTGGGGAAGAGCTGGAAGTCACACCATGCCAGATCCGATGAATAAAGTGGATGGGGACACACCATAATGTTTGTATTCAATAGAAATTGTCATATACCAGAAGTGATGTGTGACACGGAGTGTTGTCATGATGGAAGATGATTTACAGCACACTTTAAAACACACCTCTCAACCGTAGCTCACACACAACTGACTGCATTGAACCAGTTAAAACTTGTCACACACTGTTACAAAGGTTCAACGTGCTGCTTCCCGTAGTGAAGATTCCTGCCTTTTCATTGGATGGCACCTGGCAGCAGCATTCACTGTATTTTATAATCACAACAGAAAGGCTCCTTGTCACACATTGCTTCTGGTACGGCATTTTCTGTCAAATATTAATAGAAATATTACGGTGTGTCCTCATTCACATAATTCACTAGATCTGGCACCGTGCAACTTCTGGATTTTCCCCAAAGTCAAAAAGACCATGAAAGGTAAACGTTTTGAATTGATTCAGGACATCGAGGCAGCCACGACAGTTTAACTAAAGACCCTCAAAATGGACGACTTCCAGAACTGCTTCAGAAAGTGGCAGGAACGACAGGATGTGTTCAAAGCGAGGGGGGAATATTTTGAGGGGGTTAATGGCAATGTGTTTTTTACTGTAATAAATTTTTTTAATTTAAACATTCACTGTGTGGAAAATTTCCCCCAAGTGTAAAAACACACACAGGATAAATACACAGGATTGATATATAAAGGATATTTACTGCAATAGTAAAATTACAAACCAACCACTTAGTTTTTAACAGGAGAAAGAGTTTTACATTCATCTAATGGATTACCAGTCACTGAAATGTGGTTCTTCTGAATTTACCGCCTTGGCAAGATTCTCAATATGTATTGTAAAGATTGAAACATTTTAAAATGGGCATACACTTACCATTCTTTTTATTAATGTCCAAGATTGGTAGAGCATTAGGAGGGTATATGAGGGTACATCAGAGTAACCTCAGGGGACGCTTTTCTCAAATGACAAATGCCCTCTACCCATCCCATTTAAAATCAGTGTTAACGACAGTGTTTAATACGTGAATATTTGGAGGGAAGTCATAGAGCCCCTGCTTTTTCAATAAGAGACGAACAGAATTTTTTAAATCCACCAAGAGACAAAATATAAAAAATGAAAATGATCGACTCTTTTTGAAGGTTAACTGACTTCCATTTAGCCAACCTTCCAGATTAACAGAAACTTTCCAGATCCTTATAAAACTGAGCTGCTGAAGCCTCTGGTATACTGAATGCTGCACAATAGGCTACTCCAGAGCACAGCTGCCTATTTTTGCTTCTACCAGGTGACGTGTGTGCTTATCAATGGTCAGTTGTGCTTGCTTCCAAGCCTTTTTATACTGGTTACTATAATTGAACATTTTAACTCAACATTACATAAAATAATAGTCATTCTTTCACTGAAAACAATTCGGAACACTGAAAATACTAAAAAATTGCTAAATAGTAAGCCCACACTTAATGTGGATAGGTTCTGTGACTTTAAGAGAAATGACATATAACAAAACCAATTTTACCAAAGGGTAATTGACATACACAAGAGTTAGGTTCCTATGGCATCTCATCAATGTTATAACGAAGCTGTTGAATCAAACGACATTATTTGAGAACCTGCTGTAATTAGGTGTAGACAACGCAATATTTAAAAACAAGGGGGAAAACAGTAAAAATCTAAGGTCCTATACTTCAGTTTTAGTTGTTTTACAAAGTTGTTTTTCTTCCCATGTAGAATAAAGTGAAACTGGAAATCATGCTCCATGTATTACATAATGAAGACAGATAGTAAGAAACCAAAAAAAAAAAAAAAAATAGGTCCTAAATTAGTACCACTTGTTAATGTCCCATTTTAACCAACTTTGATTAAGCAACTACCAGGGACCCTGGTCTCACTGGGTTGAGAGCTTTTACTGTAATCATAAACATGTCAAAAGCATTTAAGAGCAGCAATGAAAAATTTTCCATCACAATTCAACATGAAATGGATGACAAAAATTTCTGTGAAAACAGTTTGTCATATCAACAACCAACCCATTTACAAACAAGGTAAGTAAAACTGTAACAATATAACTTACCTACGGTGGCTCTAATCAGAGGAGAGGCATCACCAATGTTATTTAAACATTCACTTTTAATGAAGTCTGTTACACCATTTGGGAAGTTCTGAAAATGTGCTTTCACATTATTCTTCAAAATGAGACCACTCAATGATCTTGTGGGTTCATCTGTAATAAAATTAAAATAGTACTGAGTTTTAAAGTAGTTTTCATTTCAAAATGTATCAAGAACAGTCACTTTGAAAATATTTATATTCAAAAATTGATTGCAACATTCCAGTAACTTTGCTGTAACCAGGAAAAAAAAATACCATAAGTGATTTCAAAAGATTAGCTCCATGATTTATACTTCAGGGTTTCTCAACCTTGGCACTATTGACATTTTGTGCCAGGTAAGTCTTTGTCTTGGAGGTGCTGTCCTGTGCACTGTAAGATGTTTAGCAGTATCACTGGCCAAAGATGCTAGTATCACTTCTCCAAGTTGTGACAACCAAAAAAATGTTTCCAGATAATGTTAAATGTCTGGGTGGGAGTAGGGAGATTGCACCTGGTTGAGAATCACTGATTGAAGAGTTAATTTAGTTTATGGCCACTGTACTCAAGCTTTATTGAAACCTGACATAAACAACAAATTATAAATCTGAAAGGATTAGTCACCAAAAATACCCCACTAAAACATTAAGTGGACAGAGGTGGCCGGTTAGCTCATTTGGTTGGAGTGTGGGTTTGCCCACACTGGGGTTGCCAGTTCCATGCCCACATGGGCCACTGTGAGCTGTGTCCTCCTTAAAAGAGTCAACTATGACATTGTAGCATGAAAGCAATATGTAACCAATGACCATGGCTGTTTCCCAATTAAAAAAAAAATTAAGTGGACAAAGAATATATGGGATCACCTTCACATACAAATAACTGCCGTTCGTTTATATCGTGTTTTTCATTTGCCTCTGAGCTAAAAAAAAAAAGGGGGAGGGGGGGTAAAACAATTTTTTAAATGTCCAGAGGTAATTTAAAAACAAAATTTACTTTAAAAAATGTTTATAGATGGTGTGAATAAATTTTTAAGAAGTGATTTAACATTTGTAGAATTAACTGATGGGTTACCAGTTGGCATCACCATCACCATCAGCAATAGTCAACATCTTCTGAATGCTTATTAGGTATTACTTAAACACTACTAAATGCTTTCAAATAGTTTGCATTTAATCCTCACAAGGCAGAAATTATTACTCCCACTACACAAATGAAGAAACTGAGGCCTCTGTCAGGCTATTAAGTGGAGAAGCCAAAACATCAAACCTCATGAGTCCCAAGTAAATGAGTAAACACAAGAAATGTTGTTATACAAATGTAAAGCTCCTACCACATCCTTTGAGAAATGATGACTAATAAACATAGGAAATATACTTTAGTTAGTGTCAAGAAAACCTGAATAAAATCCTTTCTAACATTTTATGGTTCTGTAACTAATAGGTCTTTTTGGAGGCAGTTACACCCAACGTCTCTAGCTATTTGAATTATAAGTTTGTTTGCTTTTAAAAATAGTTCTGGTGTATCCTTATATCCCCAGAAAGCTTTAAGAAAGAGTGTAATATTGTAACAATCTTAATAGTTGGAATTTAGGATGAGGACATGAGTAGACAGTTTCATTAAGCTTAAAATTTCCAACTAAAACAATTACAATCTAAAAAAACCTCATTAACTAAATATTTACATTCTTTAAAAGACAAATAGCATCAATTTAATTACAAATTACTGTAGAATGTACTTATCAAACTAGGAATATTACCTGAATTTAAAGATATGCTGCTGGAATTTCTAGTTTCTTAAAACCTAGATTTAGAAAGTTTTAAATTTTCTGTTACATCTCTCAATCATAAGTTACAACCCCTACAATTAACTATAAAATAATTTGAAAGTAATTCAAAGCAAGTCACTTTACTGTGTATGGAGTATTAAAATCTGAATACAAGATCAATAAGATCTTAGTATACATTAAGGCCATTAACCCACTAGAGCCTGGAGCTCAAACCTTACAGATGGTCTTGGTAGCCTAACACAGGCATTTTACAGCTGAAAAAAGCAAGAGGTGAAATGAGTATTACAGTGTAAGGCTTATTTCCTAAATGCACTATGGCTTCTGAAACACTAATCACTGGATAGGGTATATAGTGCTTTCACTTAGAGGCCAGTCATTTCTCAAAAAAATTTGAGTGCCTTCTGTGTCTGACAATGTTCCAAGAAGGGAATACTCAATACTCAAATAACTGTATGAAGAACACCTCTCACTACAATGTAAACTCCATGAGGGCAGAGATTCTCCTTTATTTTGTTCACTTTTATTGCCCCTGAGCCTGCAAAATGCCTGGCAAACAAGTGGTACGAATAAGGTCTAGTGGGACACATTACATGTATTAGAAACAATCAAATGACCATGTCATTGAAAATAATAAGACTAGTTTTCAGGCTTTAAATTGTCATAAAACTAATTTAAATTTAAAATTGTTATAGAATAGTTAATGAAAAATGTCATGTATACTGTTACAAGTTTTTAAAAAGTTACAAGAGTCCATGAATAAAATGATCCCGTTTTTTGTTAAGTTTTTAACTAAGTTTAAACTAACACATGGCCATATAAGAATGCAGAATTAATCAAGAGCTTGACAATTATTATCCCTGATGGGATTATAGGTAGTTTTAAATTTTGTTTATACAAACTTTCAATTGTCTTTTATGAACACATATATTCAGTAAATTAGTAAATTTTGCATTCAATCTGTGTATTAAAATAAATCTTGATGACATTCATATAAAGGATTGAAGTAAAACCCCAAAGTAGACTTTGCAAAACTCTTCACTTGCAAAGAATGAGGGAATTTATTCTAAAAACATCCAATTAACTGAATGCTTATTAATAAGCATCTAAATGCTTCGAGTGGTAGTAACTCAAGTCTCTTTGCTCATTCTACACCTGTAAAGCAGCGGCTACTACACAATGAAATCCTTTGAAATGAATACTCCCCAGTATATACGAACAGGCCTTAAAGACACGTTTAGTAGTTATCAACATAGATTCTACTTACCTTCAGATTTTAATTTTGTTAAAACAAAAATCAGGTAGTTGTTAAAATCTGGATATTGATTGAGTTGTTCCAGTTTCTAGAACAAACAGTAGTTAAGGAAACTTCTCAGTGTAATCTAAGGAAGAAATTAAGCATTTTTAATCTAAAATCAAGAAACCCTTTTGTGGTATTTTCAGTTTTTCTTTTTGTAAGAATAAAGTTATCATACTGAAACCATCGATACACTACTCCAAGAACACACTAGTGGTTGTTTAAACCTCTTAGGTGCTTTATGGCTAAAATATTAAAATATTTTTTATCAATTATATCTAATACAACATAAGCCAAGTTCCACCTTCAGCATGTTCAATATAGCAAAAAAAATTTTTAAACACAACTTCTTTGACTTGAACTTTAAAAACCCTAATCAGAAAGGTATTTAAGTATAAAATGACAACAATGAAAGGATTCCAAAGAAATGAAAACAAGTAGTTTAAAGATATTTAACTTTACAAAGCGGCTTTTTAACTTAAAAACAAGTGCTTGCTTTTATTACTCATTTGTCACTTAGAGTTGAAATATTAAGATAGAATGTCATTACGCACAAGCCTATATATCAAATTTTATTACATAAGTCAGTATTAAGAAATTACTACAGTGCAACAGTTCTACAATTGTTTACCACCCCAAATATCTAACATTTCCAGTGACAAAAATCTGCAGGTATTTCATTGTTGGCAGGCAACAGTGACTTAATTCTGTTTTATCTTTCTTCATGCCCTCTTAACCTCTAATATGCTTTTTAATAACATCCCTAATTGTGTTTCAATAGACAGAAATATTCAAACGTTTTTACTCAATGGAACTAACTTTTTAAAAAAAGTAAATTCACGATACTCCATGATACAAACTCAAGGCACACTGTCTTACCTATTTATTACATACTTGAATACCTTCCTTTAGCAGTCAGAAAGTAAATTAGCAAAACACTACTACTTAGAAAAATTCCAAGGTGTAACTACTTTCTTTGATCAAGAAAAACCCAGTAATTTCTTTCTTTAGTGAATGGCCAAAGCTAACAGCATGCTGACATGCTAATACATTTTTCATAAACATTTCCTGACAAGGTTTACTTTCTTACAACTTGAGCTATCTATCCATACTATTACTAGAATGGTTTTCAAAAAAGTGCTCAAGCCTATACAAAACAATTAAATACATTAGTTCCTAAAGAGACACAAAAGAACAAGGTCATCACATCATTAGGCACTTTTTGAAATTATAAGGCAGTGTGGGTTTTCAAAGGTGTCCGCCTGTATCTATTGAAATTTAACTTATTCCTTAAGTAGAGGGCATACAATGCTCCAGACACACAGAATAAACTATGTATTTCATTGTTAGCCCAAGCACAGTACCAGGTATATAAAAGGTATCTTTTATATAAATAAATACATAAATACATACCAAAATAAATAAATCCATACATACCAAAACAAGAAATTATGGTATAGAGTGTTATAGAAAAAATTATAATGCGGTTTGGACTTGGCTAACTTAAGAATTAACTGTCATGTAATACCTACAATTCATTTCATATCAACTTCTATCATTCCTAGAGCTATGACAACACAAATTAAGACTGAGCTATAACAAGGTTCCAGATACAAGCTCCAATACACCCTCAAACTATTCTTCCCTTAGTACTAGCAGTATTCAAATGAAATTGCTTTAAAAAAATTCAAACAGACTATCTCTTCCATTTTTATATGAGTAGCATCATATTAACCAAGAAGCTAAGCACCCACTCACCTATTGGAGGTTTTAAGTTACAGCAATGCAGTGTTTCTTTGATACATATTTATCAGAGCTTTTCATGCAATCGTATATAACTTACTTTTATAGTTTGAAATTTAAATAAGCCTAAACTACACTAAAAGAGCTTACTTACCAAATTAAGTAATTTTGCTAGTTATTAACAAAAGAACTAACTTCTTTGGTCTTAAAATAACAGGAATAAATAGGTTATTTATGGTCAGGAGAACGAATGTTGCCTTTATTAGGTCCAATAAGAATTCTCCATTTGTCCAGTTTAGGGCACTACAGAAAGCACACATAGCAGAAGTTTTGTTTCTTCTCTCAACCTTTTCTGTCTCTAAAACCGTAGGAGCAATAGGAACGCTACACCAGCAAACTCTGTAAAGACTTGGATAATTGAACACAGTCTTGAGCCAAAGATTTAAAAAGAAAATCTCATTTGGGAGCCAGGGAGCTTGCAACAGGTGTTCCCAAGAGCAGCCCAGGGGTGAGGCCTGAGACTCCCCACTTCCAGGGCTCCAGCCTTTCTACGACAAGGGGCCTGGAAGTAGCCCCACGCCCAACACGGCGGCAGTTCAAACCCCGCGCCAGCTCCTCCCCACGTCTGGCAGGACGCGGGGCGGGCGAGCTCCGCCGCCCCACACAGCGCCCTCCAGCCGGGCTCTCGCTCAGTCTGCAGGCCCCACTGCGCCGGGCGCTTTGTGTGGGCAGGAGCATCGGGGGTCCACGCCGGCGCCCAAGCAGCTCCCGCCTGCACACTCTCCACCCCTTCGCAGGTCAGCGGCGGGCGGGGACGTGGCGGCCCGGCCGACGCACATGTCGCGATCGCGGGCGGCGGCCCGGAACCCCAGCCTCCCGTGGGCCGGAAGCCGGCGGCGGCGGCGGCGCCCCAGACCGGGGCACGAGGGCCGCGTGCGCCAGGAAGCCCGGCATGGGTAGCGGCGGTGGCGGGCCGGCCTCTCCCGCCGGCGGCCGGAGGGCGGAGGGATCCGGGAGCGAGAGGGGGAGGGGCGGAGGGAGCCTCCCGGGCGCGGGGAGCGGGCCCCGAGCGGGGCGAGCTGCGCGGGCGGCGGCCAGGCCTCGGAAAGGATACTTGTTGCACGGTTCTCTGGATGGTGGTGTCTGGGGACTGAGACTCCTTCAGCAGCTGCAGGATTTGCTGAAGCCCTTGCTCGTCAGGTTTCCACTCATACTCCATCTTGGTTTGCTGCAAATAAAGCCAGACACAGGAAGAGACGGAGCAAATGTTACTCCCCGTGCACAGGCCCCAGGGCTTCCCACGCCGAGCAACCCCTTCTTCCCGCCCGAACGACCCCTGTGCTCCTCAGACGCCTTTGACCTGCCTGGGGCGCCCCGAAGGGAGTCTCGGACCGCGAAACCCGGGGGAACTGATCCTAGCAGTTCGGCCGCCAATGTCTGCTGCTGCCGCCGCGGCCGCCAAGCGCCAGGAGCCGACCAGACTGAGTCACCGCGAATTTGCAATCTGGCCCCTAGATCCGCTCACGGGAGCCCCCAGGGTCCTAATGCCACGCAGTTTTCTCCAACCCAATCTAACTCGAGTTTCGTCCAGATTATTACTGATTTAAGCGCTTATCAAAAGCCAAATCCTTATCAAAACCCCTTCGAAACACCTGAAGAGATCTGATTTTGGTTATCAGTCGTTTTGTTAACATGGTGAATAATGAAGAATGACTGAAATAGGGAAAAAAGCCTGATAATTCCCTACAGCTCAACAATACTTGGAGGAAATACAAATGTTTACATTTCAATTTTATATATAAAACACTAAGTACTAATATTTAGTCTAAAATATTAAAGATGCATTGCAATCACAACCCACACCTCGATAAACACTAGATATTGCATTTACATCTGCAGAACTTAATTTAAAAATGCATTCTTTCATAAACTCCAACTTTTGAATTTACTAAGTGAAATAAATTCCATCTGAAATAGCTACATTTCACAACTAAGGGCTTTGGGCTAAAACAAAATAAAAATAATGTAATTTACAATTGGATAGCATTTAATTCTATTAAAGTGTTTTCACATACATTTTTTCATTTGATTCTCACTCCAACTTGGGGAGTTATTATTTGATCATGGGACAACTATGAGACAAAAAGATCTGGGTAAATTACAATTAATTAGTGAAGATTAGGAGAATATAGGTTTAAACTATTAGGAGTTTCATCTGCTGCAATCAATTGAAACATATCCATGGCAGTTTCACTAAAACTAAATGCTTAAAAAAACTTAAGAATCAAATATGAATTATTTGTAAAAACCAAAATGAGTTTGCTGAAGGAGAGTGTTTTTTGTATGGCCCTACTACTACATGATGGTTTGACAATTGAAATTAGTCCTTTTCTAATAAGAGTCCCTTCCTAGTAGAGATTTTAAAAAAATTACCTGACCTTACTGCACCTTTCTAGTTAGCATTGTTTTTATTTCTTTTTCTTTTAGCCGTTTCCTCTCTCCTTCTTTCACCCTTATTTTCTGCTTAATATCCTGTAATCTAGCTTTACTCACCACCTTCTAAACAAACCAAACCCCAAATATGTTTAAAAAAAAGAAAAAGGATCATTTGGACATATCTATCAGTAATAGTGTAGTGTTTTTATTCCAGTCTTCATTCTGTGTGTTTATATTATATACATTATATTTTATAATAATGGGATTGTCTTTTTCCTTGCTCAACTTTACATATTAAATGTATTTTTAAAAACATATTAGCATTCTACTGCATTGCTGTGCCATAATTTTAATAAACTTTTAATTGGTATAATATATACACAAACCTGTACAAAATCATAAGCATACAACTAGAGTGGATTTTTAGAAACTGTTCACACCCGTGTAACCAATGTCCACATCAAGCTATATTATCTGTACCAAGGTTTCGCATTCTATACGCATTCTTGTACGCATTCTGTCACCAACCCACCCCAAAGTGATCTCTATTATACTTTCTATTATTATAGAGCCTTACCCTTTTCTTTTTACTTCGAAATTCATTTTTTTTACTTTTAAAATTACAAAAACTGTATTATCACAAATCAAACATGACCTTACGAGGAAACTTAATTCAGTCCTTCCCCCAAGCTTGCCTCCCTGAATTAGTTTATCAGTTTGATGTGAATCCTTTCATACCTTTCTCTATTCTCACACATAAATATAGTTCTGGGTTTTTTTTAAAGATCACACTACACATAATATAGCAAGACCATCATTCCCGGCCAATGCATATAGATTTAACTCACTTTTTAATAGATCATATTGGTCTTTAGAATTGAAAGAACATAATTTGTTCAACCATTTACTGATTGGCTTCCAGGTTGTTTCTACTTTTTTGCCATTATGAACATACCAAAAAATACTCCTGTACTAATGTCCCTATACATTAGTAACAACCCAATTGGATTAGGCCAAAAGTATGTACATTCAAAAATTTTGAGTTATTATTAGATTAATTTCCAAAAATAGTTATGTAATTCACACCAACAATATGAATGTTTCCCAGATCTCTGCCAGTTCTTTAAATTTTTTGTGAATATAATGGGTGAATAAATTTCTCCTGATACTGGAGTGAATGGGGGTTTCGGGGGGGAAACTGACAGTCTGAGGCTTAGTTATGAGTTGGAATTGCTATATGCATATCACACCTGTTGAGATGACATTTGGATAGTTTACTTAACTCCTTCACTGCCCATCTGAACAAGAAACTAAAGCCAGGGGCCAAAAGCCAAAAGTCTGAAAGGCATCATCACATCCATCCCAAGGATGACTATTACATAATATCATTACCAACGAGCCTTCTTTATCCTTGCATTCAAATAAACAGAATTCTTTTTCTTTTCAAATAGCTTAATATTAAGTATTTAATTTGATCAGCCTATTATTATGGCATAGGGAAAACTGAGATAAACCCCTCCTCATACCTTACTGAAGTTATGTGGAACAAAAGGCTCTCAAAAATATTTGGTTGGTAATTGCTTCATAAGAGATCTCAGGCCACTTTGAATTTCTGTATCACATTTATATTGTAGAATACAATATAAAATTTAGCATTTTAAACATTTAAATTGTGCAGTTCAGTGGCATTAAATACATTCTCATTGTTGTACAACCACCATCAACTCTATCTCCAGAATTTACCACATTTCAATAGCCATTAAAATTAGGAAGAATTTATCTTAGGGTAGCCGAGAGGTCACAGGGTTATTTCGATAACATCTGAAGTACTTCAAGCTAATGATGCACACCAGAATTATGAGATAGAAATAATTTAAATAGTAAAAATGACATCTATATGAATTAATAGAATATCAACATTAATACTGAATTTTCTTAAAATAATCACTATTCTTTATGCATATTCAAGACAGATCAAAATGTTCCAAAAAAAGGGGAAGCAGTACTTAAAATTTTTCTTTTAGAAGACATAAGTCAGGCTGATTGGTCCATGACATTCAATGCTGAATGCCCTCCCCTCACCAAAGGCATTTCAATGAGCAAAGACAGTTATTTGAACTATCTAGACAGAAAATGGCACCAGAATAAAAAGTATCCTGCAAGAGGTAAGTTACTGTAAGGTACCATTTGGGGCCTTTAAAAGACTAAAACTTAATCAAGAGTTCCAAACTGGTAAGAATTTAAATTTATATAAAACTTTGAAGTTGCTAGAGTTGAGGATGATGTGAGAGAAAGAAGCCAGACTGGTTAATAAAAGTAAAAATATCTAGAGTCTCCCCTGCTGACGGGGCTGTAAAATATAGTTTAAAAAGCAGGCAGGTGGACTGGACTCAACCAACCTAAATTTAAATCCTAGTTCTTCCACTTAGTAGCTGTGAAAACACGAACAAGTTACTTAATCTCAGTTCCCCAACTATAAAATGAGAATATACCAGCTCTATAATAGGCTTATAGGTGCCTGCTTGGCATACAGTATGATTTGAAATACAGTTTTAATTGTTACATCAATGGTTTTCTACAGCCTGCAAGACAAAATCTAACTTCTTTTCCTGGATGATGCTCTTCATGATCTGGTCCATTACCTTCAGGGACAGCTTTCTCTCTTACGAATCAACTTCCAACTTTACGCGCCAGCAGTAATACCAACTGCAGCTTTTATATGTCTGAGCCTTTGAATAGGGATTTCCTGCCTGGAATGCCCTCTTTGAATTTGACCATTTGGCAAACTCCTCACTCTTCAGAGTTATGCTCATCTATTCAATTTACAACTATATTATTAAGAGTCTTCCTTGGTGATATGGTTGATACTGGATACTATTTCTCTTCTGTGACATTATTCCAGGACCTCCCCACGAGACATAAGTGTTTTTTTCATTACAGATCTATAGTTTATAGCTATTCCCATTTTAGAAACTGTCACACTGTATTATAATTATTTCCAGGTCTGTCTTAGCAATAGATTATGTGTTCCTTGAGAGCAAGGACTTTCTGCCTTCTTTGCCTAGCAGAGTCTGATTCAATAAATAGTTGTTGAATAAATATGCCTGTTGTTGCCATTAATTCAACTGAGTAAATATTAAGTTGAACAACTCAACTACCAGGTGCTCAGTGAGCACTGAAAATTCAAAGTTAAGTACCGTGTATCCCCAAAAATAAGAACTAGCTGGACAATCAACTCTAATGCGTCTTTTGGAGCAAAAATTAATATAAGACCTGGTACTGTATTATACCCAGTCTTACATTATAGTAAAATAAGACTGTGTTTTACATTAATTTTTGCTCCAAAAGACGCATTAGAGCTGATTGTCCAGCTAGGTATTATTTTTGGGGAAACATGGTCACAACAAATAATCTGAAAAAGAAATAAAGAACACATCACATTTACACTTTCATCAAGAAGAGGACAACACTTAAGAATAAATTTAATCATGGATGTGAAAGGGTTCTACTCTGAAAACTGTTAGACACTGATGAAGAAGACAAACAAATGGAAAGCTATTCCATGTTCACAGATTGGAAGAATTAATATTATTACAATGTTCATACTACTCAAAAACATCCAGAGACAATGCAATCCCTTATCAAGATTCCAATGTCATTTTTTTTTTTTTTACAGAAAAGAAAAAACAATTCTAGAATTCACGTGGAATCACAAAAGACACTGAATAGCCAAAGCAATCCTGAGAGAGAGGAACAAAAACAGAGGCATCACACTTCTTGATTTCAAACTACATTATAAAGCCATAACAATCAAAACAATGATACTGGCAGAAAAAAAGGATACATAGACCAATGAAACATAATTGAGAGCCAACAAATAAATCCATGCATATAGAGTCAACTAATATTTGACAAAGGAGCCAAGAATATTCAATGGGGAAAAATTTATTTATCCTTAATAAATGGTGCTGAGAAAATTGGATATTTGCATGCAAAAGAATGAAACTGGACCCCTATCTTACACCACTCAAAAATGAACTTGGAATAGATTAAAGCTTGAATGTTAAGACCTGAGACCAGAAAATTCTTAAAGAAATAGACAGAAAAAGCTCCTTCACATTGGTTTTGGCAGTGATTTCATGGATATGATACTCAAAGCACAAACAATAAAAGAATAATTAACAAGTAGGATTCTATAGAACTAAAAAAGTTTCTGCATAACAAAGGAAACCATCAACAAAATGAGAAGGCAATCTACGAATGGGAGAAAATTTTGCAAACCACATATCTGATAAGGTGTTAATATTCAAATATATAAAGAATTTATACAACTCAATAGCAAAAAACCCCACAAAAAACAAAAAACAAACAAACAAACAAACAAAAAATCCAAGTAACCTGATTTAAAAAATAGGCAAAGGACCAGAACAGATATTTTATCCAAGGAAGATACTCAAATGACCAATAGGTATATGAAAAGGAGCTTAATACCACCAATCACGAGTGAAATGCAAATCAAAAGCACCATGAAATAACACCTCAAACCTGTTAGAATGGCTATCATCAAAAAGAACAGAGATAACAAGTGCTGGCGAAGATGTGGAGAAAAGGAAAACATTTGTGCATTGTTGATGGGAATATAAATTGGTGCAGCCACTATGGAAAACAGGATGGAGGTTCCTCAAAAAATTAAAAATAGAACTACTACACGATCCAGCAATTCCACTCTGGGTATATCTTGGAAGGAAATAAAATCACTGTGTCAGAGATATCTGCACCTTCATGATCATTGCAGTATTATTTACAATCGTCAAGGCCTGGAAACAATGTATATGTCTATCAACAAATGAATGGATAAGGAAAATGTGGTATACGAATACAATGGAATATTATTCAGCAATAAAAAAAGGAAATCCTGCCCTTGTGACATGGATGAACCTTGAGGGCATTATATTAAGTGAAATAAGTCAGACAGAGAAAGACAATATTGTATGATCTCACTTATATGAGGAATCATAAATAAATAAATAAATAAATAAATAAATAAATAAATAAATACCCAATAAGCAAAACCCACTCATAGAAACAGAGAGCAGACTGGTGTTTGCCAGGGGCCGGGGGTTGCAGGGAACTGGTGAAAGCGGTCAAAGGGCACAAACTTCTAGTTATAAGATCAATGAGTTCTAGGGATGTAATGTACAGCATGTGACTTTAGTTAACAATACTGTATTATATATTTGAAAGTTGCTTTAAGAGAGTAAATCTTAAAAGTGCTCACACCCTCCAAATTAAAAACAAAATGTGTAACTACGTGAAATGATGGATGTGTTAACTAACCTTGTTTTGGTCATCACTTCACAATACCTATATATATCTTAAACTTACATAATGTCATATGTCAATTATATCTCAATAAAGGTGAAAAGTATTTAAAAAGGAAAAAAGAGTTTTACTACTACTTCTCAAAAACAAAAAAAGTTGGGTTGCAATGTATGTCTTTCTATTCCTGGTCCAATTTTCTTCTACTCCAAACTGCCTCTTTAATTCACAGATCAATTAAGAGAGTAGCTTTTCTTAAAGTAACATTGTTCTCCACTTTGATTATTTAATGATGGTTTATGTGTGGACATACATGCAAGATGGAGACAAATCTGTATGCTCTCTAGCAAGATTATGATAGCTCTTGGTAAAATACTGGTTTTGAATGATTAAAAATGTAGCAGTACCAGGCAAGCTACTGATTATAGCTGCACTTACTAACTACACTTAAGGACCTGGTGAAAAAAGCTATGGTGCAAATAGCCAAATATTTTCCTGTGTAACACATCTGAAATTATAAAGTAAGTCAATAAAGGGTATGAGTCACTATCTTAGAATCTACTTGGCATGTTTATAAAGTGAGACATACCTGTAAAGTTAACAAGGGGCTAAGATAATTTTTTTGAAAAATTAGATAACACATGGAGACAGCCATTATAGATCATTTTTGTGACTACAAGTATATTGTTTTATTGCAGTTAGATTGTTCCTAAAATTCTGGAGTGTGAGGGCCCTAGGAATTTCTAATTTCATGTCCCAAGCTATCCTTGGTTGTTAAAGTATAATGTGTTGATTCAGTATTTCACATTTTCAAGTGTAAAAAGAAACAGAAACATAGCACTATGTTCTCTGGCCAGGGCTGAATTTGAAAAGGGTCAAAGTAGTTTAGACAGAATAGAAAGAGGGTAAATGGTAAGTGGTCAGTAGGCTGATTATCATTAGCTTTTATCTAATCTTTCCTTTGTTCTTTGAAATCTCCCTCACACATTCAGATTTCAGTTGTGGGAAGACAGACACAGAAGAAAAAAACTTATAAAAGAAAATCAATTTTTACAATTTTAGATCCTGAGCTGAATATTGGTGTACACGATTTATTGTTGATAAGCAGGAAGATAGAATAGAGGAAGTATGGGTTCCAAAGTTATCCATAGATGGGTTCGAATCCCAGTTCTCTCAATTTATTTTTCAGGACAGTGACTGAGCCACAGTTCAGTCATCTGTGAAATGGGATTGATGAGAAGATTAAATCAGAATATAAAGTGCTGCAATAGTAGGTACTTAATGTTCATACCCTTTGAATTTCACCCACCACTCACTGAAATTATCATTAACACCTAGATTTACTGATGGCACTTTGTATCATCAGATAGAGTTAAGATAAAGACTACTTAAATTATTTTTGTACGGTCAAAAAGCATGCAACAAAATGGGCTGTTTGAGCTGTTGTTTAAGTGAGGTAATATTTTAAGAAATAGAAAAATTAAAAAAATATATGTATGTATTGGAGGACTAAGAGGAACAAAGAATCAGAAATCGAGTGGTAAATATGAAATTAGACATGAATGTAACCAGTCTATAAAAATGTTTTAAGTGTGAAAACTAAGTAGTTCATTGGGGTAGTACTCAGAGTATGCAAAAAGATAGGAAAAGAATACAAAATAAATTCTATATAGTCCACAAATGGAAAAAAATAGCAGGATATAGTGTTCTATGACAGATAGTACTATACAACTAACAGTTTATTTCGTATAACAATAACAGCAGCACATATTCTGTGAGTGTTCAGTCTGTTTTTCTATTACTGTGATAAAGGAGCAACAAGACTCAACTAAGATTGAGGCATAAAAAAATTAATGAATATATAAAACCTCGAATGAAATGTGAGATGGTAAGGAAACGTGAGATTACATTGCATACATGAGATTACACAAAGGATAACACTATCTACTATACACACCAAGAAAGTGTTCAGTTTATAAGAATGTATCTTTAACGTTGAATCTTGGGATAAAAAGCTTATTGTCCTCTTACAAATAGAAAGAATGAGTTATCATGTCCTATCACCTTCTATCCCACCCCATGAAATTGGAATTGATCAATTTAAACTTTAACTGAAATTAGAGAATAGCAGTCATAACATCTTGTCTTCAGAATGAAAATAGAATTAGACAATATCTATCCAATCCTCTTATTTAAAACAAACGGGGAAATAAAGACCTAGAAATCAGCACTATAAATTAATGAAGAATTAAGAAGAAGAATGTGATTTCCAGTTTTCAAAGCAGCTAGAACATCCCGTTTTATATTATGAGGTTCTTGCCCCCCACCCAGTTTTTTGTATAGTGCACTGATTTTCTGATAGGTATATAGCAGTAAACCCAAAGGCCTTTTCTAAAGGGAACTGGGTAGCCTACAGCCATGTTTAAGCGATGGGTCTAATGGCAAGGTTCATGCTTTGTGAGTCCATTTCCTAAACACAATTATTAAACCAGGATTGGGTACATCACTTTCCATATAATGAATGATGACACAAAATGATTAGCTAAATCAATTGAATTTCCTTTCTTGGAAACATGATCAGGACGTACTATGATCATTTACCATTTACCAGTTCTTAAAGCAGAAGCTAAAAAGTCATGATGTGGTAGGCAGGCAGCCATCATTAGATTCCAAGTGCAAGCCAAAATTATAAAGGGGCAGAAATTCTAAACAAAAGGAGAGGAGAATGGGCCAGCACAGAGAGAAGCAAGGAAGCTTTGAGCCAGATGACATGGTCCATCAGAGTGACAGTAACTGTTCCTGGAGGTACTGAGTATAATGAATATACCCAGATGGGTGAAGAGTAAACTGAGTAGGAAGAATAGAGAAAATCCCAGAATAAAGCCAGCTGCCAGTTCAGGGCATGCATCCTCATTACAGACAACGGAATTCCTTACCCATCTACTTCTACCCTCCTCTCCCTTCCCATGCCTTTTCCAAGTTATGCTATTTTGGTGCTGAGCATTGGCAATCACTACCCCTGCTGCCATCACAAGGAAAATAAACCCCAAAACCCAAAACCTCACAATATTCATTTTATTAACACTTTATACCAGTGGGAAATGTAGGAAAGTAGCAATTTATCCTCACTATGATGCCAGCTTTCAGGTAATACTTGTTTCCCAAGACTCAGTACACATCTCAAAGGACCTACAACATTTCTTATCAGGCATTTCCAGGAGGCACCACTATTTACAAATTTGGTGGACAAACATATGCTGTATTTGAACAAATATAAAAGGGAGCTCCTAGCACATTATGACAATACAAAGTCAGGAGATACAAGAGCTAATACAGTAATTACTTATCTGGAAAACTAATGAGAACTAGTAGATAATACATGAAAAAAATGCACAAGAGGAAATACAACAGTAAATAAACACAGAAAAATTCTGAACCTTACTGGTAATCAATAAATGCAATAATGAAGTAACGTTTTCAGACTAATTAGCAAAGATAATTTTATAACAATAATATCTGATACTGCTAAAGATACGATGAATCAACTTTTACAAATTACTGACAGAGTATAAACTAATACAACCTATTGGAAATCAGCTCAGCAACCTATATCAAGAGCCATATACATTTCTATACTCTTTGTCCTCATGATTACACTTCTGAGACTGTATCCTAAGAAGTCTAAATACAGAAAAGAAAGCATTATTTTCAAAGATTTTATCCCAGCGTATTGCTAATACAACAATAAACATATGGGTAAATAACACAACATTCAACTGTCAGGCTATTATACAGCCATTGAAACAGATGGCTAATTTCGGTTATGACATGGAAAATGTTTATGATTAGAAAGTAAAAAAAAAAAAAAGATTAAAAGTTGTATATAGAAAACAATTACAGATAAGAAAAAGTATGTATAAGACAGAATTATTAAATGAAAAAAAACTAGAAGGAAATAATGAAAAGCTAGCAATGTATTAGGGTGTTAAGATAATGGGTCCTTGTTTCTGTTCTCTTTAAAAATGTTTCAATATTGTAGTTATGTTACCTTTACAAGGAAAAAAAAAATAAAAAATACTCCAACAGTATAATTGTTTGAAGTCATAAATAGGGCAAAATAAAAGACCTCAGAGAATTCACTATATTATGGTACAATGCTTGCTATTCATAATAATGACAGCGTCATCAACAAGCTTAAATTACACTTTTTTTTTTTTTACTTTTTAAGAAAGTAAGATGTGAAATATAGATTTTTTGTGTGAAAATTTTACAGGTGCTTAAAGGGTTAAGTTTTAGTTGTAGAAAATTGATGTACTTTTGCTCAGATTATGCCATTAAAATGAGTAGACACAATATAAATATTGAAAAATTAAAAAAAAAATCTTTATAGTAATTGAAAAAAAACCTGATTCAAAGCAGAATTATACCAGAAAAGTTATTTTATAATCCGAGAGACCTAATCTCAGAGAAATGCTGTCTTAATAATTAGAGAACAGAAGTTTCACTTTTGCTTTAAAAAAATGGGAATTACATTCTACACTTGTGACCAGGTTTTTATTATGATTCTAATACTTTATATGTATGGAAATAATTTTCAATAATGTTATAATATCAAATTAATGTTAAGACTTATTTAAATGTTTAAATGAAATACTAAAGATATACCAATACAGTAAGACTACAAAATTTAAAACAGGAATACCACAATTTTCTTTAATATAAAAAAATTTTAAGCATCTCTCACCAACTTCCTAATGTTTCAAAATATTTTTGCATAATTCCAGAAATATCATTAAGAAAAAAATATCAATAAATAGCTCAATTAAACCATATGCTGAACTAGAAGGAAAAAAAAATCCCACAAAAAAGGTAAAAGCCAACAGCAAGTTAAAATGAATTTTAGCTTAGAAAAGAGAGTCTATAATTCTTCTACAATGGTTCTTAAGAGTTCTGTAGTAACAAGTTCTATAGATTCTCTCAATAATCATACCTATAAATATTTTAAACAAAAATTATTAATGTATAAGAGAATTCCGACTGTAGAAATGAACATACCACAAATAATTTAAATTTGTCATTTAGCATATACTGAACTGAAAAAGATTAGTTCTAGTACTTTTCATTTTGCTAATCAATCATTTGTGTCATGTACTATTTTACTTTTTAAGAAAATAATTCATAAATCATTTAAGTAATTTAAAATAAAGACATTTAGAAAATAATAAATGGAAACTGTTTAAGATAAAAATTTATATTAGAATTGTCACTGGATTCTTAATATATTTTTCTGCCTAATGAAACTAACATAATAACCAAGAAGAGGTGGAAAGAAAATATATGCTTACGAATTATCTTCACTATACTATACTATATACACTATACTACACAACTATACTAATGGTATAGTTCTATGTGCCTATTTAGTCTATGAGGTACACTCATAATTTGTAGACATAAGAGTTTAATGAACTGCCTCAAAAATATACACTATTTCCATTACACTAAACTGATTCTTAGAAAGGAAAATAAATTCACTATAAAATAAATTTTCCTAAATTATTTTCCTGAAGTAGGGTTGGAGATACAGAAAACAAACCTTTGTCTTAAGTCACATGAAATACTTCAGTTAAAAAATCTTTCATATAGCAAATAATCTATATTATAAGCAGTTAATAAAATACAGTCTCCAGTCAACTTTCATTATACATTCTTACAGGAGTAGCGTGCATATTCTAGAATAAACTCTAGAAATTAAATCAATAAGCAAACATTTATTAAGTACTTGTATATGCAAAATTTTACAGCTGGAAACTACAAATACAATAAAAGTCTGCAAGGAGAGGGATGAACTAGGAAATCTCTAAGATTTCTTTACCTTATTAAACAATTCAACATATGGCTAGATATTTGATGAACGTGACTTAAAAGCAACTGAGATGTACACGAGTTTATAATACCCAGAGCTATAAAATGACAATTTTACCTGAAATCATAATTTTGTCCTGGCTGCTGAGCAATTTAAGCTCTACTAGAATCTGGAGTGTGACTATGTAGATTCTGTTTTATAAATAAAAATTGTCCGCCGTGTACCTGATCAGCAAGTACCAACTCTAAAACAAAAGCCTTTAGCCCACTAGGATGTAAAGTTATGGCAAAGCCAGGATTTTTATTAGAACCTTTTCATTTTTAGGCCTCAAACGTTTATTTAAGCTTCCTTCCCCATCAAATACCTAAATTAAATGTTAAACTACTATACCGGTCTCTTGATTCTGAGCTTACAAGACTCCAAAAAAACCTCCTACCTGTTTTCAGTTTCTCCACTGTTTCATTCTTGACTTATGAAGGAGGGAGATGGCTGTCAGACCAGAGAAAGGACATTGTCAGGGGAGGCCACGCAGACACGAACTCACAGTCACAGCCTTTCTGGAGCTAAACAAGCCCAGTGTAACTTCATAGGATGTTAGGACAAACTGCCTCTGACCATGCGTCTTTAAGTCTTCTGTGCCATAAAGAGCCAAAATAACATCATCAAACAAGGAGTGTCAGAGATCTGGGGCTCTTGTCCCTGCACCAAGAATAGCTGGATGGGCAATCCTGCACAAATCACTTACACTTATTTGGTTCATTTCCTCATCTGTAAAGCTACTAAAGACCATCCTTTCAGCTTCTAAAAGGAAAACACTTAGTTGACTATAAATAATGCATCTGGTCAAATTCCACATATAAAAGCCTGCCTTACTTCTTTTCTTTATACTTGCTACTGAAATTCTCCAAGCCTTCAGGGTAACTTGTCTTCAACTCCATTGTTCCAGTGTAGTTCTGGGACTACTAAGTTACCTGAGTGAAAGCTACATGTCACTTGATTCCCTCGGCAAATACTTGGGCTCCTGTGAAAGGAAGGGCACCGTACTGTGCCGGCTCAGGTCACTTCTTACAGAAGTCACGTTCAACATTAAGAACAATCGTTAATTGAAAATGGTTCAAGAAAACTTTTCATCATAACTTGGGTTTCTACAGAACAGAAGCTTTTACCCATTATCCCCTAAAAACTGTGTTTAACAGAACACTGTGTAAAACACTGTTTTTAACTAAAAATTTACTAGAGAATTCTAATTCCTGCTCTGTGGTTTCAACAGTTCACTGTCTAATGCTCTTTTCCTAAATTAAATCTCATAATATTTGCTAATAAAGCTTTGACAAGCAGCATTTTATGAAATGAAACATACTTTGTGAAACAGATCAGGACCCTTCAGACCACGTTCATATACGTACTACCAACTAAACTCTACCACAGAAGAATAAACCCAAGTATTTTATTTAACCTTCTATACAATCAACATCAGTAACTCTGAAAACATCATTTATGCAAAAGTCTGGTAAATTTTACATATAAAATTTAAATATCTTCACTTTTCTTGCTTTTCTTTCTGTCCTAATGCTCATCAGGGTGATATATTAAACCCTGATCTATCATTACAAAGAGTTATAATGTAGATCTAGAAATTTAAAATGATCCTTTTGTTATACAGATCACTGCCTCTTATCTACATACTGGGGGTGCCAAAAAAAAAGTGTACACATGACTTATATTCATCTTTTGTTATCAGTATATATTGAGTATTATAATTTTAATAGTTTTTTCCTTCCTTAAAATGTGTATACTTTATTTTGGCACCCTCCGTATTTGACTTATTCGTCCACTTCAAACAAGGAATATCAGATTTTTCCATGCACTACATGGGTGGCTCTGTAGTACCGCGCTTAAGAGTACACACCCGGAGTTCCTCTGCTTGACTTTGAGTTCTTGCTCTGCCACTTAGTGTTAGTCATGGAAAGATTAATTAACCTATGACCTATAAAATGAAATTATAGTACCTCTGTCTCTTGGGGTTGTTATGAGGATAAAATGGCAAAGAGTCCATTAAAATAAACTTTCTCTGTCTAAAAAGACAACAACTAAATGTAATACAAAACTCGGGACTGGATCAAATACAGGAAGAAAAAAATGTTATGAAGGATGTAACTGGTATAAGTGACAAAACTGTAATACAGACTGAAAAACTACATTTCCTGAATTTGATACCAGTGTTATTTCAGGAAAGACTATCCTGGCTCTTAAGACATATAGGTTAAAGTATTAAGGGGTAAAGGGGCAAATGTATGGGACCTACTATCAAATGAACAAAAAAATATTTGTGTGGGGCCAGCCCGGTGGCTCAGGCGGCTGGAGCTCCATGCTCCTAACTCCGAAGGCTGCCGGTTCGATCCCCACATGGGCCAGTGGGCTCTCAACCACAAGGTTGCCAGTTCAATTCCTCGAGTCCCACAAGGGATGTTGGGCAGCGCCACCCCTGCAACTAAAATTGAACACAGCACTTTGAGGTGAGCTGCCTCTGAGCTCCCAGATGGCTCAGTTGGTTGGAGCGCGTCCTCTCAACCACAAGGTTGCCGGGTTCGACTCCCGCAAGGGATGGTGGTGGGCTGTGCCCCCTGCAACTAGCAACGGCAACTGGACCTGGAGCTGAGCTGCGCCCTCCACAACTAAGATTGAAAGGACAACAACTTGACTTGAAAAAAAAAAAAAAGTCCTGGAAGTACACACTGTTCCCCAATAAAGTCCTGTTCCCCTTCCCCAATAAAATCTTAAAAAAAAAAAATTTGTGTATGTGTAGTGGGAAGAATGTGGCAAAACGTTAAAAATTGGTGAAACCGGTAAAGTGTTTATGGGATTTCTCCTAATTATTCTCAAAACTTTTCTCTAAATTTAAAAATACTTAAAATCCCTTTCAAAACCAGCTTTGACTCCATTCACCTTCCACTACTACTCAATTTCTCCCCTCACCTGCATTCACAGACCAATTTGAAAGTTGTGTATAGTCACCATCTCCCCGTCTTTTCCCCGCTCCATTGAGACTGAGATTTCCTTATAGGTCTCAACCTAATTTCACCGCAGCGCTGAACACAAGCAGCCACTGTTGCACCTCTTCGCCCGAGAAATGACATCTCCCTGGTTTGCCTTCTATTTCACTTGCTGCTCTTCGTCAGTCTCCTTTGCTGGTTCTCCCACCCCTAAATATCCTAGGCCCTTTTCTTTTCTCTATCTACGTGATCGCATCCAGTCTCTGCCATGAAAGAGCATCCTGAATTCCAGACTTAAGTATCCAACATCTTATAAGACATATCTATATCTACTTGTTTGTTAAATGGGTATCTCAGTCTTTGCTGCTAAAACAGAACTCTTCATTCTTTTCCCCAGCACATTCAAATCTGCTTCTCCTCCAGCTGCCCAATATCACTAAATGCTATTAGTGTTCATCAAGCTGAACTAATACTAAATACTAAGGGGTCATCCTTGATTTCGCTCATATCTCACATCTAAACCATCAGCTATATTGTCAAAATTTAACTTCAAAATATACCCTCTGACCACTTCTCACTTTCTCCACTGTCCAGATGCACGTTCTGCAAGAGCATGGTCTACGGCACTAGGTTTTCTTGCTTTCTCTTTTGTTCTTTTACAGCCATTTTCTGAGACAAAGCAGCATAAATGACCATATTAAAGCTTCAGTGAAACCATGTCTTCTCTATGTCAAACCTTCCAATGGTTTCTCATCACACCTCATATCCTTACCGCAGCTTACACACACAGTTGCACCTCATCTGGGCTCCTGCCCTGCTCTGAACTACTCTCCTAGCAGTCTCTGCGCCCTTTTTCACTATGTTCCAATCTGGGTTTTTTTTGTAGTTCCCTGATAATATTATGCTTGGTCCCACCTAAGAGACTTTACTTTTGCATACTCTTTTTTCAAATATTCTTATTATTCACTCTTTCTCCTCATGCAGACTGCTGGTCAAATACGACATTTATGAAAGATAATGTTCTCTCCCCTCTCTTCCCCCATTATTTTCTATTTCCTCTCATTGCTTTAGTTAGTACCTATTTCTTTATTTCCCCTTTCTTCATTAAAAAAAAATCTTTAAAGGAAAAATGAATACGTGACTGTTTTTCATTGTATGAAAAATGTAAACAATACAGATGAAATTCAAGTTCCCTTCAAGTACATCTCCTCATCTTGGGCCCCTCCCTGAAGGTACTCTAATATCCATTTGATGCATATTCTTATAGAGCTGTCCTTTGCACCTTTAAATACGTGTTTCCGTAGAAATAAAAAAGGTTTTATTTCTGTTCCATGAAAACTCATTCAAAACATGCCTTCGCTTTCCTACCCATTACATATAGCTCTACTTCATTGCTAACTGCAGTAGGGTTTATCATGAACACTTAATCTACGTGTATTTCCAATTTTGCACAATTATAAGTAATTCATTCGTTTAAGAAATATTTACTGAGTGCCTATTATATTCTACGCACTGTTCTAGTTGCTGCAGATACAGCAAAAAATAAAACTAAGATCTTTGCCCTCTCGGGAACTTACATTCTTGTAGGAGGAGAAAGACAATAGAATATATAATGCAAATTTTTTCTGCATAGGGCCAGATAGCAAATATTCTAGGCTTTGCAGATCACATGTCTGTTGTATGTTCTTTGTTTTTGTGTTACAACCCTTTAAAAATGTAAAATCCATTCTTAGCTCATAGGCTGTACAAAAGCAGGCCACAGGGCAACGGGGCTGTAGATTGCTGATCCCTGATATAGTGTGTTAGAAGATGGTATGTGCTTTGCAAAAAATAAAGAATCCAGGATAAAGAGGATGGGAGAAAGTAGGATGCACTATTAAGTAGGGGGTTAGAGGAGGTGAAATCTGAGCAAAGACCTAGAGGTAAGACCAGTGAGCCAAGTAGATATTTGGGAGAACATTCCAGACAGCTGAACTAGCTAAAGCAAAGGCCCTGAAGTGGGAAAATGTCTGATATATTTATGATATAACAAGGCTAGTGAGCAAGAGGTGAGGAAGGTGAAGTGAAAGGGAAGTGTGTTGAAAAGATTACGTAGATCTTTGTAGGCCACTGTAAGGACTAGATTTTGTGTGTGTGAGAATGGTGCAGACAAAGGCCTGATTGGAAGTGGGTTTAATAGAGCATGAGGAGAAAACTTGGCAATAGCAATGTAGACAACTCTTTCGAGGAATAATGCTGCAAAAGGAAACAAAAAACCCCACAAAAAAACAAAACAAAAACAAACAAACAAAAAACAAAGGGGGGAAATAGGTGGTAAAGAGTGGGTCAAGTTTTTTTCATTATTTTCGTTTTTTTTAAAAGAAGGGAGAAATAATAGCTGATAGAAATAATCCAATAAAGAAAAAAAAATGATGTGGAAGGAGAGAAGCTGAAGCGATGTCACGGAGCAGGTGGGAGAGGATGGGATCTTGTACAAAAGCAGACACAGGGACATGAACACTTAATCTAAGATAACAAGCAGAAAAATAGCACATATTGGCACAGATGCTGGGAAGCACATGGGGTGCAGGGAGTCTCGAAATTTTCTGATTGCTTCAATTTTCTTAGCAAAGTAGGAACCAAGGTCATGAGCTGAAAATGAAGATGAGATGTTGCAGGTTTGAAGAAAAGAAGGTATGAAATAGTCATTTAGGAGAGTGGGGAAGTGAACAGACTAGGAAAATAAAGTATAATCAACAGGCAGCATTAAGGACCCACTTGAGGTACATGGTCGTGGGTAGTTGTGTGTTTTATTCTAGCCACACTAAGTTACATAGGGGCAGGTGCAAAGAAAGCAGAGAGTTGGTTTAACTACTAAGACTGTGGATCTACCAAGAAAGCAAAGAGCAAGGGAGCAGATCCAAAGCAGTGATTAAAATGATTAACCATGGAATTTAAGCTGAGTAAGAAAGGGAATCAAAACATCAAGAGGTGAGTGGCCGGGAAATAGTACCGTGTTGCCCTGAAAATAAGACCTAGCTGGATTATCAGCTCTATGCGTCTATTGGAGCAAAAGTTAATATAAGACCTGGTCTTTCTTATAAGACCGGGTCCAATATAATATAATATAATATATAATATAATACAATACAATACCAGGTCTTATATTAATTTTTGCTCCAAAAGACGCGTCAGAGTTGATGGTCCTGCTAGGTCTTATTTTCGGGGAAACACAGGTAATAGGATCAATAGATTGGAGGTTCCACTGGCGTCAAAAGATGGTTGGGGCTGAGATACCAACTAGGAGGAGTGACCTACAAAAATAGGAAGTACGGTCACACAGTAAAATACATGAAATGGTAACTATGGAGGGATTGCAGTTATTGACAACGCAAGAGCGTATCACGATGGAGTGAGTGACTGAGAAATAGGGTAGATAGGAAAAGCACTGGAGAAAAGGTCTAGGAAACAAGTCAGGGTACTGGAAAGATCAGTTATATACACTCTTCAATTTCAATATAAAGATTGAAGTGGTATTAGAGAGATGAGGCAGTGAGCCTGGAGCTAAAATAACTGAGAAATGAGTACTAAGGACCTGGAGGGTAGTAGTTGACAGTAATCATGAGGGATAGTGGATTACATAATCTGATGAAATAACCCCAAAGTGAGGATTTTTAGGAAGAAGATGTTTAGGGAGAAGGGAGACTAGTCTGAAAGCAGCAAAAAGATGCAGACACCTTTGTTACTTGTTAGAACAGTAATAAGGAGAGCTATGGAAAAGAACAGGTTTCCATAAGAGCAAGAAAGTGAAGGGAATTTTTTTCTTTATTTAGAAGTTTATTATCCTGTGGATTTTGATATACCATCTATCAGTTTTCCTGAAACTTACGTACAGAGTGAAGGGAACGTTTAAGTGTAGGCTAAGACTGGGTTTTGCAGATGATGGACTGTGAATTCCAGCAGGCACAGCAAAAGAATATGAAGAGTTGGGAAGGGGCTTAAAAAAAGCAGACAAATATAGACCCAAATATAGACGAACTGGAGAGCAGGAGACGAAAGGTGACCTGGAAGTCTGGATGGAGGTTCTGTTGCTACTAACAGACATATTGAATATAACTGACTCCTGATATACCCGTATGTTTCTCTAAGAAATAGATGGCTGTGCTGATTTATTCAATGTATGAATTTCCCTACAAACTTGACAATACGCACTTTTTCACTTTTGCCAATATGATGGGTAAAAAAATATTCAGTTTTACTTTGCATTTCCCTATTGATGGGGTAGAACATTATTTCATGCTTACTGGCTAACTGTATTTCCTCTTCTGTGAATCTACCCATTTAAAAACCTGAGTTATTTTCTTATTGCTTTATAGTGCTTAAAAATAATCTATTTTTTCTATTTTATTTTGCTCTTAATGAGTCACACAGATCAATGTTGTAAATTTCTCCTTTCACATTTTTCAATGGCTGGTGCTAGGGCAACACAGGCTCAGTTGGTTATCTCTTCCTCAAATCCTTCTACTATATACTAGAGGTTGGCTAACCAAGGTCCACTAGTCAAATCCGGTCACACCATTAGTTTCTATATGGTCTATGACAGCTTTTGCCACACAGTGGCTGAGCTGGTAGGGTCCACGAAGCAGAAAACACTTACTGTTTGGTCCTTTACAAAAAAAGTTTGTGGACTCCTGCTCTAGGAGGGCCGCTGAACTGCCTAAGCGTTTCAAGAACACAGTAGGTCCTTACCTTTGCTGACATACTCTCTGAAGCGCTGCTCCTAGTCCCTGGAAATGCCTGCACCATTTCTCTCACTCTACATGAAAACTGTTACTAGCCTTCCTGGGTGCCTCCACAGATTTATTACTATTATGAAAGCTGTACTATACTTCATCTCACTTCTTTGTTTACATCTCTCTCTCTCCACTAGTATGTAAATCTCTTGAGGACAAGGGACAATCCCAGCACCAATAAAAGTTTAGTTAATGAATAAATGGCACACAAAGTCTTTCATAATTTGCCATCTTTCTCATTATTTTCCTGTTTTCCTATTATCCAGTGAAAATAAACTGTCTTTTTATTTCATTAAGTATTTTTCAAAAACATTATTTCTAATGACAGCGTAATGATCAATGTTTTATATTCGTTTTCTTCACAATTTTGGTGGATACCACCTATTCCTGATAATTTATGTGCATCTATTTAGTCCGTTCATGATTTGTTGAAATAGACCTCTTCCGGAATTTCGTCTTTAGTAAAGACAGAAACAATGGAATCTTGGCCTTTCTGGGTTCAACCTTTTCATCTATGGCAGTAACTTATGCACCTGAGGATTAACGAGCTCCACTGATAATTATTTTATTAATGGCTTTAGAGTGCTTCAAAGTCAACTATAAAAATGCAATTTTTTTTTTATTTGCTTAAATTTTCAGTATAAAATTAACCTCCTACCCCTTGTGGGTAGTCTTATACTCCTTACCTGGGACATCTCTATTATATTTTTGTTTATATCTCTAATAAGATTTCATTTTACTTTGTCAGGGGTTTCATTTTACTTACACCAGGGGTTTTACTAAGTGTATTTTTCAGTTTAGTTATTTAACGGGCATTTATCATTTTTCTTAACCCCAAATTTGATGGATTTCTTTTTCTCTCCCCTATTTGTGTTGCCATTACTAAGACTGTTTCACCCACAAATGCTTGCTGCATTCATTTTAGAAACCAGCTTTATATATTTATTACAAATTACATCTCATCCAGATAAGGGCTTTTCCACCCCCTTTTCTAAAATGTACATGGATAGTTAAGCCCTGTTTAATTAATTTACCCATTCATTACTTCCAGCTCAGTTTCACTATCTTAATAATGTGGTCTATTATCTACAGTTAGATTCACTATGTTATCGTGAATTGTAAGATTCATTGTGAGATTCCGTATTCATTCAATGTTTATGTATTCATTATAAGGATCTGAATATGTATAATACATAAAATTGTGTTACACAAAAGATCGTGAGCTTTGCAATCAGGCAGATCTAGATTTAGATCCAGCCTTGAATACTCTGAGACCTTGGGCCAAGTACTTAGCTACTTATACTTACAGTTCTCCCATCATCAGCAAAATGGAAGTAACTCCCTTAGTGTAACACAGGGCTAGGATAATGAGCATAATGTATGTAAAAGTAACGTGCCTACAAAAATGCCCAGTATATTACATGGAAAAATGGTAATTAACTCCCTCTTCCCTCCCATCTCAAGCAATAAGAGCAATAAATGTGGGGCTCCTCAATTTAAGTGCATTATTAAATTCCCTTACGTAAAAGAAAGTTGGCAATTATGGACCATGAGCTTTGGATGTTCATATACTCTGACCCAGTTTTTTCACTTTGGGGAATCTAAATGAAATAATCTAAAACACAGAAATTGTTTTATGTACAAAGATGTTCATTGTCATGTTTTTTTAACTGCAAAAATAATTAGAAACTTGCTAACTGTCCAACAGTAAAATGTTTAATTATGAGAAATCACACAGAAGTTATGTGGTTATTTAAAAAGATGTTTACAAAATAATTTAATAGCATGAGAAAATGCTTACCGCGCTGAGAAAAGCAGAATGTAAAATTATTCATAGTGTTCTCAACTGTGTAAAAATCAGAAAAACATATTGCAAGGAAATGCACCAAAGCATTTATAGCAGTTTTCTCATAGTCCTGATATTAGTGATTATTATTTTATGGTTGTTTTCTATAGTTTTCTAAAATACCAATGATCATGACAATTATGATAATAACAATTATTTATGGAGTGTTTACAACATGCCAGGCTCAATTCTATGAGCTTATTGTATTAATTCATCTAATACTCATAACATGAGATGAGGAAATCAAGGCACAGTGAGATTGCGTAACTTGTCCATGGTCACACAGGTATTTTGGAAGATGCTAAGATTTGAATACAAGAAGTCTGGCTGTAGAGCTCCTGTTCCTAACTGCTACACTACAAGATCTGCTTTGTTTTCAAATTTTAACCATTAAAAAGGCATATGTCAATTCAAATCTTGTGGTCTTTCTTTCAGTTATCAGCTTTCTATCAGTTTTGAGTTCAAATATTTCCTCTGCCACTGGGTGACACTTTGAAATAAGATGCCACCATTTTTGTATGGGTTCTATCAATTTCAGAAAATTCTAAGACAAATCTGTATTCCTTATTTCCTGTTCCAATATCTCATTAAACCATTGAGATTCTGGAACTCTAACATTCTTCCTTATTATACCTACTGACAGTACTTTCAAGAATTCTAGTAAGGAGGCCTTGGAGCAACCAAATGTGGCTTCTAGAAACTCTCTCTTACACTCACATACATCCATGTAACTATAAATCTAGTTACCACCCTTGCAAACACCTGTCTTCCCTTGTAAAGTTTGCCCTTCTTCAACCCAGGAGACCACTCTCACCTGCCAACACTCCAGATGTCTACCATGGCACGGGCTGAATGGGACTAAGAAAGATCCCCAACATCTGGGCTATGTTGAAATCTCTGATTCTTCCATTTTGAAGGTGTCCTTATTCTCGATGGTTTTTGAAAACTTAATTGGTTAATCAACCATTTTGAATATCTCGGCTTTCTCACCCTTTTGCTGGTGAACAAATTTTTTTCTTTTGGAACAAGATCTTTTTGGCAACAATATATGTTCAAATATCAATCCCAGGAAGAAATATTCATAATTTATACCCTGGGAAATAAAATTAACTTACTGTTGTGCTCCTCTGCAGTTTATATTTGATAATTTTTTTCATTACGTATGTCACTTGATTTGGCTTCCTTTATAACCAAATTTCTTTTCTTAAAAACAGTACTTGCAGAATCCAACATAGTTAAATATAAGAAATTCTTCTAAATATAGTACATTGACATTTCAATGCAGTTCATTTTCAGTATTTAGAAAACTTAAGTTCATGTGATGGCTTTAACATTATATAAAGAAAAACTAGTCATAAAAACAATGAATACAGTCACAAGTATTGATAATGGAAATATTTACAACCGGAATCATGTATTTTTACCAAAATCTTATCCTGCTCACAACACATAATGGCAATATGCTTGATTACTTTAAAAGACTTTAATAGACTGAAATATCAGAGGGAAGAATATTTCCCTGAATACCTCCCGCAAGGATGTAACCACATCAAGACTGATCTAGGTGGGGGGAGGGGAGTTGGAAAGGAGGGGCTTTTAGCAAAAAGAAAATGGAGCACTAATAGTTCATTAGACTCACATTCAATTACATGAAGTAAAAACTGTACGGCCAATCTGTTATGCATTATATATGCCAGGGAGTGAAAAAGAAACCCGCACTTTCAAACTAGTATTTCTCTTTTGCAGTTACAAGTTTTCAACTTGGTGGAGCCATTCTCTAAGAAGAATGGAGTGCAGGTCAGGGTTAAAGTGGAAAACAGAATCCTTTTCCAAAACGCTGAATCCTCCCCTGCTTCACTAAATATAACTTTTAATATTTACCATTTTAATATGAAAGCTTAGATATAACAGGGAAACAAATTCCAAAAGGCACTTCTGTTATCCTAAAAATGAGCACATCAGGAGTCATTTTACAAACTTCCATTTATGAGAATACCTATCACACGATTCAACTTGTATCTTAAAAACATCTTTTATTTAGAGTAAAAAAGGGTACTATTTATGCCTTCATCACTGAAGTCATCACCGTTTCAAAACAGTATTATTAGTAAGCTTCTTAATACAACTAACTGTTAAAAATCGATTTGTGGATAGGCCCCAACTTTAAATTTTTACACTTCTATCTGCTGACGGAGCACAATGATTAGTGATTGTTAGGACAACGTGCCCAAATTGTAAGCAATCCTTGCAAAATCCAGTTGGTTTTTAAAATCTGTAAGCAAATACCAGGCGATCATTTTTAAAGGAAGAACGCTATTCCCCAAACAGGTTGATTGTGGTGGCCGGTCTGCTCCTGAGCCGCTGTCCCCTGTTGCATGTTCGCGTGGGAGAAGTACAAAAGGGAAGAAGGGCAGACAACAAACCCACGCAAAACCCGGTTACAAACGTTAAAATTATGTGAACACGTCGGGAAACCAGGAGGCCCCCAGGGGAAAGAACTGCCCGGAGAAAGCGATCAGCTGAGTGTGGAGCCACGGCGCGTACGGGCCCGGGACTCCCTGGCACAGGGGGCCGGCCGGCCGGGGACAAAGGGCGGCCATCGGGGCAGCGCCCGACAGTGTCCAGCACCAGCAGGAAGCAGCCGTCCCGGGGCAGCGACTGCGGGACCCAGGGCCTCCAAGGCCGCGGTTTACGTGGCAGAGGCAAACGCTCCCCGGGGAGCAGACCCTCTCCGTGCCGCCGCCCTAACCGGCCCTCGGCCCTAACCTCGGACACCTGAGGAGCCGCCGCCCGCCCGCCCGGGTCCCGCCGGACGCCGGCGCCGGCAGCTGTTGGGCTTCGAACCGCGCAGCCGCCGCCGCCTGGCTCCAAACGGCCGGGCGGGGACCCGGGGGGCGGCGAGTTCGGCGCCTCTCCCCGAGGCCTGTCAGCCGCTTCAGAACAGCTTGCCTCCACTCCCGCCCTCCAGGGCCGGGCCGCGCACCCTCACGCCACCTACCCGGTCCCACACCATCCCAGAGGCCTCCGGTGCTCGGGCCGTCTGCCGTAGCGGCGCTGCCTCCCGTCCGAGGCCTGAAATGGCTGCGGAACAAAGAGAATCTGGACTCCGGCGAGCGCTGGTACGATTGGCCAGGGGGCGGGGCCCACCGCGGGAACGTTCGGCGGCGGTCGCCTTGGCAACGGTGCCCGGACCGGGAGAGCGGCGGCTCGGGTCTGTCCCGCCTGCGGACCTGCGCCGGGCAGCTCGCCGCAGCGGTGTCTCAGCCTGCGCTGCAGCCTCCGGCGTCCGGCCTCGGCCCGCCGCGGGGCTCACACGCTCGCGCCCCCTGCGGCTGGCGCGCTGGCCCGAGCCTCGAGCTCGCAGGAGGAGCCGCCGCGGACGCTGCTATGCACCGTGAGGCCTCGACCAAAATGGCCCTGTAAGTGTGGTTGTCTAGGGGCTGTCAGGGCCCTCCTAGCATGATGACCCTAGCCCTTCTAACTTCTGTACCCCAGGATAACTTCTAAAGTGACAGTCCTGCCCCAGGAGCCTATTTCACACCGAACATGCCGTCTATCCCACAATAATACAGTTCCAATGTCTCTAGTAAAAAAGCAGAAATGGCTTCAGTAGAAATAGGCAGGCAGCTGCCTGCGAATACTGCATGATGAGCTTTTGAGGTGTGCTGTATCTAGCATAACAGCTGCTATGTAGGTAACATTAAATGATTTATAAAATTGAGTTTTACGTCTCCAGGTGTGTATTCATATAAAACTGTAGTTTCTTGCTGAAATAACATGCCCTCTTCCTAACCGGCCGTCACGAGAAATTAAAATAGCTTCTATTTTATGAACAGAAAATAATTCAAAATGGGAGAGGGAGACCTTTTTTATACTAAGTTTTAATAATGGCAATGAAAACTAAATATCAGTTCGCTTCCTACATGCATATTACTCTTATATATTAATTTACTATATATGAATATTTTAAATTTGCATAGCTGGATGATCATTCTTTTGTAAGATGATGATGCCTATGATAATATTCTTCCTCACCTGATCAATGTGTGTAAAAATGCCAGCAGTTTTGAGTATCTTACTTGCAAGTGCTATATATATTATGTTATGAAAATGTGTAGCAGTTGTTGCCTTCCAGGCATATTCTAGATAAAATTATAATACCAATACTAGAAAGTGTTTTTTTAAAATGTATACTGACACAACTTATTTGTTAAACTTGTTAGTAATTTTTATTTGCAGCAAGTTGTTTTTGCAAAACCTCTTATTTATTTAACTTAAATTTTGAGTATAAAAGGACCATTTTTATCATTAGAAAATTGAACATAGCAAGAGAAAATATTTCAACTAACTAAAATACTCATGATTTCAAAGTTTTCTAATGTTAATTTGCTAACAGGTGGATACAGCAGTGTATGGCAAAAAGAGCTTCTCCTTTCTCCCCCCAGGAATAGATATACTAAGAAAAAAAACCAAGGTAAACTTTCCTAAGTTGTAGTTTAGTATATCTGCAGGGAAATTTATATTTATCCAGATAACAAACAGATATTTCAGCATTTGAAAAGTTTCATCTTGAAATAGGGAACCTTGATCTGTACAAATCAGGTGAAGTATCTGCATTTTACTTTGCTAAAGAAAAATAAGAATAATACTTTCCAAATGTAAAGGATTAGCAAATAATGACTGATGTAAGAAACTACAACTCAATAAGGAATTCACCTGATTAATAGTTTGGAAAAATTGAGATGAGTTGAAAAGAAGTGAAGTATTATTTAGCATATGTAAGAGGATTTATTGGCCAAAATATTTTGAAAGAAAAAATATTGATTATCAAGTGTTGTGATATTGAAATTAGGGAAATCAAATATCCTTTCTTTTATAAAATTTGAATGAAAGTGAATTGAAATTTTAGTATAAAATAGTTCTGCATTGAAAAAAGAGATGTTTAGACATGTAGCCCTTTTGTCTCTATCTCCTTGGGTAAATTAAGAATATCTGTTTTAAACAGTAAATCTTACTATTAACAAGGATTTAGTAACACAACAGCTTATTTTATTTCACTTTTTCTGTTGTTTTCTCTTTGTACACTTTGCATATAAATAGCAGCTACCTGGTAGTGTTTTCTCTTTTTACCCCAAAACAATACAGCAATGCTCATGTGGTAAAACTTAAGACGAGTTTTTGGTATTTTTAAGTGACATATACTGAATTAAAAATAGTAAATAAACTTTGATTTTTCACCTCAAAATCTATTACAGATATCTTATATTTTAAATTTCTATATTAAATATTTTTTCCTTAGGTGAAAAAAAATGACCAAGATAAAAATTAAAGAATAGTAGAATTACAAAATAACATTAAGGGAGAAAACATACCTAGAAACTTTCACCTTGGAAGGGAAAGATGCTTATTCTTTCCCTGTCAGATGTGGCATTGTCAAAACAAACATGGAGCTGGGAGGCAGAGGACCTGTACTTAGTTGCTGGCTTTACCACTTACGGGTGTTTTCAGTTCAGTTTTTCCCAGCTTCACTTTCCTTGTCTTAAATAGGATTAAAGGAGATTAAAAGCTCATTAGCAGAGTACCTGGCAGATAGAGGGAAATAAAAGGTAGTATTATTAGATATTAATACATATAAAAGAACAGATGTTTGAGAAGGAGGACTGGATATTGAAAAAGAATAGACCTGGAAATCCAAAAATTGTTAAATAAATAATTTTAATAGGCAATTGTTGGGGAGTATACAGAAACTCAGTAAGAGACGTGAAATAATATTTTAGATATGGGCAAACTTCTAAAATAGAATACTTCTGAGTAATGTTTCCATCTTATACTTGTGGAAAGATGTGGGAATTCTCAGTATATTCTTTGACATTAGACAGTTTAAGGACTTGCTATCCCTTGAAAAATCTTTAGATTGGCATTAAGGAAAAACCATTTAAAATTAATTATTTAGAGGAATTTAATTCAGACTTTGGAAGAGGGCAGTTATTGTCAATATTCAGCAATATGTAAATAATCTATAGGCATTTCTCATTTAAAGCAAATCCAATCTATTGTTTACATGGACAAAAAAGATAAAGAGTTATTAACTGGGAAAGGATTAACTTCAAAGTTCCTTTAACTGTTAATATCTCCTAGTGATTGAAATATGATTCTATTTATAAAAAAGTCTACTTAGACTTCAACTTCTGGGAAGATGGGGTAGACCTACTTTTCCCTATTCCTTCCATGAACTACTACTAAAACCCCTGAACATTACATAGAAAACATATATAAGGAGACTCTGAAAGGTGGAGAGAAGACAGACCAGCGAGGGTCCTCGAGACCCAAGAAACAACAAGATGGTTAGTTCCCTGGGTTTTCTTTTTGCCTCATATATCCCAGACTTGAAACTGAAGAGAAAATAAAGAGGGTGGGACTAAAAAGTACTCAAAGAAATATGGCTGAAAACTTCTGAAATTTGACAAAAGGCATAAACCTTTTGATTTAAAAAGCTGAGCGAATTCTCAACAAAGGTGCCAAAACAATTAAATGGGGGAAAGACAGTTTTCAACAAATAATGCTGGGAAAACTGAGTATCCACATGCAAAAGAATAAAGCTAGACCCCTGCCTCATATGATATATAAAAATTAGCTGCAAGTGTATCATAGAAGTAAATGTAAGATCTAAAACTATACAATTCTTAGAAGAAAACATGGAAATAAACCTTTGTGACCTTGAGTTAGAAAAAGATTTTTTAGATACGACACTAAAAGCACAAGCAACAAAAGAAAAACTGGATAAATTGGATTTCATCAAAATTTAAAACTTATGCTTCAAAGAAACCATCATTAAAAAAGCGGAAAGACTACCCAATGAGTGGGAGAAAATATCTGCAAATCACATATCTGTTAGAAAATATTTGTAAATCATGTATCTGATATAAGATATATCTAGAATAAAGAACTTTTATATCTCAATAATAAAAGGACAATAACCTAATTAAAAATGGGCCAAGGATCTGTATAGATATTTCTTTAAAGAAGATGTATTATACAAATGGCCAATCAGCATATGAAAAGACGCTCAACATCATTAGCTATTGGGGAAGTGCTAATCAAAACAATGAGATACCACTTCATACCCAGTAGGATAGCTATAATAAGGACAGCTAATAACAACTGTTAGGAAGGATGTGGAGAAATTGGAACTCCTATACATTGCTGGTGGAGATGTGAAATGCTGCAGCTGCTTGGAAAATACTTTGTCATCTCTTCAAACAATTAAACATAGAGTTACCATACCATCCAGCGATTTTACTCCTAATGGAAATGAAAATTTATGTCTACATAAAACTTGTGCACAAATGTTCATAGCAGCCTAATGCATAATTGCCAAAAAGTGGAAACAACTCAAATGTCCATCAATTGATGAATGAATAAATAAAATAGAGTATATCCATACAATGGAATATTAATTGCTACTAAAAAGGAATAAAGTACATGCTACAATATGAATCTTGATAACATGCCAATTAAAAGAAGCCAGTTGCAAAAGACCGCCTATTGTATGATTGTATGTACATGAAATATCCAGAATAGGCCAATGTACAGGGACAGAAAGGAGATTAGTTGTTTCCAAGGATTGGAGGAGGGGAAATAGAGAGTGACTACCAATATGTATAGGGTTTCTTTTGGGGGTAATGAAAGAATTAGATAGTACAGGTTGTACAACCCTGGGAATATACTAAAAACTATGGTGAACTTCCTGGTATATAAATTATATCTCAACAAAGCTGCTATTAAAAAAAATAAAGAAGACAAATGAAACTCAAATAGGATTAACCCAAAGCAATCACTTAGTTCACAAAACACTTAGTTCAACTTCTGAAAACTAAAAACAAAACAAAACAAAACAAAAACCTTTGAAAACAGAGAGCAATAAATGACACCTCAGCCATAAAGAAAAAACAATTTGAGTGATAGTAGGTTTCACATAAAAAACCAGGAAAACCAGAAGGAAATAACACTATGTTTTTCAAGTGTTGAAAGTAAAGAACTATCAATCTAGAATCCTATATCCAGCAAAAATATACTTTAGGAATGAAGGGGAAATCATGACATTCTCAGATGAAGGAAAACTGATATTTTTGTCACTAGCACACTTTTCCTAAAAGAATGGCTAAAGGAAGTTCTCCAAACAGAAAGGCAATTATAAGATAAAGAATATAGGAACATTGGGAAGGAAGAAAGAACACGTTAAGCAAAAATATGAGTAAAAGTAATAGGTGTCCCTTCTTCTGAGTCTTCAAATTATGTTTGATGGTTGGAAGAAAAATTATAACATTGATGTGATTCTGTTTGTAGAGGAAGTATTTAAGACAACTATATTATTAAATCAAGAAGGTAAAGATACATAAAAGGAGACTAGGTTTCTACACTTCACTTGAACTGGTAAAATGACAATACCAGTATACTGGGATAAGTTATACGTATAAAATATACATTATGTGCATATATATGTAACATATAAAACATATATTATAAATAATATATGATATACAAGTATACTTATATAAAATGTAATACCTGTTGAAACCAGTAAAAAAGCTATGCAAAGAAATATGCTCAAAAACATTATACATCAATCAATATGGAATTGAAAAAAATGGGCAAGTAACCCATAGCAAGGTAGGAAAAATAAAATAATAAATGGAACAGACAGAAAACAAAAAAGTAAATTTCAGACTTAAGCCCTAATATACTAGTAATTACATTAAACGTAAATTGTCTAAAAACATCATTGTATTTTGATTGGCAGAGTGGATTAAAAAACATGACCCCAGTATATGCTGATTATAAGAAACTCGCTTCAAATATAATGATATAAGCAGATTCAAAGTAAAAGGAAACAATAAAGAGCAAAAAATCACTGAAATTGAAAACAAAAACAGTAGAGAAAATCAATGAAACAGAAATCTTCTTGGGGAAAAAATCATGACAAACCTTTAGCAAGACTGAAAAAGAAAGAAGACACAAATTACGAGCTCAGGAATGAAATTGGGTATCACTACAGACCCTTCAGACATTAAAAGGATGACAAGGGAATATTACAAACAACTCTGCACACATGAATTTGACAACTTAGGTGAAATGTACCAACTCCTTGAATGATACAAATTACCATAACTCACCCAACATGAAATTGATTGTTAGAATTAGCCCTATTAAGGAAATTGAATCCGTAATTTAAAAACTCCCCCCAAATAAATCTTCAGGCCAAAATGGTTTGACTGGAGAATTCTGCCAAATTTTTAAAGAATTAATACCGATTATCCAGTCTCTTCCAGAAAAATAAAGAGGTGGGAACACTTCCCAAATCATTGTATATAGCTACTTATACCCCGATACCCAAACCAGACAAAGATAGTATAAAAAAGTCAACTACAAACCTATACCTCTCATAGATTCAAACATACACTCAACATAGACTCAAATAGTCTTAAAAGATTAGAAAATAAAGTCCAGCAATATATAAAAAGAATTATATACCATGACCAAGTGGGATTTATTCCAGGGATGCAAGGTTTATTCAGTATTCAAAAACAAGTCAACATCATTAGCCATCAGAGAAATGCAAATTAAACCACAGGAGATATCACTACACACCTATCTGAATGGCTGAAATAAAAAATAAGCAACAACACCAATATCTGGCAATGATTCAAAGAAACTGAATCACTCGCACATTACTATTGGGAATATAAACTGGTACAGTCACTCAGGAAAAGCAGTTTGACACTTTCTTTAAAAACTAAATATACAACTACCATATGACCCAGCAATTGCACTCTTGAGCATTTATCCCAGAGAAATGGAAACTTATTTTCACACCAAACCTGTACATGAATGTTATAGCAGCTTTATTTGTAACAGCCCCAAATTGCAAACAACCCAGATGTTCTTTAATAGATAAATGGTTAAAGAAACTGTGATACATCTGTACCACAGATTATTCCTTAGCAATAAAAAGGAACAAATTACTGATACACACAACAACCTGTTTGAATCTCCAGATAATGGTGAGTAAAAAAAGCCACTCGTTGTTAATCCCAGCAAAAGCCATTCCCTCTCCTTGATCTCCCTCAACCCTTTTCTGTCTTGTATCTTCAACCTGTTCCTCTCCATTGGAGAGGAAAACTCCAAAACTTTTGCAGAATTAAACTGGCTATGATTGTAACATTTGTAAGAGCTGTGGGGTCCTAAGTTAAGAAAGAAGGCAAGATTCCATTAAGTTCTAGTCTTTTTAGGGTTGGAGGGAGAATGTATCTGCGTATCTTAAAAGCCAAAGAAATACAGCATCTTACCAAATGATCCACCAGCATAAAAGACGCAGACTTCAGTGAATAGATCAGGGCTGCTTACTACGTGGAGTTCGGATACCAGCTGAGCAATATGCCATGTTATGAAGTCCCTATTGTCAACTAGAAATAGGGCCCAGTATGCTCCCTCGTTGCTGGTGGGAAAAGTCCAGTCAATGCCCTGGCCCCAAATTTCTAGTCATTATGCAGTCTCAAGCAAGCTAAGAACCAAATGTATTTGGATTAGATTCTGCTGCAAGTGACAGAAAACTCATAACAAGATAGTAATTTATTTCTCAGGTAAACACAGGCAGTTGACTACTGTTCTGGAAGTTTCATAATTATCAGGGATGTCGCCTCTTCTGTCTTGCTGCTTTTCCATCCTTAATGTGAAGATTCTTTCTCATGGTACAGTATGAATTCCCAGGTTTCAGCTTAGCGATTTACAACCAAATCCCAGCCACTGGGAAAGAGAAAAAGAGAAGGAGAGGTAAATGGCCTTCCTTTTAAGAAAGTTGCACACACCACTTTCATTTGTCATTAGCTAGAACTTTGTCACTTGTCACATGTCACATACCTCGCTTAACATCTAGGCCTAACTCCACTCCCAAAGAAAAGCACTACAAGTTTTCCTCTCATTCCAGTTCAAGGCCTATCTTGCAGAAAATTCAATTGTCATTCTTCTCAAAACCTCCCCAATGGCTTCTAGTAACTCCTAGAATAGAAGTTGTATGAGAGCTATGAAACCCTATGTGATTTGGCCCTTGCTTTCTGTCTGACCTCATCTACTACCTGTCCACTACTTGCTGACTTAGCTCCAGCCATACTGCCCCTCAAGCAGACTGAGCTCATCTCCACCTTAGGCTCTCTAGACTTGCTGTTTTCTCCGCTAGATGGCTGCCCACCGCCACCCTTCTGCCCAAGACTTAACACGATTCTCTCTCTTACCTCTTCAGATTTCAAATATCCTGCTACATATTCCTTGACCACCTTATTAAATCTCTGTCTTCCTACCATGTTTAATTTTATTAACTGCAATTATCAGTATCTAAAATCATATTCTCTCAAGTTGTCCATCCCTTTCACTAACATGTGGACTTCATTAAAGTGGGAACTTTCTCTTACGAACAATCATATCTTTAGCTTTAAGAACAATACCAGGCATTAAGTAGGTACTTAATAAATGGTTATTGAGTGGATGGATGAATGAATGCATGGATGACTAGCTCAATGAAACCAGCCATTAAGAAAATCTAACTCCCTGGCTTTGTTTTCATGCTGCTCCCTAAGCAACTTTCTGATTATAATTTAGCTTCCCACATAAATTTGATTACTGGAGGGAAAAACATTGTAGTCATGTTTGGACGTTGACTGACATACTGGTTCTTTTGCATGTCTCTCCACTTTTGGTTAATGGGAGTTTGCTCCTGAAGGACAGATGGGCCTTTGGGTTCAGAGTCTTGCCAGGGGACCTCTGATCTTGCTGGGAGTTTCTTTGGAGGAGCAATAAGGACCCCCAACCTCGGGCCAGGGTAACCCTACTAAAACCCCGTCAAGGCAAAGGCCCTGTGGGGTGGCTCTGTCTAAAACAACTCTGCTCCCTGTGTAACATTTCTAGATTTGTCTTTGTCTTTGACTTGTGAAACTATTGAGGAATCCACCTATCAAGTGACACATATTACCAATTTACCATGTAATCCCTCTCCTTCGGCACTCTCACAATACCACTTTGATTTCCTTTCTTCTTTAAGAAGTTGTGAATATGGAGGTTAAAAGCAAAACTTTCGTGCCATGCATATTTACATTCAAATCCTAGATACCATCTTGGAGATTTCAATCGACCTTTGGAATCCTTGGTTTCCTGTTCTGTATGGGAATAACAGTAGTACCCACCTATGAGGGTTGTTGAGAGGATTAAAAGAGACTATGCTTGTAAAGGGTTTGTCACAGTACCTAGCACAAAGTAAACAATAAATGCCAGCTATTGTTATTATTATTGCTTGGAATGAGTAATAATTTTTGCCAGGTGAATTTAAAATAATGCTACTTCTAACATTATCAACAATATCAGAGAGGAATGCAAACATTTTTTCTTTAAAAATGTTTCTGTTTTGATAAATAGAACACTCTTTTGACCGTGTTATACTCTAACAAAGATAAAAATGTGTTGGGTTGGTTGTCTCATTCCAGCAAGGCAGAAATAGTGGCAAAATTTAGTGAGAATGGTACCTAAAAGGGATCTCAAATCCAGCTCTTTTATGGAGGACATGGGAGGAAAAGACTGAGTTAGTCTTCCCTTATCTCTTAGAGGTTATTAATCAGAGTTAAAATAAAACAAAACAGTTTCCTTCTTTTGCCGGTATTTAACCTCCCCTCCTTATTGCCTCCCCTCCCCCCCAATTATTTTTCTTCTGTTTACTTTTGTCTCTCTGCCTTTCATTTTGGAATTTTTCTGAAATGTCTGGTGAAACTTGATTCTCCATTCAGACATTTACGGGACTGAAAAGCAGATCGGAAGCTCTGTTGTGATGGAGAAATTTGTGGACAGGTAGGCATCTCCAGAGTGCCATGGGGCACTGAGACAACTTTAGTGTTGACAACTTTTTTGATGTCTTGACTGAGAGGAATAAACATGGTTCGTCATGTTTGGGGATCTGGAAAGGGCTATAGGGATGGAGATGTGAGGTCTCGTTCATTATGCCTAACTCTGAGTAATCTTTTATTTTCATTTTGGTGCCTCATTCCTGCCCTCTGCTGTCCCTGGAGTCCTCATGACTGGGGCCTTTTTGGTTCAATTACTATAGGTAATAAACCTTCCTTTTTCTAAGGTGACATGAAGAGTAGTTATCTGGCTTCAAAGGGTAGGGTTCATTTTCAACTTGTTCTTCTATTGTCATTTTCACTCTGCATCTGTGCCTTTTTTTTAGCACTTCCAATTCCTGAGTCCTTCCTGGGCTCTATGGAGAAAAATCACCTTGCTTCAATTTGGTCTTAGGCACTTAGATTTAAGGTTTCTCTGCTCTTGTAAGTCAGTTTTTGCTTCTTCATCTGCTCTCCATCTTCACAAATTTCTTAACATTCCTTGTTTGTTGTAGTGTCTTTCCAGCTTTCTTTGTTCTTGTGAATTTATACCTTTAAAGCTTTTTTCCCTTTACTGTCATTTTCAGGGGATTTCAGAAAAGAGAGATAAACATGTCTAAAGGTTAAACCAGATTTTTTGATCCTACTTTTAAAAAATAGCTGTTAGGTGACATGGCTTCATTTTTAATTTTGAATAAGAAAGCAAGTATTTCAATGCATGTAATTTTAAGGTTAGTAACTGGAAATTCAATATTTAAAAATTAAATTTAAGTTTAATTCCACTGATATATTAGGAGTCAGTGTTCTAATTTTATTGTAGCCCATGGGGAATTACATGAAATTGATCCACATAAACTGCCATATAATTTTTCATGTTTTATATGTCATGAAAATTCTTCACAAAATTAATTTACAAATTAATCATCAGCTTTCATAGAACAAGGACATTATGCAGAAAGGTTTATATTTTTAAACACAGAATGGTAAAGCAAAACTTACAGATTAAATATATATGCATATCTTTTAAAATAAATCATCCCTGGAGACAGAAAGTAGGAAAGTCTTTTTCTAACTTTTAATTTCTGCACCAGAAATTCTGGGGTCATAATATCCAAGCATCCAAAGCATTCCACAAAACCACCAGGGCTTTCTTCTATAAAGATATTTATTCATACATTTTAAAGCAATAAAAGATTTCCTTATGAAGTTTTCCCATGGGGCTCTGAAGTTACATGTATGCTGGACTGGCTCCTTTTTTTCCCTCCCTTCTTCTGCATTTTTAGTTCAATTTTCAATTGCATCTCTTAGCTATAACTTTGTTTTGTCCTTAGTGTTCACTGTTCTTATTCCTTTAAGAGTCACTAGATTGGCAGTTTGTCAAAAGACCAATTTGTGATTCCGTATGTTATGCTTTTCCTAGCACTCCTGTCAGGGGAAATTTAAAGAATTCTAAAATGAGGGCTGTCTCTTCTCTAGTTGGCCTGAAGTGGAAATGGTAGTTTAGATTTGCTTTGGCTATACTGGTAATGATTGTACAGTCAGAGAAATGAATTTTAAGGCATGGAAGCTCTCTTCCATTTCACAGGACTTGTGTCACCTATGGTAGAAAACATATCTCATGGTCTCTAAGGACTAAACAGAAGGAAAGCTTTCTAATCCTGGCATTGGGTTTTTCTGAGGGGTTGCATATTCACATAAACTAGAAAGAAAAACCATTAGGGAATTTTGTTATGAAGGACATGTAAGCTGATAAGACCAGCTAAAAGAAATCAAAACAAAGGAAATTTCAGTAATAGTTGTGGATAAGCTATTAATTTATATGCCTTAACATCTTTCCCATTTCTTCATTAACCTTTTTTTTTCTATACTGGTTAGTAATATTTTTGCTCAAATAATTTGTGTTCCTTCCTCAGAAGTATGTTCCAATAATTACATTGCTACAAATGGATATAATACCGGAATTTGGATTGCTTAGGAGGCCGCACACCATCACGTTGCTATTTTGATGATTTACCACGATTCCAATATTTCTTAAATTATTTTGCTTCAAGGGATTATTTCTTATAAAGTAGCACACATCTTTTGTTTTTCTCTCTCAATTCATGATCTGAGTAGATGAAATTAAGGCACATCTTACAGGTGCAACAGAAATATATATATTACTGATCTGTGTCTGTAGAATTTTCTTTTACAGGAAACTATATTACTCTGCAACAAAATCTGAAGGAGAGGGCTCAGAAGTGAAAGAAACAAGGTGAAAATCTCTCTAAGTCATACAGGTGAATTTCTTGCTGGAGCAAGTACATCTTTTACTAGTTTTGCTAATGAAACATTTTCAGTTTAAAAGAAAGGAGTAATGTGAACAGGTAACTCAAGGCAGTATTATAGAAGTTGCAGAGATGGACAGGGCTAGAGAGAAGTAATCACCCTGGCAGGGAGATTATCTGAAGATGAGAGATTTCAATTTATTTGGATAGAAGTTGTGTGATTTTAGATTTTTAGGGGGAAAAGGGGAGGGAAGGGAAGGCAATAAAACCAGATCCTGACCAGCTAAGATAAACAAAAGAACTTACTGAAAGTAGACTGGGGTATTTTTTAAAAATTTATTGGGGTGACAATTCTTAGTGAAATTACATAGGTTTCAGGTGTACAATTCTGTATTACATCATCTATAAATCCCATTGTGTGTTCACCACCCAGAGTCAGTTCTCCTTCCATCACCATATATTTGATCCCCTTTACCCTCATCTCCTACCCCTCACCCCCCTTACCCGCTGGTAACCACTAAACTATTGTCTGTGTCTGTGAGTTCTTGTTTCTCATTTGTTTGTCTTGTTCTTTTGTTGTTTTTGGTTTATATACCACATATCAGTGAAATCCTATGGTTCTCTGCTTTTTCTGTCTGACTTATTTCACTTAGCATCATACTCTCAAGATCCATCCATGTTGTCACAAATGTTCCTATATCATCTTTTCTTACCGCCGAATAGTATTCCATTGTGTATATATACCACAACTTCTTTATCCATTCATCTATCGAAGGACATTTTGGTTGTTTCCATGTCTTGGCCACCGTAATAGACTGGGGTATTTCTTAGAGAATTGTTGAACAACCTCCTCTAGGGATAGGAATACAGCTCAGCTATGGACCAGCAATGTCAGATCCTCTGCTTGCTTCTGTTTCTGTAGACCATCTTTCCCACTGGAACACAGCTGCCTGGTATACCCCAGGATTTGCTTTGCTTATACTGGTGTATACTTTGCCTATGCTGGTGAAGACATTTACATTCCTATAGACATTTACATTCCTTTGCCTATACTGGTGAAGACATTTTGTGGATTCAAGCTTTAGGGACCCACTCTCCATCTTCTTTCCTATCTAAGTCCCAAATTCCTGGGGATGTATCTTACTGTAGGCCCCGACTGACTGAAGTGCCATCTTGTAACACAGGTAATTAACTGTGGCCAGAAGGAAGGATCATGTTGCAACAGGACTGCCCTACTGTGGCTGCATTGTAATGGGAGGGGAAAAAAAGGAGAGGGAGGAGCACTTTTTAGAAAAAGCAGAGGGGTTAGAGAGAGACTTCCTCAGTTTCCCACTGCAGAGTACATCTCCAAATCGTTTGATTCAGGAAATTTAATTGATTTGATATTCAGGCACAAAATCCCATTAAGCTACCTTCATATTCTGGAATAATAGCGGTATGTGAAGGTTTACCAAGGTTTATTTTACTACTTAGACATAAAAAGAGTCATTTATTAATATTAATTTTATATATTTTCTTTCATAAATTATTCATTTTGAATTGCAGCTAGAAGGCATTGATAAATCTAACGCAGTTTCCTCGTTTTACAGAGGAATCTAAGAGGATAAATAACTTGGCCGAGGTCACATGTAAATAAGTGAAAACGTCTGGGCTGGAAGCCAAGTGTTACATCTTATCTAGTGCTGCTATCTGGAGATTATTATTTTCTTAGAAATAGTTTATATTTTGCTAAGACAATTCAAGGATGATGGGTTCTTATTTGTACAATTGCTGAATAAAAGTATATCCAGCGGCAGCAAGACTTAACAGCGGGTCAGAGCTTTAGCTCGGAAATTGATAAATGTCCATTCTGCGCAGTGTTCTCTCCTGAGTGAAAGGCCCCTTCTGCACTGAGAGGACCTGCAAATAGATCTGCAGGAAAAGCCAGGATTTAGGAAGCAGTTTTGGATTCTATCAGCTCCAAGGCGGTGCTATAATGCTACATTAGGATATATCACAATTTAATATTGCAGTGATAATCTGACCAGTAAGGATTGCAAAGCAGCAATATCAGGAAAGGCCCCATGCATAGGGGTCAGATCAGAAACATATAAATAAATAAACAGGATAATTCCAGATACTGATAACTGCCATGAAGATAATAAAATGGGGGACGTGATAAAGAGTAATGGAAGGCTACTCAAGATTGGCAAATCAGGGAAATTCTTTCTGAATTATGAATGATTCAACCAAAGAAAAACTATCAAAATAAAAACTACATGTCAGTAATTTCAATAATAAAATCATATAGTCATATCAATAAAATCCCCAAATGATATTTGATAAAATTCAACATCCAGTCTTAAGCATCTTAAAAGTGAGACATGGGAAAAACTAAAAATTTAAAATTGAGTTGATTTTATAAACAGTAGAGCAAACCTAGCAACATTTCTCTTTAACAAATGAAGAAAGCAAAGGTGCTTTTTGTCACCATTGTTATTTTCCAACATAATGCTGTAAATTATTTTTGTCAAAGCAAGATCTCAAAAAAAAAAAAAAAATGAGACCTAAACATTGGGGTAGGAAGGGAGGTAAAGTAAACAAAAATGTTATTTGAGGAAATAGAAGACCCAAATTAAGCCCTTTCCATCCTTCAGAAAACGATTTGAGATGTTAAAAGCATTCAGTGAAATGGGCAAATACAAGATAAATCTGTAAACACGCATATGTTTCTTAAATACTAAAAATCAACTAGAAAAGGTAGCTAAGAAGAAAGCTTTTTCCCAATGTTAGTAAATTACAAAACATATAGAAATTAATGTGGAGTGTTCAAGGCACATAAAATAAACTATAAGAAAAACTTTAATGAAAAAAATTCAAAAAACCAAATGAATGTACAGACATAGCATGATTGTGAATAGTAGAGATGATGTCCCCCAAATTAATGTATAGATTTAACTTATTCCCATTAAAAACCAAATAATACTTTATACAACTTAATATAATGGTTCCAACACTGTTTTGGCACAATTATCAAATGGTACTCTATGGAAAAAAAAAAGAACAATGAGGAGGAACTATCTTTGTCAGGTATTACAATTTTAAAGGAAACGAATGGAAATGATGTGACATTAATTAAAAATGAACTAAAGGGTAATCAAAGGTATAAAAAAACCTAGTTTATATATAAGTTTAATATGCGAACTCAGTCTACCCAAATGATGGGGAAAAGAGTGATGATTTAAGAAATGGTAAGAAAACCAGATATTAATATGCAGAAAAATCAACTTAGACTTTCACTTCACACTACATTCGTTGTTATTACTTCTGCAAGAGGCTGCTCATTAACACTTCACTATTTTTGAAAGCTGACATTAAGTCCTTTAAAAGTTGCCAGCTGTTGGTTTCTTGCAGAGGTGGAGTCATCAATTCGTCTTTGGAGAAGACTTCCTTTGTTTTGGGGAAATCACCAGAATGGACCTTTTTAATTACAGCAATGTAGAGCAAGTACTCATACTTACTTGTTTCTTTTGAAGGAAATTGAACTCTCCAGTAAGCTGACAAGTTTGGTTTAGAAGTATAAATTGGATTTATTGTCTGGTGTATGTCCTTTTGGAATCAAAGGGGACAAATATATCCCTGTCTCTTAGTCTGTCTGACTGCTGGAACAGCATATCAGACTGCATAGCTTACAAACAACAAAAATATATGTCTCACAGTTCTGGAGGCTGGAAGTCCAAGATCAGGGTGCCACCACTTCTGGGTGGCAGACTTCTCATGGTATCTTCACATGGTGGGAAGGGCTAGGGCTATCTAGGGACCCTCTTTATAAGGCACTAACCCCATCCATGAGGGCTCTACCTTCATAATTTAAGCACCTTCCCTAAGAGCCCTCCTCATACCATCACATTGGGCAGTAGGAATTTTGGGGGAACACTGGAATATGGATTAGGCTGAATTGTCCTTGCAAAGTACTATTTATTTATTTTGGAAGAGATAGATAGATAAGTAGATAGATAGATAGATAGATAGATAGATAGATAGATAGATAGATAGATAGATAGACAAGGTGTGTTTTATCCAACTAATTGCTCACAGAAGATTGCTATGCTGAATCACGCCAAGAGGGCTATGTAGGCCTGATCTCTATGCTGGAGATAAAAAGTATGACAGGGAATCAGTACAACTGGACTTTGTATAGGAATACCCAGATCAGATCACTGTAGTGTGTTTTAGCACCAAGCAGCTTAGACGGGGAATATGAACTGCTGACCTTCATCATCAACTTGATTGAGCCATGGGAGCCAAATTACACTCTGTGTGGGTGGGTGTTCCCACTGTCAGTTGTTTAATTTGTTTAACTTACTGAATCTTCACAAAAGCCATATGAGGCAGGGCGTGGATTTGGAAAGGAAAGATTTCTCTCAGAATGTCTCTGACTCTCTCCTGTGTGTGCGTGTACACATAAATATAAATATGCACAAGCACATACCCATTTACACTCCCACTCCCACCACAGGAGTTCTTAGGGCCAGAATTCCAGAGTGTGGAGATGCCTGGAATTTTTCTGTTGTTGGGCCACTGCCACATTGGGTGTTCTAAAAGTAACTCCTTCCAGCAGTAGTTGTAATCTACAGTGTATTGTTACTTCATCCCCGAATCTGCAGTTCTATTTTGTTAACTGTTTTAGTTTTGTCTTTGCTGTGCCTTGGAGAATTAAGTGTCCATGCTGGGAGAGAAGTTGGTTGGGCAGAGTGGTATTCTGGAGAAGTTGGTTATCAGATGGCAGGAGTGACCCGCTCCAATAGTGGTGATACGTGATTATGAGGAGTGATTTAGAGGAATGTGAAATAGGTGTGTGAGAGGGAAATCCCAAGGAATTTGGGTTTCTTACGGCCTGGGGAATGCATGTTCATGGATTTCTAATTTGGCTATTAAAGGAAATGTGACCTTATGCCACC